>NW_027555847.1:237663184-238143184 GCF_003287225.1 Phascolarctos cinereus
ATAACATTGGCTAGCATGTGATTTTTATACATGTATAATTAATATGTAGGCCTATATTTTTGCAGGGCGTCATTTTCCTAAGCGTGCAAAACATATGCTTGTAGTAGAAGCAAAGTTTGATGGAGAACAGTTGGCTACTGACCCTGTGGACCATACTGACCAACCAGAATTCGCCACTGAATTAGCTTGGGAAATAGATAGAAAAGCACTTCATCAGCACAGGTGACTATTATTGCTCAGATCCAACTAAAATTGCTTTAACATTTTCATCTTATGTTCCTCTTCAGGCCTTCAGAAGCAAAATATTTAAACTTCCTTAATCATATTTGTAATTAACTGTAAGATGTGAGATAACAAACATTTTTATTGTTACGAAGATTTGCCTTACGTAAAATTAGATCGTAGGATCATAAAATTTTAGAGCTAGAAGAGAAATTAGTGATATTCTAATCCAAGCATTTTTTTTCTTACAAGAAAGTTAAGTTGAGGAAAGTTGTGACTTGTTTAACGTTACTGAAATAGTGGTTGAATCAAGGGTACCCAGATCTTCTAACTCTCTGTTACTCTTTGATTACCATTAATTTATTTTCTATCCATCAGCAAGCCTTTAAGTGTCTACTCTGTACTAAATACTGTGCTAAGTTAAAACAATCTCTACTTAGAGGAGTTTACATTCCAATTGGGGAGATGGCAAGTGTATATATAACTATATATAGTACAGAGTAATTTAAGAGGGAGGACACTAGCATTTGTTGAAGCGGGGGAGTATTGGTCAAGAAAGTGGTGCTCAAGCTGTATCTTGAAGGGAGAGGTTCTATGAGGAGGAGGTGGATCCCTCTAGCATGGGTAAGGCCACTGCCAAGGCACAGAGACAGGAGATGAAACCTCATGTGTCAAAGACAAAGCCAGTTTTTTTGAATGACGGAGTGTAAAAGGTGGAATCATATTCTATGAGATTGGGTTGAGGCCGGTTAGGAAGAGCTTTAAATCTAATTAGAGGGGTTTATATTTTATACTAGAGACAATGGAGAGCCATTGGAATTAATTTAAGTAGGGAAGTGACTTTGTCAGATTATATGTAATATATCCATCTCAGTCTAGATATATTAATAAGGGAAAAGAATGTTAAATAGGCATGAATATTTTTCATAAGCTACTTTTTCCTTCCATAGAAGTAGATAGGATATTTCTGGAAAGATGGCTGAATAAAGTGGTCATGACTAAGCTGAGCTTCCTTTACCCCTTCAAAGCTGTGACAAAGGTGCCATATAAAGTAAAAGAACAGCTGAAAAAAGGGATAATGGAAAGAAATCCTCACAGGGGAACTCACAGAATGAAAAAAAAGTGAATAAACAAAAAAAAAGGGACTGGTATGATGGATAAGTACTAGGATGTATAAAAACCTCAGGAAAAATCTCCAGAAGGGGAAAAAAATTGCACTGTACCTCTGGAAAAGAGAAAGAACTTAGCACAGCAACCTCCAGAGTGGTATAGAATTGCATTAAGAGATAAAACAGAAGATCAGGCATCTATAAGATTAGAAATCAGCTTGCTGAAGGGAAAATTCAAGAAGAAGAACATGAGAATTGACAGTGTAGAAAAGACAGGGGAACAGTAAAACATTTAACTTTCTGAGGAGCAGAATTAAGTAGAATGGAGAAAAATGCTGAAATTGAAGATCAGAACAAAATTTTACAAATAGCAAAATGAAAGACTTTAGTTTTCAACAGACCAAAGCAACAGAACTTGTTGAGAAGAACTAAAAATTATTGATCTCCTAGAAAAATACAGAGTCTAAATTCTATGTTCCAGAAATTTGCATAGGAAAATTACCTGGAAGTATTGAGAGTAAAGGGGCTAATTCCAATTTGATAGAATCTAGAGAATGCCAACAGAGAGAGCTTCAAACTTAACTCATCCAGAAAAAAATTAGTCACCAAATTATAGAACTTTAATGTCAAAGAGAGAATTTCAGTCAGCCAGAGGGAAGGTATCAGAAGGCACCAATTCTAATTGCACAGTACCAATCTGATAAGAAATGAAAAAAAGAGTTGTGGTTAGTAGGTAGAATTAGAAAGATCATAAGTTTATGGATTTAGAACTAGATGATCTGAGATTTAGAACTAGAAGGGAGCCTTCTTTTACAGGTAAGGAACTGAGACCCAGAGAGGTTAAGTCAGTTGCCCAGGTCACAAAGCTATTGAGTGTGAGGCAGGATTTGAACTGTCATGGAGTTCTGCTTTTGATGAAGATAAGTCACTTAACTTTTCTGTTTCTTCATTTGTAAAATGGTGGTAATATCTGTATTACCTTCCTCATGGGTTGGCTATGAGTTTCAAATTAGGTAATGTATTTAAAGTGCTTTGTAAAGCTCATGGCAACTATGTAAATATCTGTTTTAATATGCTATATTGAAAAGGAAATGAAATGTTTCTTGGAAGTTGGTACCCAGAGTGAAAGTTAATCAAAGAAGGTGATGAGTAGGGATGGGGTTATTCTTCAACCACAGTTGTTTCAGAGCCAAGTGGGGAAAGGTTTAAAAAAAAAAGTCGGTAAAAATAGAATCCTGGGATTTGTCTTGCTGTGGATGGGAGAGTAGAGTGAGGTATATTAAGATGGAATTGTAACAAAGTAAGACAAACTTTCTGTCTGTAGTGGGGGTAGGAGCAGCATTCTATGTATGAGAACAGGCTATGAGTTTGGATTGTTAAAAACAAAAACAACTTTGATACCTTGTTTGTGCTAATGAAAAGAAAATCCAAAAAAGCAGGAGTTTACATTTTGATTTCAGATAAAAAGATATGATTAAGAAAGAAAAGCAGGGAAATTGCCATGTTTTTCTGGGAAACATGTACTGAAATGGAAAAAGAAAATAACCCTTGTTAATATTCTAAGTGATTCTTAACAGTGCACTGTTAAATTCATCAAAAATTCATTTCATCAAGCAATGACCACTTACTGTGTACAAGGCACTTGCTGGATTTGCATTCTCTTGGGAGGAGGAGGGAACATTATATATGCAAAATTAAATTGAAGAGAGGAAAATTGAGAAAGGAGAAATACTTAATATTGAGGGGAATATCAGAGAACACTTCACTGAGGATATAACACTGGAGTTAAGCTTTGAAAGAAGACAGAGATTCTGACAGGCAGAGGAGGAGGGAATACATTCTAGGCATTAGGAACTGCTTGTGCTAATGCATGAAAATGAGGAACAGCATATAATTTGGGAAGCAGCCAGTAGTCCAGTTTGGCTAAGAAGAGAGAGTTTTTGTGAAGGGAAATGGTATGAAATATGGCTGAAAAGTAGGAGGTCGCTGCAGTGTGGCTGATGAGTTTGTATTTTATCCCGTAAGCAGTGAAGAGCTACAGATGGGTATGTGAGTAAATCTCACAACCAGCTCTCAAGGCAAAACAATGAGCATGACAGCACTTTAAGTTCTGTAGATGATGATCAAGTATAAATTATTACCAATTCACAGTTGTGTAAGTTATAACCTCTTTTTCTCTAGTTTTGAACTGACTGATATGGATATAAGGCGTTATGTTAAATCTATCAAATTGTTTTCCAGGAGCTCCTCACAGAGGAAGAGTCTCTTCCCTGCTAGCTTGTGTGCCTGAGTTTATTTAACATATATACTATTACGTGAATTTCTTTCTAGTTCCTATTTATCTAATATATTCCACTGATCTATTTTGTAATACAATTTTTAATGCAATACCCCAAAGATGTCTTATTGCTGATTTTTTAAAAAAATCACCTGTCTAGATATTCTTGCTTTACCATATGAATGTGGTTCTTATTTTGGTTTATTTTATAAAGTATTTTCTTGGTAATTTGACAGGTAAAGCTATTAATCATTGTATTAATTTCAGTTGCCACATGATTGTTAAGATGCTACTGTACCATGTAGCTATGAATGCTGAATATCTTATCTACTTATTTAGTCATTTCTCTGAAAATGTTTTCATAGTTCTATTTTTTTTTTGCAAGGCAGTTGGGGTTAAGTGACTTGCCCAGAGTCACACAACTAGTAAACGTTATATGTCTGAGGCTGGATTTGAACTCAAGTCCTCTTGACTCCAGGGTCGGTGCTCTATCCACTGCACCACCTACCTGCCTCCCATAGTTCCATTTCAATCTATGTTACTCCCAGATATTTAAATGCATTTTGTTATTATATTAAATGGAATGCTTTCTGCTTTCCCTCTCCCTGGGTTTTGTTAGTACTATACAATACTTATTATGTTTGTGAATTTCTTTATATCCTAATCTTTATTGAAGCTATTAGCTAAAATTTTTTTTACTGGAGTTTCTAAGTAAATCAGTGCATCATCTTCACATGAAATTGGTTTTGTTTCCTCTTCCCCTGTGGCCATAATGAAAATAATTGCATCTAATGTACTGACATGTCTTGCAAAGAATGCAAAGTAGAGTAATCCTATGAAAAATTGATAAGAATTCCCAAATTGAATCATCATATACTTTGATAGTAGGTGACTTAAGTGCAGAAGTGAGAAGAGGGGAGAATGGCCAAGAAAAAAAAATTGGAAAAATGATTTAGGTGTGAGAAGTGAGAGAGCAAAGACTTGTAGACTACCTATTAATATACCTATTAATCGTAAGACACTGGGCATGGCAAGTATCAGACAATGTTATAAATCATGAAATTTGTTATATTTTAACAGATAGGAAAATAACTGATTATTGATGTGGGGAATTTCCAAATCGGCTGTCTGTATGCCTAGTGATGCCAATCAGCATCATGCCCCCCTGAAAAATAGAACTTTCTAAATGAGACTATATGGGCACCCAGTTGAGGCAAATCCAACTTAAACTCTTAAACAAGAGGAAGGAAAAAAAGTGGAGAAAGGAGAATGAGTAAAAAACAGACAAAACACTTAAAAAAGGAAGTTTAACCAATGTAAATCAACCACTGAAGCAAGGAGGTCCCAGTGGAACCTAGAACTCATTAGCCAACCTGATGTTCTTGGGAAGTAGAGAGATATGGCAGTAAAGGGCAAAATGGGTTTAGAATGTAAATTCATTTATAAATCTTATAGAAGAAGATTGGTGAAGTATGTACTCAAAAAAATCAAGAAGCAGTGGAGGAAAAACAAATTTGCAAAAAGTTTAGCCAGAGACCTAAATTAACAAAATCATCCCAAAGACATATAAGAATGAAACTAGAAGAATGGGGAACAGATGAAATGGAAGCAATATATTTATAAAACTTTCTAATTTATTCCTTTTTCATTTTATTGGCAATACATTTGGATTCTGATATTGTAGCACCTGATATGCTGCATGAGGAAACAGAAATTACACTAAGGATAACAAAGACAGGAAGCATAGCTAGATAAAACCAAATATGGACATTGATAGTAATAGAATTTTGTGTATGTTAAGGGACTGAGTCTCAAGATACTGTCAAAGAGGGAAGGATTAGAAAAAAATCTTAGGTCCAGTTATTGCAAAGAAAGGTAACTAAGAAAATAGGCATAACTATTGAGGCAGATGATTGCTTCCAAGTCTCTCCCTTCTCCAGTTGATCAACTTTGACACGTCTGCCAAGATGACCTGATGGGTCTGACCAACTCATTCGAGTATTCAGAAACTGTCCATACAGAGCCCTTGGTGTGCAGGAGTTAACTAATCTCTACAAAGCTGACTTAAATGTTCAGTCTCAGCATTTTCACCTCAGAAAGCAGGGCTTGATTTACTGTTAATTGTCTACTCTAGATTTAAGAAGGTGGTGGAGAATATGTTAATAATGCAGATTAAATTTGAAAGCGTGACATATGTATTTTTCCCCCTTGGGATAGCTTGTTGTTAAAGATTTACCTGCACACCCCTGTCTGTAGCTCTTCACTGCATATAGGATAAAATACAAACTTATTAGCCTGGTGTTTAAAGACCTATACGTTATGGCTGCCACCTGCTTTCTAGCCATATTTCATACCTTTTCCCTTCACAAACTCTCTCTTGAGCCAAACTTGATTAGTAGCTGTTTTCCATACTATATACTCTGTCTCTTATCTTCATTTATTAGCACAAGCAGTTAAAATATTTTTAACTAAATAAAACTTTCCTTCCACAGTATTTTGTGTCCTCGGATTTTCAAAGACTATATTGCTATGTACATTTTCTTTGATTATTCCACTTCACTTTTCTATTTTGTGTTGTTTGGATAATTTTTACAATTAATGGTTTATAATGTACCTTGAGATCTAGTAATGCCAAATCACCTTTGTTCTTTTAAAATTATTTCCCTATATTTTTAATCATTTGTTCTTTTATATTATTATCTGTCTAATTCTGTAAAGCATTCTCCTTCCTAATTTGATATAACATTAGCTCTGTAGATTAATTTGGGTATTATTTTTATTGTATTGCCATGAGCAACAATATTTCTCAACTTTTACCTGCTGTGATTTCTTTGCAGGTAATTTAAAATAAACAAATGTTTTAAGTACATTTGTGTGTCTTGGATAGTTAAACTCCCAGGTATTCAGTTCATTTTGTTGGTATTTTGAATGGAATCGCTCTTTCTTTTCTTGGGTTTTGTTAGTAATATATGGAAATACTGGTGATTTCTGTGAATTTATTTTATATATCTTGCTTTCTTGCTGCAGCAATTGTCTTCCGATTTTTATTGTTGATTCTCTAAGTTTATTTAAGCAAGCTATTATATTGTCTGCAAACTCAAGATATTTGTGCCTCTTTTTTCTAATACTTATTCCCTAATTTTTTTTCCTTGACTTATTGTTATGACTAGTATTTCTAGTGCCATATCAGCTGATAATGGTTATACTACTTTCCCTTGTTTCACTCTTGTTATCACTGGAAAAACTTCCTAGTGATTTTCCATTTTAACTAACGCTTTGCTCATGGCAACACAAGTTCATCATTTAAATTAAGGAAAGGTCTTTTTATTCCTGTGCTTTTTAGAACTTTTAACAAAATTATCTTAGAAAAGATTTTTTTAATATCCATTTATATAATCATATGTTTTTAGTTGTTTTTGTTACTAACATGACTACACCAAGAATTTTATTGTTGAATCATCTTTGCATTCATTATATTAAAATTCAACTTGGTCAGTAATGAATAATTTTTTGGATGTGTTACATTAGTCCGTGTTAGTGTTGTAGTTAATTTTTTTTTTGTTGGCATGCATTAGTAATGTTGGTTTATATTTCAAAGCATCTTGGAATTATAGATTTAAACTCAGAAAAAGCCTTAGAGGCCATTTGGTCAACTCTTCATTTTTACAGATAAGGAGACTGATTTCTGGAGTGGTTAAAGGAGCTGCCCAAAGTCACATCGGCAGGCAGAACCCAATAACTTTTCTGCTTTATCATTCATTAGTTTAGCAGAAGTAAAGCACAGAATGCTTTCTTTCTGTCTTTGAAAACGGTTTATGAAATATAAGAAAGAGCCTTTTATTTAAACATTTATGTAGTTTCTACTATGTGCCATATTGATGGGTCAGCAGGAAAGTAGGCTGGTGGGAAATAGGTTTTCATTATTACCTTATACCCTATCCCATAATAAATTCTAAATTAATAACAGTGCCAGGCAGTTGCCAAATCTTTAGTTTTTCCACAAAATGTCTTAGAAACCCTTGACCTAATTCATGCTTTCACTGTATCTTTCCTGGACTATTATAGTAGCCCCCTAATTAGTTTCCCTGCCTCAGTTCTCTCCAAAAAGCTACAAAAGTGTTTTCTTAAAGCATGTCTGCCTATGTCATCGCCTCCTACCCCTTCTTTCCTGATCAGTTAACTCCATTGGTTCCCTATTACTTCTAAGAGCAAAAATAAACTCCTCTGTTTACTATTTAATACTCTTTGCAACCTGATCCTTTTCTGTTTTTATAGTCTTTTAAAAACATTATTCATAGTCCAATCAACTTGATGTTTCTCCCATAGACAGTGCTCCATCTCCCAACTTTGTGCTAGAATGCTCTTCTTCACCTTCACCTCTTAGAAACCCTGAATTGTTTCAGGACTCAGCTCAAATGCCACCTTGTGTAGGAGGTCGTTCTCAGTCCCCCCCCCCCCAATACTTCTTGTGCCTTCTTTACCAAGACTGTTTTCTATCCACTCTTTAAATATTTTCTATATACCTATTTATGTACGTATTGACTGACCCGTGAGCTCCTTGAGGACAAAAACTATTTTAGCTTTTTATTTGTATTTACTTAGCACATAGTGCTTAATCAGTTCATTTTGGTTGATATATAGTTTTTATTCCCCTGATGCTGTTTGCAACTAGAAAAAAACACATTACTTTAGTTGTGACATCCAACAGTTTGTGTGGTTTCAGGAACAAGGAAGTAATAGTCCTTTTGTATTCTGCCCTTCTTCATTGCAATCATAGTAGTAGTAGTAGTAAAAGGGCAATCATAGTAGTAAAAGACCTTGAGTTTATGCCATATGAGGGTCATTTGAAGGAATATGGTATATTTAACCTGGAGAAGAGCCTCAGTGATGATTAAATTAAAGTATTTGAAAGACTGTGTATGGATGAGGAATTGTACTTTTTCTGGCCCCAGAGGGCAGGATTAAGAATATAAATTGGCCACTGAGGTCCTTTCCTACTCAGAAATTCTGTAAAGATAACCACCTAGCAACTGTAACTAACATCAAATGGCAAAATAGGATTCTCAGCAGTCTGATTTTAGAACATAGCTAATCTATAAGCATTGTAGTGATGCTCATTGCGACTTTGCGCAACTCGACATGTGTGGAAAATGCATAGACAGCTCTTACCTGAAGTGGAAAAATATTGATCAGCCTAGACAGAAAATATCACTTAAGGAAATACTGAATAGGGAGGACAGATCCACTAAATGAAAAAGAGGTAGTTATTCATGAAGAACTTGAGTTCTAATTTAAGAGCATCTGTACATGAGATCCACGAATTCATAGCAAAAATAACTCTTAAAAGTGTTGAAGCTTAAATGGGGAAGGTTATTGCTCTAGTTGCCAGGGGAAGCCCTAGACAGTGCCCTGAGATGGGACTGCCTTTACTGGAAACATGTAGCATCAATGGTTCGATCTGAATATGGGTTTCAGCAAGCCATCTAGGGCTTTTATTTAATCCACCTTAGGTATGCTAGCTAGCAAGTTAGTTATCACTTTCCGTGTTATAAGAAAGTTCATGTTTAGACAGTGGTCACTACCTAGCCAAACAAGTATTGCATATAGTTCTTGTTGGCTGGGTTCAAAACAATGTTTTCAGAGATTCAGGGGAAAAAATAAACTAATTTCATTGCCATGGTCCACTGGAGCTGTGAACTTGTCAACCATTTTGGGAATGCATTTTGAATTTATGTAAGAAAAGTTATAAAATTCTGTATACCTCTTGACTCAGAGATCCCACTGTTGCGTTTATTAATACCCAACTTCTTGTTAAGGGTGGAAAAAAGAAAAATACCTTATTTGTATGAAAATATTCATAGAACCACTATTTGTAATAGCAAAAATTTAGAAATAAACTGACCAACAATTGAGGAATGGTTGAACAAATTGTGGTATGTAACTGGTACAGATAATTATTATTCTAATGGAAATAACAAACAGGAAGAATTCAAAGAACTATGCAAAGACCTGTAGAAAGTGATAAAAACAAACCAAAAGAACCATAGAAAAATTAGTACAACTCTACAAGTGAAGACTTTTTGCTTAGATTGTACATTTTGAAGTTTCATTGTGAGTATTCACAAGTACCTTGTGAGTTTCAAATGATGTATTGAAACAGAATTTATCATCCTTATCCCCAAAAAGTATATAGACAATAATGAAGATTTTATTTATTTGATATAGCTAATAAGAAATGGTAATTTATTTGGTGAGTGGACAAGTGGATATTTTATAGCCTTGCAAGTTGTGGAAACATAATGAATGTTAACCAGCAATTTGTAACTTTGTTTAATTTTTTATACAAATCTGTTATATGTTGTAGGTTGCAGCGCACACCTATCAAGCTCCAGTGTTTTGCTTTGGATTCTTTATCAACAGCTAAAGAATCCATTGGGTACATTGTTCTAGACTTAAGAACTGCCCAAGAAACAAAGCAGGTATTGCTCTTTTAAAAATTTTTTTTAAAAACTAAACTTAAACATCAACAAACATAAGCATTTTATATATAGAGGACTGAAAACAGAGGATTGTATTTGAAAATAATATAATTGTACAGTTGGCTTTTTTAAAAAGTACATATATAAAATATAACATGAGAGTATCAATATTTCCCTGCTTGTCTGTCCACTTCTGAATTTTCTTCTATCAGGTATTACGAAGTAATAAATAGCAGTTGCTTTATCTATAGGAAATGTCATTGTCACTTTTTAAATGGGAATAAATGTAAAAATAAATTGGCTAATGGATCTTAACCAAGACAGATGCCGTGTCTTGAATTCATCTACACATTGCTTTTTCTTTCTTAAATCGTCCAAATCTTTTTTGTTGTTGTTTTCCAGTTAAAAACGTGTTACATGCAAGGCACTCTGCTATGTGCCAAGAATAGAAAGACAAAATTAAACAATCCCTGTCCTTAAGGACATATTTTTCATCTGAGGAATATAACCTGCATTCTGATAAGCAAATATATATATAGAATGATCTACACCAATTTAGTCCTGGCTGTCTGAGCAAATGATTTGGGAGTAGAATTTTCCCACAGTCAAATGTAAATCATTCATTCAGTTTGCCAGTTATTTGCTTTAAAAATATTATTTTTATTGAGCTTTTGCTTTTACATGGCCTTCATTTCTGAATACATTCCTCCATCCTACTCAGTGATCCATCCTTTCAATCAAATATTTAAAGAGAGAAGGAAAAAGCAGTCTAGCAAAACCAATCAGCACATTAATCATATTGGACAGTGTTTCACGCTGTAAGAAGGGGTTGGATTACATGTTCTCAGCTCTTCTCTGGAGCCAAATTTGGTCATGATAATTATTCTGTATTGAGGTTCTTAGTCTTTCTCTTTTCATATACATCTTTGTCATCATTCTATAGCATTTATACCCTTGTGGTCATTGTATATCAGTTGTGTAACTATGGTCTTCCTGGTACTACTTACTTCATTTCATATTAGTTCACATTTGTCTTTCCATGCTTCTTATAGCCTAGTGATATTCTATAACTTGTTTAGCCATTCACCAATTCATGAGTATTTACATTGTTTCCCTCTTTCTGCCACATAAAGTGCCATTTAATTTTGACTATTTTTGTTCCTAACTTCCGTAGAGTATGTGACCCAGTGACTCTATTATTCCCTTTCTATCCATGAAGACCTGTCATGCTGTCAGTATTTATAGTAAAATGCCTCTTTCCTGCTCTGAAGCTTTTTTTCCCTCTTATGGAGGAATCTGCCAGAGAATTTATTTTTCTGAGATTTTTCATCCTTGGTATATCTTCTTTCTAGACTTAGACCCTTAGTCTAATTTTAGATTTAGAAGGGCCCATAGACGTCCCTAATTGAACATTCTTGACTTTACAGGTGAGTTGAGGTGAAGTCACAGCCTTTTGAAAGTCACATAGCTATTTAGTGGCAGAGCTGTGACAAAAACTCACGTGTCCTAAAGCTCAAAGATTCTTTATGGTGCACCATGTGCTAGTAAGGTATTTTTAAATGCTCCCTCTATAGAGAACTTTAAGAAAGTGTTTTTTCCCACGGTAACCCTGAGAGGTTTATAGTATTATTATTATTATTATTATTATTATTATTAATAATAATAATAATGCTAATATCACACAGCAAGGAACCATTACAGGTGGGATTTTAACTGAAGACTTTCTGACCCCAAGTCTAGCATTCTTTATGTTGTACCATGTTGCCTTCTTACCATTTAGTTTTTTCTTAACCTTTTTGATGTACCCTTTTCTAAAAATGAAAAGCTGCTATATGTTTCCTGTTTCCCCTCTTTTACTCCAGCCTCTATAAAAGAATTGTAAAGAATCAATTTTAGTTTTCTTTAGATTGCTTCTTTCACTATAATTCTGGGAAGAAAAATGTCCAATTGGCACGCTGAAGTCAACATGCTCAATATAGAACTTATTGTTTCCTCTAAATCCATCCCTCCAATTTTTTTTTTGTTTGTTTCTGTTTTGGGAACCATGATCCTACCAGTAACCCACATCTTAGTGTTGGATTCTTCTTTTTCTTTTACTCCATCTGTCCAATTAGTTGCTAAATGTGTTCTTTACTCCCCTGGCACCTGCCCCCCCCCGCCTCGCCACTAATATTTCTTGATTTCATGCCTTTCTTTTCATTTACATACCCCTTCCATGGTTCAGGCCCTTATCATCTCTCACGTGGACTATAATGTTAATCTTTTAATTGGTCTCTCTCCTTCTTGTCCATCTTCGTTCTAATCCCTCTTTTGCATACATGCTAAAAATAATCCTGTAAAGCACAGGTTCTCATTGTATAACTTTACTGTCCAAACACTTCGATAGTTCCCTGCTATCTTTAAGATAAAATAGAGACTCTTCAGCCTTAACATTTAAAGCCCTTTACAGTCTAGCTTAAATGTATATTCCTAGACTGTTTCATGTTACTCTTCTTTCTTCACTCTCTGTTTCAGTCAAATTGACCTGCTAGCTAGCCCCTCAACTATTTTTTCCATCTACTTATTTCATGTCTCATTTCTGTGCCTTTAGATAAACTGTTCCCCAGACTTGGGTTTCATTCCCTTTTCACTTTTGCATCTTAGAATCTTTAGCTTTTTTCAAGGCTCAGCTTGGCTCTTACTCAAATTCTTTCTTAATTATCCCACTTGTTATCCTTTTTTTCTTGTCTACAAAATGAATGGATTGGACTAGGTGACCTTTGTGATCCCTTCTGCCTCTAGATCTGATCCTAGCATCTTCAGATTATATTATTTTTACTTTTCTGTGTACATGTTGTCTCCCCCTCATTAGAAAATAAACTTGAGGGCTGGGACTATTTCATGTTTGTCTTTGTATCCTCTGTGCCTAGCACAGTGCCTTTCATGCAATAAACATTTGAGAGCCTTTTGCAACAATATAAGTTTTTTTTGTATATTGAGGGCAACGATGGATACCAATGGGAAATTACAGTAGCAAAGTGAAACCCATAAGAAGTTATTTGTGAGCTATTCGGATTTTGGTTACTTTTATTTAAAAAAAGTAATTCATTATTTATCTTATTATTTATTAAAAAAGTAGGAAAATTCAACAGAATTATTGTTCACCTGGAAGGGATTTGCAACTTGCTGAAGCATAGTGTTGTATGTTGACATTTTACTACTTCAGTGGATCTATGATATCAATCAGAAAACATTTATTCAATACTTTCTATGTACTAGCCCATCCAAAGTTTTTCCATCCTGTTATAACTCTTGTCCATATCTCCTTTACTAAGAAGTCCTTCCAATAGGATAGCAGCCTTTCTCTAGTTTGATGCACATGGTTCAGCATGTAGGTTGTCTTTTATCTCTGTGACTAGCTTGTCTTCTTTTGTAGTCATACTTCTCTTGGGTGATAGATTTTATACCATGTTGTGTGCTCAGGGCCCACCATATACCTCTCCTTTATTCTTTAGGTGATATTCCCATTAGATTTCTGTGAAGAATGTGGTATTCTATGATTCACAACTATATAACAGCAAAACCAGAATATTCCTTTAAAAAGGTGGAATTTTGTTCCATGGAGAAACTTAGGGAGGGCTAATTGAAAGGGCTGTTTCAATTTACCAATGCAGTGTAGCACACTGTTTTCCTTTTAATCATTTCTGGACCCAGCTTATTATTTATCTACTGTTGCTGACCTAGATATTGTTACTGGTCGGCCAGGTCTATGAGCTGTCCATCTCCCTTCATTTTAGTCTGGACAACCAGCAGTCTTCATGGATTTGATTTTTATGGATGAAGAGTTCAACTGTGTAAATAGTGCCTGAATTCTTCAGAATGATTATGAGTCTCATTTAAGAGGCTCTGTACTGTTTGAGGGCTTGGAACAATCAGCCCTGAATCATCTGCAAATAGAGTTATCTGGAGGACTTCACTATCTATTGAGAATCCCTCTTCCTTTGACAATGGCACACATCTTTGGAGAGCATATGTCTCCATATGTGTCTTACTTGATGCCAATAATCTGGATTGTCTGACAGTTATTTTTGTATCAAGGAATGTTGTGTGATGTGAGTAGGAGAAATAATAGCTAATAATAGCTACCATTTATGTAGCACTTACTATGTGCTAGGCTCTGTGCTAGTTGCTTTACACGTTTTATCCCATTTAATCCTTACTGAGGTATAGAGGTTAAGTAACTTACTCAAGGTCACACAACCAGTAAGTGGATTTGAATTCAGGTCTTAATCAGGGCTTGGTGCTCTTCTATCCCCTGCACTACCTAGCTGCTCCTAAATGAAATGCTATTGGAAGACAGCTTTCTGTCTTCCTTTAGCTCTTCTGAGTTCTTTTTTTTTTATAATTGGCAATCAATAAGAACTTTGGGGTCTGGTATGGCACACAGTTTTGAGGCTGTAAAGATATAATCTACTGTAGAATATCATTTGCAAAAGCCTTCCTGTATACCTCTAAAAATTTTTCAAAGATGCCTTTGATACATGTGTAAATCATTTTAAACAATTTTTTAGAGATTAGAAAGTTGTTATTGTTATGCTCACAAATCCTCCCCCCCTTTTTTGGTAGTAACCTGTTTATTTTTTTTTCCAGTTGTTAGGTATTGTTCTGTCTTTAAGATAGCTTGTGCTTTAAACCCCTGGTGTCTTAAAAATTTCATTGTTTCCGGCGGGTACCTCTTCTTTTATTCTTCGTGTTTTTTGAATACTATTTCTCACTATTTTATAAGGCAACGTTGTTTATGATCTTCATCATCCTCCTTAAGATCTTGCAAATATGTTGGTACTATAAATTACTATTGTCTTTGGCTTCCATAATCTCTCTAGTTGACAAAAAAGTGAAGTGTTTGCTGTCTGAGGCAGTATCCAGTAGAGTATAAACTCTTGGAGGTTAGGGGCTGTTTTTGATTTTGTCTTTGTGTTCTCATTGCCCACCTAGAACAGTGCTTTGAACATAGTAGGTGCTTAGTAAATACTTGTTGAATTGAATTTCTAGGCTCTTTTATGCTCCTTGCTTTGGTGATTGTTTTACATTGATTAAACTTAATAGTGATAATCTATGTCACTGTCAGATCCTGTATCCATTTCTCATTTTTTAGCTTGTTGATATAGGGTGGGCTGGCAAAATAGTTCCTACTTTTATTCTTCTAAGTTGGTATTGATTTTAAACCTTATTCTAGTAAGTCAGTAATCTGACTGAATATAAAGCTGACTCCCACTTTGGGAAGCAGTTCTCTCCTGCCTCTTAAGACATGTTTTCATGTTCTGATTAATTTACAATACGTTGTACGTGGCACCCAGGTATCTTCTTTAATAAAGTATTCATGATACATAGGCATGCGGCTTCTAGGTCATCTACAATCCTTTTTCCTCTTCTTTTTGTTTTTTTATTCTGAGTTATATTTTCCGACACATTTTTGTTGTCTTCCCAATCGCTCACCATGGTGTCAAAGGCGCTAAGATCAAAATAAGTTTGTAATTCCTAAGTTGTTACCAGGTGTTTTGGGTTTGTTGTTGTTGTTGTTTTTTTTTAACATAGTTTCTTTACCTCCTCATCTTCTGTATCAGGTGTTATACTTCCTGGTCATGTTTTCAGCTATGCTCATTGTTGATCTCTGCAAGGTGATGTGTCCAGATGTCCCATAAATATTATTCCTTATTGCAGGTCTGTACAACATATAGGCTGCTTGTAGCCTGCCAAAGTGGCCCATAGGTGGTATATTGTACAGGCCTGTTTTACGTCTCCATTTTTCACAGACCACCTGAAATCCTGTAATGGGCTGCAAGCAGCACGTGGGCTGTATGTGGTACATACGCCATATGTTGTGCAGGCCTTACCTTATTGTCTCTGCATCCTTGATAAAACCAACTCCTTTATTTCTACCTGCAAGGACAACTTGTGAGCCATTTTCCTGTTTAGCCACTATTTCCCTTTTTGTTCTTCTATTTTCGTTTATGGAGAGAATGTCAAGATTGATATTATTCAGTTCCTCCTATAGTTGGTCATGGGATAAGGATCATACATTTAGAGTATCAGCAGTTAACAGTCAAAAAATTGCATGATTCTTGGCAACTTCTGTCCCCTTTTCCATTCCTTTTACCTGAGAGAAAGGGTCTGTCAGGATAAATGGGCATTTTGTATTTGTCTTTGTTTCATGGCCAGCCTACTGGTGATAAGCTTTCTATAATTAGCTACTGTGGTTGTTGGAAAACAGATATGTTTGGCCTCAGAGCCTTTTCTGCATGGTAGAATCTGCCAAAGCTTGTATTTCTCTGGCTTAGCTTTTAAGAATCTTGTTTTTAGGGACTCCATGTCATTACATGCTTTATACTACATGCAGTAACACTTTTATGGAAGCTACAAACACACATGTATGTGTATGTATATATGCAAATACACACACACACACACACACACACACACACACACACACACACACATACATACATATTTTAACTCCACAGAAAATAAGATACCAAGCACTCAAAGGAGCCCATAAACAGATAACAGAAAAACTAAACATTCATAATCCATTAGATTCATTAGACTCCCTAGCCCTCTGAAGGTGGTAAATACAATTCATCATAATAAATCTCATTTTCTTTCTACCTATACTATCTGAGCAACGTAGCCCTTTGTGGTATGGCATTAGTTCTTCAGCTACAGTAGTATCCTCTGGTGAAAGGCCTCTTCATTCTCCAGATTGCAAACTGTCATGGAAATTGCTGTCTAGGAGACCACTGCCCTACTCTTGAACATGTGATTTCAGGAGTCCTCAAACTCAAAGATTATCCTTCAGGTCCCTCAAAGCTGTTCTTAGGATTGTTTATCTCTGAGCTATACCTAGAAAAGGAAACAGCCAGAAGAAGTCAGTTAGAAATGGAAAGACCAGAAAACTTCCCTCTCACATTCCATTGTTTATCCATAGGTCACTTGCCATGTATTTTTCCTGCAATTTTTTGTTCCTAGAAGAGGGGAGGGTACTTCCTAGAACTAGAAGTCCTCTACTTCTCTTTGCTGCACTCTTTTCAGGAAGTCCAAGCTTGAGAAAAGAAAAGGGGGAAGGAGTATGATAAGCAGTTTAAAAAATGGGAAAAGAAACAAAGTAGACTTTGGAATGTTTAGAGAAAGTTAGTTGATGACTCTCTAAGCATGATTAATTCCATAAGAGGAAAATACATGAAAGTTACAACATTTTTAGGTACAGACAATGCTGATGTTGCTATTGTTTACTAATTGCAGTATATTATGTTTATTTGGTATTCTCTAGGCACCAAAGTGGTATGCGTTGCTAAGTAATAAATACACAAAATTCAAATCTGAGATACAAATAAGCATTGCTTTGGAAACAGATACAAAAGCACAAGTGGATGGTTTTAAAGCGAAGGAGGCACCACCTAGAGAAGGAAAAGGTTGGTACGGATGGATTATTCTGAGAATTTGCATTTATTGGCCTAGGATTTGATACTGATTAGAAGACTATTTGTTAGTGCTCTGTTGAAGTAATTATAATGCCACCTGTTGCCTTTGGAGCCAGAGATCCTCGACTCATTTCTCAGCTCTCTTGCTTTGTCAGTGAATATTTATTAAATGCCTACTATGTACCAGGGACATATGAGTGCCAAATGAAAAAAATGAGATAGTCCCTGATTCAAGAAGCTTATATACTAGGTAGATACCACATATAGGATATATAGAAATAAACATTCAATTACTTTACTTGGGGGGTACTTTCAGTTACTGAATTGGGAAGGACCTCTAAAAGAAGATTGTCCTTGAGCTGAGCCTTAAAGGTAGGGATTTTAAGAGGTAGAAGTAAGGAGGGAGAAAACCAGGAATGGGGAAGAGCACATGCAAAGGCATGGATGTATGGATGGAATGTCATATGTAGTGATCAGCAGGTACGTAATGGTTGATTGGTTGTTGTCCTTTGTTCTCAAAGAGGACAAAAATGACATGACTATGTTAGAGTCAAGTTATAGAATGTCTGACTGTGGCTGATCAGACCAGTACAAGCTCCGAATGCTCTGCCACAGGTCAGACTTTAAATGCTATTTAGAGGAGTACATATTTTAAAAGCAATGGGGAGCCACTGATGCTTCATGAGCCATATGCTTTTGGAATGTCAGTGCAGCAGTTAGGGTCTCAGTTTCAACTGTTTGACAAATGTACATAGTATTAGGGGAGGGAAAATTGATGAGAAATGTTTAAAACATGGTCACAATACTATAAAATTTTGAAAAAATAAAAGCTTAAATCTTTAAGCAGTGCTATAACACTATAAATCAAGTATTTTCTCCATGTAAAGTGCCTGTTACATTATCTGGAATTGATCCCAAGAAAATTGTAGCAGTCTTGAATGAAGAAGAAGGCTACCATCAGATCGGACCAGCAGAATATTGCCGAGACTTCTTTGTTATGTCAGTGACTATAGCATTTGCCACCCAGTTGGAGCAGGTAAGACTTTTTGCTGTTTAGGATTAGGGAACCATTCGTAAATTATTTGAAAGCACAAACTTTGTATAATTATTTTGCTAATACAGAATTAGCTTTGAAAGGATTTTCTATCATGAAGCTCTTTTTGAAAGACAATAGTGTATAATATACACAGTTACACAATAGTATAATACCATATATTAATATGTTGCATTATTATGCATTAATATATTGTATAATCATATTGATAATATAATGAAACATTAAATAATATAATTTTGGAGATCTGTAATTCTATTGTATATCTATAGATCTGTAATATATTATCTATTTGCATATCTATCTATCTATCTATCTATATATCTTTAATCCCCAATTCTTTTTGTTATAGCCGACAAAAAGGTACTTGTCGATTAGGGAATTGCAAAAATTATGGTATGTGAATGTAATGGAATATAGTACTGTAAGAAATGAGAAAAGGGATGCATTCAGAGAAATCTGGGAAGACTTGTGGGCAGAACTGATAATAACTACAACATTGGGAAGAAAAATAAAGTCAAGAAAGATCAATGCAGTGACTGACCATGATTCCAGAAGGTCAATGATGCAGTTTGCTACCTATTCCCTGACAGAGAAGTGGGGAAGTAAATGTGTGGATTGATATATACCTTTCCAGACATTGGCAATGCATGGATTTCTTTTGCTTAACTATGCTTATGTGTTACTGTCCAAAGGTTATTTGCCTTTATTTTGAATGAAGGGGCAGGATTAGGGAGCGAGAAAGGAACTAATGAGAGTAATGCCCACTTGCACCCAAAAAAAAGGACAGAAACCCTCCAGTCTTCCTGCCCCTGGCGTCAGAACCTCAGGCATATTTTATCCTGAATGTATCTTATTTGTACATAGTTATTTGTATGTTGTCTACCCCATTCAACTGTGTTCTCCTTGAGAGCAGGGCCTATTTTTTGCCTATCTTTGATTTTTTTTTAGCACTTAGGTATCTGGCACGTAGTAGATACTTAGTAAATGCTAGCTGGCAAACTGATTTGTCCTTTCTGGCCAGGCCTTTTTCCTACTGTGTTGAGGTTTCAGATATGCATGTGTGTGTGTGTGTGTGTGTGTGTGTGTGTGTGTGTGTGTGTGTGTGTGTGCATGTGTACCGCCTTTGGCTGAGTAAAGAGGCCTGTTTCTCTTTGAATTTCATAATCATTATTTGGTCTGGTGCTATTTTTAGGTCTTTGATAGAGTACTTGTATGATGATTGCATTCCTCTTGTTACTGTTCACTTAGCCGTCTTATAACTGCTCATTACATTTTTTTAAAAAAATTGCATTACATATCTATGTTCTGCCAAAATCTAGGTTTTATTGTCTTTTGATAATTTTGCCCAACTTTTATACACGTATTCCAGGGTTGCTTTAAGATTCATAAAGTGCTTTCTCCCCACCGATAATATGCATTCTGTTTTACAGAAGGTAGTTAAATGATTTGCCCATGCTTACACCAATATTGTTAGTCCTAGGCTTCAGACTCAGGGCTCCTGGCTAGGCCAGCACTAACCATACAATTTCTTATCTATATTATTTCTTAAAGATTTTGGATATAAGTTATACTGCAAGAATCCTATCATGTTCTTAGAATATAATGTGGGAAATAAGTTAATACCTTGAAAACTGTCATCCATAGTATAAAGAAAATACCTTGGGGGAGAGAGGAAGATTTAATTTGCAGCTGTTAGCATTTCATATTCTTCCCTAAGGTTTAGAGAATTGGTTTTGTTTCCTCCAGCAGCCTGGATTTGGACCAGTATTTTATAATTGACTTGTGTATCTAATGTCAAGAATAGCATTAAAAGAATTTTGTTCATAATGTCAGTCAAGAATCATTTGGATCCAAATTAAAAGACTTAGGGCTTTTAAAATTTTTGTGCTTTTGATAGAGATTAGTGAGAGACTTGCATGATTTCCAGAGCAAATATTTAAAAAATATTTATATTAGAAATTTAGAGATAATTAGACATTATATTTTGGGGATATATATGAATTTTCAGTACAAAATTATTAGAGTTATTTAGATATTAATTTGTTGTTTGTTTTTTTTATTAATTTATAGTTAATTCCGTGCACAATGAAAATTCCAGAGAGACAACCTGAGTTTTTCTTTTACTATTCACTACTGGGAAATGATGTTACAAATGAACCTTTCAATGACTTGATAAACCCAGATTTTGAGCCAGAGAGAGCATCTGTTCGAATACGTAGCAGTATTGAAGTACTTCGTATTTATCTGTCTCTTCATTCTAAACTACAGGTAAATGTTTCACATTCATCTTATAAAGGATGTTTAACATATAGAGATTTTTCTGTTGTTTTAATTCCACAGTATGACAGTGACCCTCATATACTTTTTGTTGGACCATAATGTTTATCGTGCTTTTTATAAAACGATGTATGATCTATAGAAGGGGGTGAGAGCACGTCTCATATCCCTGTAGCCAGTAGTTTCTGACATGGGGCAGTGGCTGTATTCAGTAACCTTTACCCTAGGCAAGGCTGTCAGGATTTTGTAGCATTTACAGCCTACATGATGGTTGTTTCTTTTTTACATAGAATAGATTGCCGCTTTGACTAGGTCTTCAAAAATAAGGTAGATGAATTTGTCTCAGTAAGCATTATCCTATTCTTGTTATTTTCCTTCTGTTGTCCTTTCACTTATGTATTTATTTATTTAGGCAGATGGAATTAAGTGAGTTGCCTGGGGTCACACAGCTGCTAAGTGTCAAATATCTGGTCTGAGGCTGGATTTGAATTCAGGTCCTCCAGACTTCAGGGCCGGTGCTCTATCCACTACATCCCCTAGCTGCACCTCTGTTGTCGTTTTAAAACTGTTTGATGTTACTGGGGAAAACTTAAGTTTTGGAAATGACTAAAGGGATTTTTTTTTCTTAAAGAAATAAGACAAACCAAGCTTGTGTTAGAAATTTTGAAGTTTTCTTTTCCCAACATTTAGTTGTAATTACTCTTTTTGTTGCCATTTTATTTTGCCCATTACATCTTTTTAGACCACTTGTTGATTTAGTAGTAAATAAATTACCGTTCTTTTGTAACAAACTGAGTGGTAATAGAACCAAAAATAGAACCCACAGGTTATGTTCTTGTAAATTTATTCTCATTGAATTGTCAGTGTTTTAATTCCCTGCAGTAAATATTTATTGTTTCCCTATTCTGTGCGTGGCACTGTGCACATGCAATGTAGATTACAGAAGAGTATGAGACATAGTCACAGATATCGGCTTACAGTGTTGTTGAAGAGAACAGGTACATCAAATAGTTTAAAAAATACAATACAGTATATGAGTTGTGATTATAAGTGAATGAGAAAAATCTTCTGGATCATATGTCCTACAAGATAGTGAAATATTTTTCCAGTCCTCACAATCTCTCAAACCTCTTCAAAATAGGAGTTGTGTGACGGAGTTTAAGCAATTTCATCTGTGTCTATGGTCAGGGACTCTAAGAACCCAAACAAGGTAGAAACTTGATGAACTAGCAACAGAGAAGGCTAATCCCTAATGAGTCTAATGTACTCACTCAGCAACCTCTCCCTCTTCTCACACTGCTATGGCAGTGGACCATGAGCTTGTAAGGGAATTCACCTCTGCAGTCTGACACCCATATCCCTTCCCCGCCCCCCCCCCAACAACTTATCTGTTCCCAGTGCCAGTTATATCTAAATGACAGAAATTTTCTCTGGTGGCAATAGTAGTGAAGAACAGGTGGTACTCTGTGCTACAACAGAACCCAGCCAGAGAACAGGAATAGAGGAAACTAGGGTAGCACACATGTCTATGCAGCTACGTGACAGTCCATTAAATCTAAAGAAAGAGCTCACTGTCCAGCTGGGGCCATTTCTGTTCCACCAGAAGTCACCTGGGACAGATGCATCAATTGGTGAACCATATATGAATTGCCCAGCATGGAAGAAGGCTTAGACGTCTTTGAGGTCTATATCCCAGGGAATCTGCCATCAAAGGAGAAGGAGTTAAAAAGTGAACAGGAGGGAAAATGAAGAAAAATACTAAAATTACAAAAGATCTAAGGAGGAAGAAAACCCAGAGACCTTGAGCTAAGCATATAAGCTAACAGAAAAGATAATAACAGCTGGGAAAATGGCCTCCAGATCCTGGAGATTCCTTGATCTTCAGATTAGTGAAATGTGTTCAGGCATCTATGAATGATTGCAGGATAAAGGAAAATAAATCCATACTTGGTGAGGCAGAGGACCTTGTGGATTAAGAAGAGAATATAGCACCACAGCATACTGTTCCTGGATGGTTTGAAAGAGAAGAATTTTGAAAAAGAGAGTTTATGGTCGGCACAGCCCAGAGATAATTTGCAGAATAGAAAAACTTGAATCCCTGGTGGCAAGTCTCACCAAAGAAACAAAAGAGAATAACTGATTGAGCATGCAAATGCATATGACTAAAGGACAATCTGGAAAAAAGAGAAACAAAAGCAGTAACTTTTTTTAAAAACTTGAATCCTTTTTTATTACATTTGCATGAAATTAGGCAAAAACAGTATGACCAGCCTTTTACATCAAAAGCGGTAACTTTAAAGGAAAACATGATTTCTGTGTGGGACAGAGACCACCTACCCAAATTAAAAACCAGAGTCTTGACGAAAGTTTGCAAAAAGGAGAAATCTCTTTGTTGACTTTCTTGAGAAAGGGTACCCCCTGTGCTGCCTAAGCTGCCCCAAGAGTGCGAGTGCTCTTTGTTTAAGGCAAGATTATATAGACCCTAACACAGCAGCCCACCCTAACCCCCTTCCCATAGGCTCACTGGCTGAGCCTCAGGTGTACAATCTATTTGTGTAAAAACTACCCCAGTAACAGAGAGAACAAAGAGGTATAGAAATTATGTTAGCATGTTCCCCTTTTCAGGGCCTCACAGTTTCAGCAGCCTTTTACCCAGGGTCATATAACTAGCTAGAGGATGAGATAGGATGCTCTTATGGCTCAGGAATTTCTGCTAACACTATCTAAGAGTAGGGGAGGGAGAAGGCTTGGGGAGGGGGTCTTGTATTCTGAGGGGTCTTTACTTAGTGTTAGTACACATGTAACCACTCAAAAGCGACAATACCAGAGCCATTAACAGGAACTAATGACCCTTTGAGGAGACTTCACTTCTGAGAGATCATCTCTCACAATTCCCCCTATCTTTTCTTACAATTTGAAGCCTTCTCACACCCACTAAACCTTAATAACCATTAGGGTGGTCTCAGACTGGCACCCAACTCTGACTCTTCAGAACCATCAGCTTAATCTCCTTTCCCTTCTATCTTAACCAGGCAGGATAGGGAGTCCTGCATATAGGGGAGACACACTGAGAGTACGATAATAATTCCCCTCAAATTTTACAATCTAAGAGTTTTAGAAATATAATACGATTTAGAAATAGTAGTAACTTTTATAATACTAACAGTAAACTTAAGATAACATCAATTGCATTTCCATTTATCACATATAGAAATTATCATTCTTATGGTAACTAACACTTGGCACTCTTGGTACCTTTAACAATTACATTAAATAATAATAATCCAACATTTTAACATATGCCATTGTATTAAGCATTTTACAATCACATAATAATTTTTTTATAACAATCATTATTATTATTATTTATTTTTTTTTTAACTCTAAACACATTGCCCCTGGGAGGGACACGAAGATAGCAATTCAAACACCTAGCTTTAGGATTCTATTAAATCTGAATTCAAATTCTTCTCAGCTCTTTTTCTTCTCTGTCTAACCATCACCCCTTTAAGTAAATACGGGAAGGATTGATCTACACATTGACAAATCAAAGGGGCAGTCCCTTAATAAATGCAGATACAGAGACCCGAAAGAAAATAATAATGCAATTATCCCTTTAAGATTCAAAAAGTCTTTTCCTATACAGCTGTCTGGCAGGGAATATCGCCAGTGAAGTCCTCTAGTCCTTAGTATTTGTTCCAGCCATCTCCAGCACAGCATCTCAGCATTTTTCTTCTTCTTGTCTTCTTATAGGAACCAGCTTTCTGTCCATTCTCATGAAAAAGTGACCTTAGCACAATTTTAAATTGCCATTTCTAATCCTTATAGCCTTGATCATTTTTACAAACTCAAAATTGGAACCATGGTCAATTGTCATGTTTAAGAAATTCACCTCAGAACCCAGTGTCTTATATTTTACATTAATCCATTATTAATTTCCACACCAGGAGGATGAGATTTCACTAAGGGGTTAATAACAGGCTCCAGTACATACATAAATATATTAAATAACCAGTTTTAACACAGTATATATAAAATCTTAAACTTTTAGTCATGCCGTGTTTCTTTGATGGCATTTACAAAATAAACCACAAGCCATTCTTCTTTCGACATTATTAATTGTAAGAAAACTTTAGACAAGTGTCATATTAACCAAATAACAAAATAACCTCACAAGCCCCTGACCTAATTGTCTCTGTACCATTACCAAGAATTAAAGGACCCTAACTGATATGGGAACACACACAGGAACAGTAGTCCCAGTTCTATAGTAATCTGAGATGTTCCATAATCAATTATTTTAGTAAATTTGTTAATTGTACTTACAAAATCTTCTGGTTATAGAAACTTGCCACTAAGAGATTAGAATAAGGGAACAATATTTCTCCTAACTTCCTGTCAACTCCAGGTAGAGTGTCATGTCAAACTGCAAATTGAATTGAGCCAGACTTAAAGCCTGCCAGGTTTCAGTTAAGGAATCAAGTCAAGAGGGTCCCACGTCAGCATATGCAGAACAGTTGCCCTCTCAACCTTCCCATGAAATCATACCTGCAGTTTATACTTGCCCCTCACAGGGCTACTGGCATCATGGATCAGTGGCTCAGAAGCCTTCCTTGATATTTACACTTGGAGTTAGACTCAGAAACAGTTAGTCATTAGTCCTAGCAAGTTCCAACAATCAGTTTAAGGTATGACTATAATCTGGTATTGCCTAAGGAACATCTCCAAAGTGAGCCCTAAATAGCTTGCATGCATTTCCACTCTTGTTCATAAAATCTTACTAAGTTGGTGCAAAAGTCCTTAAATAACACAAATTGTAGAGTATTATCAAGAAGCTAAATTCCTAGTTATCACAGAATCCCTATATATCACAAAGTTCCTTGGTCAAAAGGTGTTATAATAGAATCTCACATTGGTAACAGTAAGAGACTGATTACATGAAAAATACTACTGCTCTTAGAATTCTTTTAAACAAACAGAACATCTTAAGGTGAGTCTTAAGCAGTTTGCATAAATTTCTGCACAGGTTCTAGTTCTAGATAAAAATATCATTAGATTTCCCAGTAAGATAACACAAAAGAGCTCATATCATATACTGACTACTTGCTCTAATCATAGAAACTTAACTATAGAAGGAAAAAGAGCAGGGACATGTGACGTATCAAATATAACAGGATAAAACATCCTTAACTTTGTTTAAATTCAGATAGAGTCACAGTTCTCCAATCATGCAGTATCTGTTTCTCCTCATAGCCAGACTCAGGAATAGTCAGGTGGGAAACATTCCTTTCCAAAGGAACACAATGGGGAAACTGAGCCAGGAGGATCCCATCCTAGATTGAGGCTAAGATTGTCCCCTCGGCTTTTTCCCAGATGCAGACCTCCACCTGTTCTGGGTAGCTTGTGGCATTTCTCTCAGATACTGATTTAAATAGGCAACTATACCCAAATTCAAACTCAAAACAAAATTAGTTATAGGCCCAAGAGTCTTTTATCTCAAACAGCAAGTCTCACTAATCACAGCTTAAAGCCAGATACAGTTAATTTTACTCTCATGGAGTTGCAATAAGGAATAAAGATTTAGTAGGACTCACATATATAAGAGATTTCACTTAACATCTTTCTTTTCTCAAATTTAAACTTGTTCTGGTATAAAAGCCAATATTAGAAATCATTTCTATACACTTGCAAATTCTCAGCAAGTGAAGTTCATTGTCTAGGAACTGCATAATCCTAACTTAAAGTTCTTTTCTCATGGTTTCCAGGGACCTTGGCAAGTTTACAAAATAAAGAGAATTGACATGGCCCTCAGAGAGGGCTGATACTGGTGCCCTTGAGTGGGCAGAACCAACCAGATAAGGCTTTACACTATCCCCTTCTTTCCACATACAGTAATTAATTAACCCTTTTAGGTTTTAGCAT
Organism: Phascolarctos cinereus; assembly: GCF_003287225.1. Lineage (NCBI taxonomy): Eukaryota > Metazoa > Chordata > Mammalia > Diprotodontia > Phascolarctidae > Phascolarctos > Phascolarctos cinereus. The sequence continues at coordinate 237,689,986 of NW_027555847.1, forward strand.
GAAAACAGTAACCCCAAATAAATGAGTTAACAATCTCACAAATTTCATAAATAATAGCAAAACAATTTTAACTGAAAATTCCCTTTAAATAAAGACAATTTGAAAATTTTGTGATTTCTTAAATTACAATACTTAAAAGGAAACATTACAAAACAGGATCATATGGAATGCCCCAACAGCCAAATTCATTCCTTTTTCTCTTTTCTTTGAAGGCACAATTAATTTAACATTCTAGATTATAAAAGAAATTGACCTTCCAGCAACATAACTAATACAATTGCTTACTGGATTACATCATATAAGAAAATTCAGAAATATGTAAGCAGTATATTAAAAACTTAAAATAGACCCAATAAAAAAAATCTTCTTTCTTTCTAGACCCCTTTACCAGGTCCAACAGTCTCCTGGTTCTTCAAGGCCTAGACTTCCCCACGACCACTAGTCCCTGCCTTAAGAGCCTGGCTCATACTGTCCATCCCCCAGCAAACTCAGTTGTTAGCCTTAAGAAGGCCTGGGTTAAAAAAAATTTCTTTTTTCCTTTTACAGTACAATTCTTAACCTAACAACATTTAGATTATAAGAGAAATTGCTTTTTCTGACAACACAGATGATATGGTTGCTTACCAAATTATGTAATAAGGCAAAATTTTAGAAATACAACAATACCATAAAACAGCTATCATCTATTTAAATTTTAAAACCAAAACCAATTAATTATCACTCTGGTGGCTTTACTTTAATCGGATGTGTTCCCAAATTGCCATATCTAATTAAGGAATAGTTGTTAACATTTTTAGTATCTGCCCTCTGCTAGGCACCGTGTTAGGTACCTTCCAATCATGTGAAAAAAACGGAGGTAACAAATTTCAGATCCTTACGTTTTCCCTCTTTACCTTACTGCCAAACAGTGTAACAAGTTCTGAACTTAAAAACATCACATTTTTACCAATTTGAATGAGTTGGGGCTCATGGGGAAACATTATGGCCTCGGCTGTGGCTTGTTGGGGATGACTGGGTTTGGCTGCTGCCCATAAATTACTTGTTGTTTGTGTTCTGGTACAAAAAAAACCAAACAAAACCACTTTTTTCTTTTATGGAGGCAGAAAAGATTAGGTGCTGCTCAGTCTGCCTTTCTTTTTCATCGGGGGGGGGGGCAGAAGGTTCCCTTTTTCTCTCTTTCTCTCCACATTCAAATTTGGCCAGAATTAGAATGCATAGAGAGAGAAACCTTTTTTTTTTTCCAAAAAGTTTCCAAATCTTTTACTGTCAAACACTGTTAACACTCATTTACACCACCACAGACACAAACAGGAGCACAAAATGACATACAACAAATTGCTGTAGAATCCTCAAATTATCAAATTATATTTAATCATTTTTCTTTTTATCTTTCCCTTTATACTTTGGAAGTTCATCCCAATCACTAAGCTTAGATCCTAAAGGGCTGTTATCCGGAATATTTGGTAAAGGATCCTGGTCCTTGCCACCCTGAGCTTTTGTTTTCCCCATGCCTCACAGACTTGAACTGCTTAGAGCCTCCCTTTTTTACCTCTCCCCTAGCCTTATGGACTCGAACTGCTTAAGTTAATAGGGTTGGGACCGACCACCCAGGGGCTCATCGATCTTGCCCTTGGCTACCTTATAGACTCGAACCGTTTAGGTGCACCAAGGACTCATGGGTCTTGCTTACCTAAGTCTGTGTGCACAAACCTGTGTGGCTGCTTCAGTATAACAGGTGGCTTTGATTTCACCGCTAGCACAGTGGAGCTCCTCGTTTTTGCCTAGTCAAGACTCTCTTCGGGTCTTTCCCTCACCAAGGGGGATCTCAGGACAGCAACCCAGGGACCACCAGAAAGTGCTGGTGAAGCGCCTGCCCCAGGAGGGGGTCAAGAGAAACCCCCAAGGAAAGGGTTAAATCCTGGGACAAGCCCCCCAAAACTGTGTGGGACAGAGAGACCACCTACCCAAATTAAAAACCAGAGTCTTGACAAAAGTTTGCAAAAAGGAGAAATCTCTTTGTTGACTTTCTCGAGAAGTGGCACCCCTATGCTGCCTAAGCTGCCCCAAGAGTGTGAGTGCTCTTTGTTTAAGGCAAGATTATATAGACCCTAACGCAGCAGCCCACCCTAACCCCCTTCCCATAGGCTCATTGGCTGAGCCTCAAGTATACAATCTATTTGTGTAAAAACTACCCCAGTAACAGAGAGAACAAAGAGGTATAGAAGTTATGTTAGCATGTTCCCCTTTTCAGGGCCTCACAGTTTCAGCAGCCTTTTACCCAGGGTCATATAACTAGCTAGAGGATGAGATAGACAGGGTGCTCTTATGGCTCAGGAATTTCTGCTAACACTATCTAAGAGTAGAGGAGGGAGAAGGCTTGGGGAGGGGGTCTTGTACTCTGAGGGGTCTTCACTTAGTGTTGGTACACATGTACCACTCAAAAGCAACAATACTAGAACCATTAACAGGAACTAATGACCCTTTGAGGAGACTTCACTTCTGAGAGATCATCTCTCACAATTTCCATACAAGCAATTGAAGAAAGGATATATAAAAACAATTTATTATAGGGCTCTCAGAAGAACATAGCAAGTTAAATAATCAGAACACTGTAATTCAGGAAATAATACAAGAAAACTGCTCAGATCTTCTGAACATGGAAAACAAAGTGTCAGTGAAAAGAGTCCACAAAAGAGTCTTCCTCTAGAAGGAGGAGACTAATAGACCTGTGCTGCAGACTCCAACATATATCGTGGTTAAACTAAATAATTGCATTGACAGACAAATTCTGCAAACAACTAGGAAAAAAGACCTTCAAAAATAAAGGAAAGGAGATTCAAATAAAACAAAACTATTCTACACTTACCAGAAACTGTAGGAGGGAATTTAATGATTTATTTCAAAGGAGCAAACCAAGGTGAAATATGCAGCAAACCTGAGCCTAATCTTTTATGAAAATGGATGAATAATTTTTAAGGATATTCTAAATTTTCCTAAAACAAAATCGATACCTGAAGAAATTTGTATGCTTTTGAAACACCAGACCACAGAAACAAAAGAATGGTAAACAAATACAAAAACAAGAAAATAACAACAGAGACCATTAAGAGATTTAATTATGAGAATGATAGTTAGCATTTATATAATATCTGCTGGGTGCCAGGCACCATGCTAACTTCTTTACAAATATTACCCCATTTGATCCTCACAGCAACTCTGGAGAAGATGATTGTCTCTATTTTACAGTTGAAAAAACTGAGGCAAATAGAGGAAAGTGACTTTCTCTAAGTCACACAGCTAATGTCTGAGGCTAGACTTGAACTAAGGTCTTCTTAAGGTCCAAAACTCTACCCACCACGCCACCTAGCTGACCAGTGCACACAAGGTGACAAGGGTGAAAGCAAAAGTTAGAAGTGATGGTGGAGAAACAGGCCTGAAACATCATCCATTAAATCTAGTAGTGAATCAAGGTGGGTTTTTTTTTGGTTTGTTTGCCTTTTTTTTTTTAATGTTACTAAATTATATAATGTAAGGGTGCATAAAAGGGGAAAGGAGAGGAAGAAGATAGATGGAATTATGTCATGTACCTTAATCAAGTCAGAGGCTCACAGTGAAGGGAAAAGTAACTCCTGTGATGTCTAAGGAAGAAGATAGACTCCTAGGGATATGAGACAAAGGAGCCAAGGGAGAGATTGAAAAAGAGGGGAAGAAATCTTGCTTCAGTGGTGGGAGGAAGTACCACTGACGAATGCTCAAATGGGAAAAGAGAGATATAATTCTATAAAGGGAAATGGGGAATTTACAATGGGTATAATCTATAGGGATTTGATATCTAGAGAGACCATTCATCCTGCCCCAGGAAAGGGAATCAGAATTTTTGGGGGCAAGTGACACCCAGAAGAGTGGGAGGAGAGGTATGGACGGACCCAGGGAAGAGATTTTGAGGCACACAGTGTCACCTGTAGGAATTGGTATTTCTTAGAATGAGACAATGGAAAAGGAACTGGGGGCAAGAACTGTAAGATATAAATTATTTAGAAGAAAACCCAAAATCCATGTCCTGCAAGCTTTGATTCCATGAGTAATACAGAAATCAAAGAAGGACTAAATTAGTAAGGGACAAAAGTAGAATAGACAGAAGGGAAGATAAATAATGAAAAGAATGAGAGAAAGAAATTTTAATTTTTGTTTTTAGAAAAAGCCACAGACAATTAAATTTTAAACTAATAAAACAAGTTAAAGAGGAGGAGAGAAAAGAAAATTTTTCTTGACAGCTGAGGGGGGAAAAGATGAAGAATTAAATATCAAAATAAGAGCAAGAAAGAAAACAACTAATAAGCAAAATTTCAAAACTAGGGAAAGGAGTAACAGATGGAAGGGGGAGTATTTGAGGGTGAGGTGAAAAGAGTCAGTAGGAATAGAGTTATCTTAAAATAGATTGAGCTAAAATAACTGAAGAATTATAATGCCCTCTTTTTAGAGGGAGAGGGGGAAAATAATAGAAATGAATGGAGGAAAATATAAACTTAACTCTCAACTTTAAATGTTAATTGATTAATAATCTAATAAAATTAAAAAGAATAACTGATTGGATGAGAAAATAAAACTCTACATTCTGGTGCTTACAAGAAATGCATTTAGAAAAGCAAGACATATATGCAGGATAAAACTGAAGGGCCAGAATAACTTTACCATATATCAAGTGAATCCAGAAAAACAGTAGTTAAAATCAAAGTAAAAACAAACGTTCATAATCTAAAAGGGATAAAAACACAGGAACCACATTCTGCTAGAAGGGAACTATAGACAATAAAGCAATATCAATATTAAATTTATGTCCTTCAAATGCCTTAGTATCTAAATTTATAAAGGAAACATTAACTGAACAACAAAAAGACATAGTAATATAATAGTGGTAGAAGATTTCAGTGCCCTTGTCTTAGCTTTAGATAAATCTAACAGAAAGAAAAATGAGGGAAAATATAGAACTGAGCGAATTGGCTGGAGAGACTAGAGCTAAATAACTTCATGGTGTTTTCTAAATGAGATTGCTAGAGAATATTTTGAGCACCATTTGAAAGTTTCACAAAAATTGACCGTGTGTTTAAGGCACAGATATATTGTCAGCAGTGTAGAAAAACAGAAATAACTAGTATAACCTTTATAGATTAAAATGTAATAAAAATATTAATCAGTTCAGGGACCACAAACTAAAGACAGACCCAAATGAGACTTAACAATGAAATCCTAAATAGTGAAGTAGGTCAAAGGACAAATTGTAGAAACAATATAACAATTTCTGGAATGCAACCAAAATAGTCCTGGGGGGGAGGGGATACATTTTCCTATCAATATATGTTAAATAAAGAAAGGATTAATGAAATAAAAAATGCATTTAAAAATTTACAGATCTGTAAAATGAACATATAAAGATGCATTAAAAATTAGAAGAGAAATAAACCAAAAACCAAAAAGTCCGTAAAAATGGTGACTAAAACTGAAAACTGTACTGTTTCTTTAAGAAGGACAGTAAACTGATAAATCTTTAACTAATTTGATTAAAAAAGAAGGAAGGAAATCAAGTCAATAAAGTAGCAAATGAACAAGTTTTGTTGTGAATTACAACAAAACCAAAAGAAATAAAAAGAATAATCAGAACCTATTACACACCGTTATATGCTAATGAAACAGAACACAAAAAATTGATTACTTAAAAAAAAAATCTGAAACACCCATCCACATAGAAGACCAAATAGATATCTTAAATAACCCAATCCCAGAAAAGGAAATAGAACTCGATCTAAAGGAACTACTGAAGGGGGAGCCAGGGGGAGGGGGAGGGGGGGAGACTCCTGGTTCTGATGGATTCAACAGGAGAATTCTGTCAGACTTAAGGAACAACTAGTACCTATACTACATAAATTATTCTCACATATTGAAGAGAAAAGAGAGCAAGCATTTATTAAGCACTAATAGGTACCAGTTACTGTGCCAAGCTCTTTGTAGGTGTTGTCTCACTTGATCCTCACAACAACCCTGTAAGGAAGGTGCTATTATGATCCCTGTTTATAGTTTATGGAGATCTGAGGCAGACAGCAATTAAATGACTTGTCCAGAGTCACCCAGATAGTTAGTGTCTAAGGTCAGATTTGAACCCAAGCCTTCCTGATCCCAGGTCCAGCATTGTATCCACTGTGCCATCTCGCACCGTACCAAATTCATTTTATGAGAAAAATATAGTCCTAATATCTAAACCAGGGAAGGAAAAAGCACAGAGAACTATAGACTAATAATATTAATGAATATTGATTCATAAATTTTAAATAAAATCCTCTTGTAGACTACAGTGATTCATCCAATAAATCATTAATCATGACCACATTGGATTTATTCTAAGGATGGTATTTCAACATTAGTAAAAACAGTCAACATAATATTAAAAACAAGCAAAACCATATGATTATCTCAATGGATATGGAAAAACTCTTTGTCAAAGTACAAAACTCATTTATACTTGAAACAAAATCAGAAACAATGGAACTTTATAACCTAGATATCCATAAACCAGAAAACAAATCACTTAGGAAGAACTCTCTCTTTGGTAAATACTACTGAGAAATGTGGAGAGCAGTCTGGTAGAAATTAAGCTTAGACCAATATCTTCCGCCATATTTCACAGTGGATTCAAGATGGATATCTGTATTAAAGATTGTACTATAAAAAATTTAGAAAAGGTGGCCATATACCTCTCTAAGTCATTGGAAGGAAATGTATTCTTAACTGAACAATATTGATTATGTGACACTGAAAGCTGCAGAAACAAAATTATTGTATTAGGAAGAAAAGAAGCAGTTGAATGGGAAAAAAATCTTTGTATCAAACTTAATTTGCTCAGGTTTTGGTATCTAAGATATACAGGCAATTAGCATACACAGCTATATGCACATATGTGACCGAAAGCCATTCCTGATAGAGAAGTGGTCAAGTAGGTGAACAGTGTTCCAAAGAAAATTTGCAGACTACAGTGACTAAAATGTCTACTCTTTGACCAAGATTCCACTGCTAAGCTTATACCCCAAGGAGGCCAGTGATAAGAAGTAAGTCCCTGAAATATTTATAATAGCACTTTTTTCTGGTAGCAAAGAGTTAGAAACAAAGATGCTTGTCAGTTGAGGAATAACTAAATAAATTGTGGTATATGAGTAATGGAATATTCATTCTGTGCTGTAAGAAATGATAAATATGATGAATACTTATAAAAGCATAGCAAGATCTACATGAACTGGCATAGAGTGAAGTAAGCAAAGCAAATGAAACAGCATTACAGTAACTATAACAATGTAAATTGAAAACAAAAAAGTGAGTGATGCAAAATTATGAAGAACAAACGTGTCTTAAAAGAAGAGTTATGAGATGATATCCAATAAGTGGTGGTGCATGGCACATATTTTTAGATTTTTTTTGATCATGCTGATTTTTTTCTTTTTCTTTTTTTGTCTCTTAAAATGTACTATTGTTGGGGCAGCTAGGTAGCGCAATGGATAGAGCACCGGCCCTGAAGTCAGGAGGAGACCTGAGTTCAAATTTGGCCTCAGACCAAACACTTGACACTTACTAGCTCTATGACCCTGGGCAAGTCACGTAACCCCAATTGCCTTAAAAAAAATACTATTGTTATATTAGGATGGCTCTCCAGGAGGGAGGAGAAAGGGATGTTGCAGGAAACTGTGATGACATAAAAAATAGCAGTTAAATTTTAAAAAGAAGCGAGTGAGACAGATTCCCCATGTTGTAAAAATCTTCCTTGTTATTTCATTTGAACTCCTACAATAAAATGGTAAGTTAAATGTAATCATAACAAAATATAGTATAAACACCAGATGTAATTTTAAAAAATATTTGAATATATAATGTATTCTCTTTCTTCCCCTTCCCTTCCCCTTTTCCCCCAAGTATTTGTTTTATGTACCACATTGGCTTGTGATTTCTGTAATTAAATTACAAGCCTATTAGGTACTATTCATCTGTTTTTATAATCTGGCATTTTTTCTTCATTTTCTGTGTGAAGAATGTCACACATTTTATTTTAGTTATTGAAAGTTTATAATCATGTAACATTTTTCACGTTAATAATACCTATTGAACATCTATTTTAATATATTGTATCCATAATCATTTCTTGTTTTTCTTCTAAAGATAAAAGTATTTACTTTAGACCTCATTTTTTTCATGCTCATTTGGAATTTTTTCTTTTTATCACACTTCTGATTATCTTTAAGCTGGAACATTTATAAATCTTTTATTTAAGATATAACTTGTGTAATAATATAGCTAAATAAGACCAATTCATTGTAGCCATTTTGATTTTATTTTATTATTCTGTTTTCTTAATACCCTAATTCTAAGGCTGTGTTTTCAGGAAAATAATTTTCAGTTGCTGATCAATATATGTTAATCATAAAGCAATTTTGCAAATCAGTACCTGAGACCTGGTTTCTTAATGTGGGTGGAAAACTTTTTCCAAAAAGATATAGAAATGCAAAATAAAATACTGAATTTAATAGTAACTTCGTATGATTGCTAGTTTTTTTCAAAACCACATGTATAGATCACTTTAAATTTAGTGAATATTTATTGTATGGCTATGACTTTGTGCAAGCATATAACATTAAATGGCCCCCTTTGGGGGAGTAATATTATATTTTTATTCTACTAAATTTAAAATATTTTTAGTGAGTTATTGGGGGGGGTGGAGAGAGAGCATTTTTGAAGATTTATTTTAGAAATTCTTCTTCCACAAAAGATTCATCTTTGCTGTGGAGACCAATCACTTGGAAGTACAGAAATTCCACTAACTGGATTATTGAAGAAAGGAAGTACAGACATCAACCAGCGCCCTGTAGCAGTTGAAGGTGCTTTTACCCTTGACCCACCCAACAGAGCCAAACAAAAACTTCCCCCTATTCCATTGGAATTGGCACCTACTGTAGGGGTATCTGTGGCTTTGCAAAGAGAAGGCATAAATGCCCAGGCAAGTATAGCTTTTATCTCCTCCTCTCTCATAATTTCTCTTCCTCTCTCCCCTATGCTTAGAATGGACTTTTTCCTCACCTCCGCCTCATAGAATTCCTCTCTTCCATCTAGGTGTACCTCAGGTACCACCTTCTACATGAAATCTTTCCTTATTTCTCCACAGTTACTCCTACCTTCCCTCCCAAACTATCTTCTAAGACTTTGTATTTGTTCTCTTCATATTTGTTCTTTATACTTAGGTATGTACTTGATGTCTCTCCCATTAGAATATAAGCTCCTTGCAGAGGTTATTTCATTCTTTCTGTTTGTATTCCTAGCACCTGGCATAGTGCCTAACACATAGTAGGTACTTAATAAATGCTTATGTGTTGATGCTTTCAATAACTTTGTTTACTATATTTTATTATATATAAAATTTAAATTAATGTAACTAGTTTACACTATTGCAGAAATATGAGCCTAAAACTGTTATTCTAAAATGTTGGCCCAGATTGTTATTTCCTCTGATATGATATGAGTGATATGAAAAGCTCATATCACTCCGAATCTCAGGTAAGACTAATTTTGATGGGAGAATTCTTTTTTTTTCCCCATAGGAATTGTGTTAGTGAAGTTGCACTTTTATTGGTTCCTCATTTTCAGTGATTTTGACAGAAAGAACAGTTTTCTGTTGAGAGAATATACTCCATAAACTCTAGAAGCCCTGATGCATGGGAGTGAGCCTAGAAATTGAATCCACTTTGGCACAGTCCTTTAATGTAAGGCACTGTTAGTGTTTTACAGTGACTGATACTGGCCAATTGACAGACACTACATAAGCTTTTATAGCATCATAAATACATTAATAGGGCAGCTAAATGGCTCAATGGATAGAGAGCACTGGGCTTGGAATCAGAAAGACTCATCTTCTGGAATTAAAATCCTGACTCAGACACTTACTAGCTATGTGACCCTGGACAAGTCACCTAATCCTGTTTTCCTCAGTTTCCTCATCTGCAAAATGATCTGGAGAAGGAAATGGCAAACCATTATAGTATATCTGCCAAGAAAACCCCAAATGGGGTTACAGAGAGTTGGACAGGAATGAAAATGACTTAATAACAACAAAATACATTGCTATATGGGAGCTACATGGCATCGCTCTTCTTTTAGCAGTTGGTTCTTTGCAGGCTGATTAGTAAAGGCTGGAAAAGTAAGATAAAAACCTCAGAAGATTGTTGAGGAAGTAATAGAAAACAAAGGCAGAAAAGAGAAATAAAATACAAAGAAAGAAAATATAATCCTTTCTTTCTGTCACTTGATAGCATTTCAAGGATAGGGTAATCTCCCTCCCAGAGGTCCCCTTAGCCATTTTATTAATTAAAGAATACTCTTCTCCTAAATTATTTTGCCTTCCCCACTAGGAATGCTTTGGCATTCTAAATATCAGAATCCTTTTTGTTTGTCATCTGTTTCTTTCTGGTACTAGAGTGTCTAAGAAATCATGAACAAAAATAATTTAAGAAGTTCTAAAATGGGAAAAATAATTTAGGAAGAATCAGAATTTTGAAAGGTAACATTTTAAAAAGTAACCGCAGATTTGCGTGGAGGTAAAGAAAAAATAATTTCAAATTGTGCTTTCGGTAAATTATTTAGCCTTTAGTTGAATTCAAGACCCAGTGTGAACAAGAGCACTCAAAGAAGAAGAGAGTTTTGACACCTATACAGGAGAAGCCATTGGCTGAAGAGAAATCACCAACTCCTCAATCACCTATTCAACTTCAGAATCACCAGTCACCACCAACTAAAGATGATGCAACAGAAAGTGAAGTAGAAAGTTTACAGTATGACAAGGACATAAAAGTAAATCAAAAGGGTAAGCTTATTTTTTAGTAACTTTTCACCATATTTCTAAGTAATGTAACTTGTTTAGAAACATTTTTATAGATTGAAAGTAAAAATTGTATTTTATTAAGATAATTGATTGAAAATATCTAATTTAATCAGTCTTCTAGGTGAAAAATTTTAAATCCATTCAGTACACATTAAGCATCTACTACTGTGAAAAAGGTGCTATGGTAGGCCTTGCACATAGGGAGTGAGTTTAAAAAAATTCAATATGTATGTAAAATTGAATTTGCTTCAAGCCAAAAAAAATGTATTGTGAGTTAGAAATTTGGGATCCTCATCTAGTCATAGAGTTTTAAAGGTGTGACTGATTCTGTGCACTAAATTGAGAGAAAGTGACTTGAATCTGATTTTGTAAACTTTTTCATTTGTTGTGATTCACTTTGGGTCAACAGATGTTTGTTAAGCAGTTAGTATATTTCAAAGGCAGAATGAGGGCCTTGAAAACAGGAAGACTTGAGTTCATGTCCTCACTCTGACAGGTTGTGTGGCCCTGAACAAATAATTATCAGTGTTGCAGGAAGTTCTCTAAGACTATAACTTGCAGAATTGCTGGTTATCTTTATTGGTAGAGGAAGTTTTTTCACCACTAATTTCCTACACTGGTAGATGTGGACCAAAAATTAGAAAAAAGGCAGAATGAAGCCTAACAACTTTCAGGACACTAGTAAAAACTAAGGAAGTTGTTTCAAAAGAGTTATTTCCTGTCTGTCCCCAAATGAGCCGTACAACATATTTTATAGTATTTTTTATGTCTGTAATACGTGCTAAAGATAATGTTAAGCTTAGTGTATAACAGCTACTTCCTGTCAATGCTAGATACCTTTAAGGATTCAGAGTGATAAATGTGCTTAAACTGCTTCTTACGGTAAATTGTACTTTTTGTACAGTGTGTCTTACAAAATATTTTCTTCGGTAATGGAAGACTGAGTTAAGGTTAACTGCTTTCTCTTTATTTTGGCAGGTAGGATAGTCAATTAAAATACTGAAGTTTTAGGAGTTCAGAGACTTAGATTGTTCAACTGAACCTTGACTAATCTTGCAGCTGGTAACTTTGATCAAGCCACTCAAACATTTTTATCTTTCTGTTTCCTTTTCAAAACTGGAATAGGAATATTCCAATTCCCTACTTACAGATAAATGAAGCAATCATTTTTAAATGGATTGGATACCTTTATGAAATTTTACTGAAATTTTATCTTTTGTTATTGTGTTCATGTCAGCTTTGAATTCTTCTACATCAGGTTCTCAAGCTCATCTGGTGACAGCATCCAGTGCTTCTGAGATTACTTCAGGACAAAAGATTGCCGTCCCAGCATCATCCCATCATTTTTGCTTTTCAATAGATTTAAGAAGTATCCATGATCTAGAAGTTGATTTTCCAGTCAATTGTATGTTAAGGTATGGTGTAATCTTGTTTTAGACACTTTTAAAAGGAATTATGCCTCTTGTTTTCTTTTGAGGAGTTGAGAAAATAAAAAAGGCATGAAATTTTTACTTAAAAATTTTTTTTTTGCTTAAAAAAGAGAACTTTATAACATTTTTGAGTACATAGTCTTATGTTTCCTTTTTTTCCATTTTGGGTATTATATTTTTTTTAAAGGATTTGAGCTGAATTTAAGGTTTATAAAGATCTCATCTATTTATTTATTTATTTGTTTGTTTATCAGGGCTCTCAGATCTTACTGTTGCCTAGTGCCAGAAGGTGCAGGGTGGTTTGTAAATAAACAATGCACGAACATTTTAGTGACCTCTAGGATGCGTAATTTCTGCTTCTTAGAGAACACAGATCAGAATTCTCAATATATTGTTCACAAATTAAAAATAAACTAGTTACAAAACTAAGTAAATATACAGGAAGCTCTCCTGACTTTGAATGTTTCCTTTTTCACTATGATAATGTATTATGGATCTAGCTTATTCTCCTTCAAACTTCAGTTAGCATTTGGCCTCTGAAACCTTGCCTTATTCTGTGCAGCTGCTCCTATTGCCCGAACAAGAACCTTCCTTGGAAAGGAAATAAGAGTATTCAATTAAGTAAGCATTGGTTAGGGACCTGTTAAGTGCAAGGCACTGTGTTGGGCACTGAAGATACAAAAGTGAGAAGACACAAAGAGCTTACAGTTTATTCTGGTTTAGAAAAATGGATGTAAGTCTGATGCAGTGTCTAAAGTAATCTGGGCATAGTAGAGATAACAGAGAAAGGTCATTTTGGAAACCAGATGCAGCATCATAAAGGAGGCAGCTCTTGAGCTAGGGTGTGAAGGAAAAGGAAGATTGCAGCAGGTATGGATGTGGTGGAGGGAGTCTGTCAGGGAAGTTAAAGAAGTTGAGACTTCATGAAGGGGTATTGGGGGGGAGGGGCTTGGCAGTGTCAAATGTTATAAAAAGATCAGGTAAAGCCTTCCTTATCTTAAGAAATTATTTTTAATGGAGTAGTGTGTACAGAAGCCAGAATAGATGGTAAAGATATGGTGGTCATATATATAAAGTATACTTTGTAGAAATTTAGTCATGAAGTAAAGCTTGCAGTTCTAGGAGAATCAAAGGAAGGTTTTTTTTTTGTTTTTAGAGTGGTGAGATCTGGTGTGATGGAAAGGATGCAGGTCTAAGTGTTAGAAGACCTAATTTTTCATTTCAGCTCTAATGCTGAGTGATGGTGTGACCTTGGACAAGTTAAAATTAAATTCAACAGAGTGTGTGCAATAGTCATACAAATATGAAACAAAATAAAGCTGCCCTTCTTTACCAAGTAAAATACAAACTGCTTGCCCTGACATCTAAGGCCCTCCACAACCTCTTAGTGTTTTACTTTCCCAGGCTTATTGCATCCTATTCTCCTTCAGTTACTCTCTGTTCCAGCCAAACGGAAATACTCACTGTAACTGGATTTTGTCCTACCCTTTCCTGCCTCCTTTGTGCAGGCCTGAATTTCTCTGGCATTGGTGTGAAGGCTATATTGGAGAGGGAAGAGGAAGAGGAGCTGGTGAAGGAGACAGAAAAGGAGCAATTTGAGAGGTAGGATGAGAACCAGGAGAGGGCAGTGTCAAGGAAACTAAGGGGAGGAAAGTAGGTGGGTGTGTTTAACAGTGTCATGTATTGCAGAGAAATCAAGGAAGATGAAGACAGAAAAAAAGTCCATTGGATTTTTCAGTAAGGTCATCAGTGATTTTGAAGGGAGTAGTTTCACTCTAGTTTTAGTCCTCGGCAATCTATTGAAAGGGCTTTGAGTGTATGGGTAGTGGAAAAGTGGACAGAGAGTGTAGACTATTTCTTTTACTTAATCTTTCTTGGCCTTGGTTTCCTTATCTTTCAGATGAATGAGTTGGGATATATGATCTTCAAGGTCCCTTCCAGGTCTAGCATTCTGTGATTTTATGGCTTATGTTATTTGGTGAGCTAGTCAGCTGAAAGTGGTAAGCATATGTACTAAAAACCGGGAACTAAAATCAGGATGGTATCTGGGATCTAGAAACTAGTATTCTTCACTCCTTAGAGTATATACTCTAGAATTCATTCATTCAGAAACATTTGCTAAGTGTTATGTTATGTACATTATGTGTAGAGTGCTGCGCTGGGTTCTGGAAGAGATAAAAAATTCAGGTTAAATGTGGAGCTCCCAACTTAAAGAACAGAAAAGAAAAACAGGCACAGATTTTAACTATAATATATAATATTATGTGATTAGCAAATTGCAGAACAAAGTGCTGTCTGAGGTACAAAGATGAAGTTTGTCCAGACTAATGTTCATGAAGGAAGTGGCATTATTGCTTTAAACAACAGAAAGAAATTCTCCAGGTAAAGAAGGGAGGGAAGACGTTTTAGACATAGGCACTATGGGTCACCCTGTCTATATTTGGTATATTTGGGGAACAGAGCAATAAGTTTGATTGTAAAACACACACTGTGTGGAAGTTAGCAATGTGAAATGAAACTAAAGGCTGTGTAGTACAAGGTTGTAGAGTGCCTTGAACACAAGTAGGATTGTTAGTAGGGAATGTTGTTTATAGTGAGTAGGTTTTATTACTAGAAAAAGTGCTTTAAAATTGAAATTATGAAATCTGATTTTTACAGAAAACTGTTACAATACAGGGCTATATAATTGCTTTACACTTTTTGGAGGGGCTGTCTTATTGTTGAAAATTTGGTGGTTCAACATTTTTTAAAAAAAAAATTTGTTGGTTTTTTTTTTTGTTGAGGCAGTGGGGTTAAGTGCCTTGCCCAGGGTCACACAGCTAGTAAGTGTTAAACGTGTTCATGTAGCACCAGCGAAGCCAGAGCCAGGTCAACAATGTAACACTAAAAGAGCCAGTGATGGGGGGTGGTGAGGTGGGTGGGAAGAAGAGCATTGCAAAGTTCTGAACTGCCCTAGTCAGGCCAAAGAACCAAGGAACAGAGGGAATGGGACAGGACACCAGGAAAGCACACAGTGTATATGTTGGGGGGGAGGGAGGGCAGTGTGTAGCACTCAAATAAGCCTGAAAGAAAAAGTATTCAGTGGGAAGCCTTTTTTGACCACTCAAAAGCCAGCTGGGGCAAAGACCTGGGCTGGTGAACTATGTGCATTATCTAGCACGAGAAGATGCTGAGATGCTCTGAGATCCATCCTCCAAGGAAACCACAATCAGAGGGGAGAGAGTTATGTGTCTGAAGTGGGATTTGAACTCAGGTCCACCTGACTCTAAGGCCAGAGCTCTATGCACTGCACCACCTAGCTGCCCTGGTGGTTCAACATTTTATAGAAATGGCTATAAACTCCCTCCCATAAACATATCAGAATTTCTGTGTCATGAAAGTTCTCTTTTCAGAGTAACCACCTTGCTCAAAATGCTTTCCAACTTACTAATATGAGGAGTCAATTTGCCAGTCTCACTAGAAAACACATTCTTATCACATTATAATTACACTATTAAGCACCTCCCCATAATCCCATTCCTTTGTTCTTTTTTAAAAAATCATTTTGAGTTATCAACAATCACTTCCATGAGCTTTTGAGTTTTAAATTTTTCTCCCCCTCCTTCTCACCTTCCTCCCCAAGACGATGTGCAATCTGATATAGGCTATACATATACATTCCTATTAAACATTTTCACATTAGTGATGTTGTAAGTGAGAATTAGAACCAATAGGAAGAACCACCAGAAAGAGGAAACAAAACACAACAGAAGAAAGCAAATAGTATGTAACCCCCAATTGCATGTGCTGCTTGCTTTTGGTTTTAAGTAGATGCTTTTTATTATTTTTTTTAAAAGTTCAAACCATACTTGGTATATAGTTTTTGGCATAAAACAGTGTTGTATTTTGCCAAAGGCTTTTTCCGTTATCTGTTGAGATGATGATGTGGTTTGGGATGTTTGGGGTTTTAATATGGTTAATTCTGTTGATTGTTTTCCTAATGTTGAACCATCTTTTCATACCTGCTAAAAAATCCCACTTGATCATAGTGAATGATTTCTTAGATAAATTTCTGTGGCGTGTTTTCTGGGATTTTGTTTGTTAAGTTTTTGAGTTAATATTCATCAATGATATTGGTCTATTTTCTTTCTGTGTTTTATCTTTCCCTGGTTTAGGTATTGAGGCTATATTTGTCATAAAAGGGTTCTGGTGCTTTATCAATTTTTAAGAATAATTTGTGAAATATGGGTACTAACTATTCTTTAGATGTTTGATATAATTCTTTTGTGAATCCATTAGCACCAAGAGCTTTTTTTTAATTTAGTAGTTCCTTTACAGCTAGATCTATTTCCTCTTCTGGGATTGAGTTATTTAAGAACTTTATCTGGTCTTCTGTAGTTTGGATATTTTATACTTTGAAAGTATTCCTTTGTATCTTTTGTATTCTCAGATTTGTTAACATAACTCTGCATACTGTGTTCTGATTATTCTTTTTATTTCTTCTTGATTTTTTGTGATTATACCTTGCTCATTTGCTATTTTATTAATTTAATTTTTTTGATGACTTCTTTTTAATCAGATTATCTAACGGTTTATAATTTTAGTCTTTTCTAAGAACCAGCTTTTATTTTTATTTATCATCATTTCTGTTGGTTTTTTCATTTCCTATTTATTTCACTTCTAATTTCTAATATCTCCTCTTTGTGCTCATTTTAGGCTTGTTTTTATTTGTTGGGTTTCATTTTTTAAGAAATATTCAGTTCATTAATCTTTTCTTTTTTGTTTTGTTAATGTATGTTAAGAGATTGATTTTTTTCCCCTGAGGACTGCTTTAGCTACATCCCAGAATGATTTTCTTTTACTTGTTGTTTGATTTACTTATTTAGGATTTCATTGTTAAATCTCCATTTGGATCAGTATCTTTTGTGGTCCTTGAACCAATTATATTTTTATTTGCATTTTGGTCTATACTTGCTATTTCCACCTTTTTACATTTGTTTTCTGTTAGATTTATCCAAAATTGAGAGAGAGAGAGAGAGAGAGAGAAAGAGAGAGAGAGAGAGAGAGAGAGAGAGAGAGAGAGAGAGAGAGAGAGAGAGAGAGAGAGAGAGAGAGATTGGGAGATTGATTGAAATTGCCTGTCACTGTTATGTTATTGCAGACCTGCACGACTTGGTAATAGATAGGGGCCAAAATTAAAATAAGCTACCCCACATTTTTCATGGGCCACCTGAAATCCTTTGATGGCCTGCAGGTCTATGTTATTGTCTGTTCTTCCTGTAGTTCAGATATTTCCTCTATGAAGGTTGTTCTTTGATTTACTTGCTTTGTAAGGCATTTAGATCATGTACCTTTATTGCTGATACTGATTTGTTTTCTATGGTTCCTTTCAGCATAATATAGTTTCTTTGTTTATCCTTGTTTATCTTATTTTATTTTTTGCTTTGTAGCTATCATGATTGCAACCTGTATGCTTAGTAAATTTTTTCCATCTCAGTTTTATTTTGTGTATGTCTTTGTTTTTTAAATATGTTTGTTGTAAGCAACAAGTAGGGTTTTATTTTCTTATCTAGTTTGTCCCCTTTTTATTTTATTGGATTGGCTAATCCATTCACATTTAAAATTCTGATTTAGGTTTATATGTTCCTCCATCTGTCTCTAATTTTTTTTAATACAAGTTTTGATACAAGTCTTCACTTTCTGTCTACTTTAGATCCTCATTCTCTGATTCATGACTGTAATAATTATGTGATCTCTTTCTTTTCTCTGTATTCCTCATTCAGTCAAAGTTGCTTCGAAGGTATCCATCCTAGGCTCTCCACTTTAGTTGTTTCTGCCACTGCCTTGTAGAACTTGCCCTGGGGATTCCCCTTTTCCGTTGTGCCTCCCTTCTAGAACAATGTCAGATGTTGCAGGTGTCCGAAAAGATACTACTCCATGGTAAGAGCCCCTCCCTTACCATGGCCCTTACTGTGCAGCCCACCACTGATCTATAGTCCCCTCTGGTCACCTTTTGTTCCATATTTGCCTAGAAATCTCCCTGTCTCCATAATCTCCCACTCCTTCAGATGCCAGTTGCCCCCAGGAATTCCAACACCCCCCTCCCAATGTAAGATGAGTAACTTTTCAAGCGCCAAATCCCCTAGGCCATACCCATTATAAGGTTCCCATCTACCTTCACAGACCATGTCTCTTCACTCATAGGATTAGTGGAACCCCTTCCCGCTGTTGCGGGATGAGAGGTTGTGGCCCTTCAAAAACTGGAGTACACGATGGGTCATCTGGAATGAATTCACAGACTCAAGCATTCTTTAAGTCAGGGTGGCAAAGATTTATTGTTACGCTTTTCAGCAGGCAAGGATTCTTAAGGATCCTGCGATCTTAGATCTTAGAGTGGTACAGTTAAAGTTTATATAGGATAAAATACAATAAGACATGTGCCAAATATGCTAACTAGGTGATTCAGGGTGGGATTAGGGAGTGGTTAAGGAGTGGTCAGTTCTTAAAAGAACATGCACTTCTTGTACCTACTGCAAAGGCGTTTTACCCAGAATTCACTGGGAAAAGCCCACAAGGGGGCCACGTGGAGGTGTGGTTTTAGGCCTGCTACCTCACTAAGTCAACCAGAGTTCAGGGTAGCTGAGTTGTCCAGTCTGTCACCAATCAATGTCTTGTTTGACAAGATAGATGTAGGGAGTATACATATGTATATGAAGTAGGGTGGTAGTATAAATAGTCCAGTGGGTAAGAATGTCTTTATGACCCAGTGCAAAGCCAGTTCAAACTCATAATTCCTTCAGGTGCTGTTTGTAACTGCACCAAGGAAAGAGATAAGGGTCTTGCTGGGGCCCACTCATGAGTAATTGCTAAGCACAGTGTCCTTGGGCTGGGGAGAAACTGTTAGGGATAGTGTTTCTGAGGCTAGGGAGAAATTGGGGTCCAAGTACAAGCACCCAAACATAAGCACCCACACACCCCATCACCACCACCAAAATAATACCTTCTCTCTTTCTCCTGTTCAGTCTTTCCCCTCCTTGTCACCTACTCCCCTGTAGAATTTTCTCTTTCTGAGATTATAGAGGTCACCTTCTCCTCAGTACCAGCCTTTGGTTTAATCCTAGCACATCACACACTCCTCTTTATCCCTCTGTTCCCCTCGCCCTTCCATATACTCTCCCATATTTTAATATAGTACCACAAAAAAAAAATTCACCTTTAGGCAGAGTTGTCGACAGGTTCTGTCCGTAGTTCCCCTTATTTGCTTCATTACTCTTACCTCAAACAGATTTCTGCTTTCATTCTATGTGTACATTTTGAAAGAAGCCTATTACTGTTCTCTCTCTGCTGTCGTTCTGTTGCTGTCCTTGGCTGCTGGATTTATTAATTCTTTCTGCCTTTCTGTTATTTGGGATGTTGGAGGAGCAAATAATTTTTTCAGTTCTGGTTTTTCTTTTTAAAAATGTTTCAAATGTCCTCTTTATTATTGAACATCCATCTTTTTTCATGCATGGTTAATCTCAGTTTTACAGAGTAGGTTACCCTGGGCTTGCATCTTGAGCTTCTTTGCTCTTTGCTATACTTTCTATTATATTTGTTGGTGGGTGCAGAACAGTCTTGCCTTATTCAAATGTCTTTTTCTTTTTGTTTGAATGGCTTTCTTCTGATTGCTTGCTGAACTTATTTCTGAATTGAATTAACTTTAACCACTGTGTGTCTTGCAGTTTGCAGCTGTTTTTTTTTTCCTGGAAGCAATCTATAAATTCTTTTGATTGATATTTCATTTTCTGTGTTCAGAAGTTCTGGGCAGCTCTTTTCTATTTCCTTCATAATAGGATTAAGGTTTTTTGCCCTGTTGTGTTCTTCTGGGAGAGTTACGATTCTTAGATTGTTCTTTATATGTTCTGTCTTCTAGATCAGTATGTTTTGCTTGCAAAATGAGCATATTTCCTTTTAATGTTACTGTTTTTTGCTTCTCCAAGAGTCTTTCACTTCTGTGAATTTGCTTCCCAGTCTATTGTTCTCCTTTTTATTACTTTGCTTTTGTTACTTGCCATTGAAGATTCCAGTTTTTCTAATTCTACCAATTATTCTTCCTATGCAGGCCATTAATTATGTGTTCATAATTCTCATTTTCCTTTTGAAGCACTTGAGAACAAATCATGTTGTAGTTCTGTGTGTATCATATTCCATAGGAGTCCTCTATCTCCTTTGTTTTTCAGTATTTATTCGAAGATGTCTGTGATGCAGTTTGGGTTGCTGGGAACCCTGAAACATAAGGGTACAGGGCGAGTCTTCCTGGAAAGAATTTGAGTATTTGAGCCTTCTTTTAGTCATAGGTTTTAGGCTTTTTTTTTTAACCTTTGTTTGGATTCTGGGTGTCCTAGAACATGAAGACAGATGGATTTGCTTTATCTTTGTCATATGATTTCTCTTTTTGAAAGGTTTAAGAGTAAGGGGGAGTCGAATAAAATAACTATCCCATTTTGCTGCTCATGTGGCCTGGAAGTAAATGAATATCCTTTTAGAATTCTTTACTTTTATTGTAGTCCAATTGTTGCATCAGCTCATTCTTTGCCTTCTGTTCTAAGGCAATTTCATATGAATGAATACTTTTAATGTTACCTAAGGATCCTTACTCTGAAGGTAATTGGGACATGCTAAAAAGAAGGCAAATGTAGAAATTACAGCAATGGACTCAGACAATTGGAAAAGATATCAGTTCTTATACCAACTTTTTCTTTTACTTGATGTGTATATTGAAACAATAACATTTTTATGTAGTATAGCCAAAGAAGCATTGGAGTTGCCATCATAAGCTTTCTGGTCATTAGTGAGTAAATTTCTTTAAGCCTAAGCTTTTTTTTTTAATCTTTAATCTGTAAAACCAAAATAATACTTAGGACCATAGTGTTAAAGGAATAAGGGATCTTAGAGGCCACATAATCTAATTTCCTGTTCTTAGAAATGAGGAAATTAAGCCCCGATGATGTTAATAATCTGCCCAGGATCACAAAGATAAGTGACAGAGCAGGGATTCAAACCCAAGTATGTAGGGAGCTAGGTGATTCAGTGAATAGAGCTCTAGGTCTAGAGTCAGGAAGATCTGAGTTCAAATATGGCCTCAGACACCTAATAGTTGTGTGACCTTGAGAAGTCACTTAAACCTCTGTCTGTTTCAGTTTTTATCAATCAACTGTAAAATAGGGATAATAATAGTACCTCTCTCCTAGGAGTGTTGTGGGGGATCCAATGAAATATTTGTCAAGTGCATAAAACAGTGCCTGAGTAGGCACTTGGTAAATGCTTGTTTCCTTCCTTCCATCTGTTGAGGTCTAGAGGTTTAGGGGTGCTGGTAATGGGCCCAAGCCAAGACCTTTGGGCCTCACCCCAAAAAGAATTTGGGTCCCTTTTGTCTACGGCCCTAGAAAACCCTTAAACTTTCCTTGACCTCACGCTAGTCTCAAATGGTTGCCTGAGGCTATACTCCACTCAACTGGCCTTTCCTTATCTCTTGTTCTCTCCCTATCTCCCTTTGAAATCCTAAGGAAGAAAGCTAGTCTTTGATCCCACCTTTGATCTTATCAACCTCTTCCTTCCAGTTTTTTGTTCCATTGTCTATTCCCATTGTCTGTTCAACCTCCCAGACATTCCCATTGGAATTCTCCCTTCTGGATCTTTCTCCCAGCCCCTCCTCTGGTCTCCCAAAATTATTTGAGTGAGACATCCTGGCCCCCATGTTAACACTGAGAATTCCTCATGCCCTCCCGTCCTTGCGGGAGTTACTATGTTCAGATTCTTTAAGAGTCTGACCTGTATGGCCCACCTCTAATAAAATTTGTCTCTGGCTGAAAGAAGATTTAGGTCGAATTCATTTGGGCAGGGCCTGCGTGTTGTGTTGGGATCCCAGAACCCCAAGAATCTAGACTTCCTCACTGGGACCCCAAAATTAGAACATGCAGGTCTGCCCGAATGAATTTGACCAAAGCCTTCTTTCAGCCAAAGACAAGGTTTATTAGAACATCTGCCATATTGGCCAGACTTTTAATGAATCTAAGCATTTGTATCGCTAATGCAAGTGGGCCAGATCTTAAGAATCTGAGCCCTTGGCTAGACTCCTAAAGAATTTGAGCACCTTAATAGAGACAAGATGGACCTTATATACGGAAAGACTGGGAAGGATCCAGGAGTGGCCAGGTAGTTTGGGGTGACTGGAGAAGGGACCTCAGGAGGATCTGGATGGGAGTGTCCAGTAAGCTGGGGTGAACAGAACTCCAGGGACCTGTACCACATGGCCAAGGAAGAATGGAGTTGAGATAGGATTAAGGTGGGG
The DNA here is from genome assembly GCF_003287225.1 of Phascolarctos cinereus. Lineage (NCBI taxonomy): Eukaryota > Metazoa > Chordata > Mammalia > Diprotodontia > Phascolarctidae > Phascolarctos > Phascolarctos cinereus. Next base: position 237,712,631 of record NW_027555847.1, read on the forward strand.
AAGTTGCCAGAGGCAGTGGAGAGCTAACAGAACAGATTTGGAGGATTGGGCATTGCCATAATGAAAAGCCAGTAGATAGGCTTATATCCTCAGGTGAAAGCCAGAGATTTGGCCAGGTGTGGGAAAGTCCAGGGTTTCTCCTTTTTGGGGTCCAGATCCCAAAGGCATGGTGTTTTCCTTTTAGGGGTTCAGATCCCATCTCCATCACATCCAGCCCTCAGACTTGTCTTTTTATTCCTTCCACCGCACCACACTTCCTTCCCTACTTTGCAGGGTGGTTGTGAGCATCAAATAAGACAAAATATGTATGAAAATACTTTCGAACTATACAGCACTACTCACATTTAAGTTATTATTATGTGTCTTCACCTGTGAAAAATGAGAAGAATAATGTTAAACTTGTCTTATTCTTCTGGGAATATTGAACTTATACCTTCTTGGAATACTAGTGCTGTGGAAATATTGGATATTTCTTAAGCTTATTTAAAGATTTTATTTTGTGTTCAATAGTTACTAATCATGATATCATAGATTTAGTGTTGGAAGGAACCTAAGAGATCATTTAACTTAATCCTCTCATTTTACAGATAAGAAAACTAAAGCCCAGCAGATTAAGACACTTACCCACAGTCATAATCAGTTGCACTGCTGAGACTCAGGCACACACAGGTCCTTAGATGCCAGAACCACTGTACTTTTTTTTGGAACTTTTTGAACACTAAAGCAAAAATGACTAATACTGTTTCATGTTCAGTAAACATTATTTATTGATGCATTTTCATAAATTCAATTATGTTGTGAGGAAATTTTAAAATGTTTTTCTTATCTAGTTAGTGCAGTTTTATCCAGAAGGTTGATGAGACCCATATAAATATAGGCTTGATTAATCTTATCCTTTTGTTTATTTTTACTTCCATTTTATTTTATTATTTCCAATTAGATTTTCTGTTAGTCAGAATTTACATCATATAATCACATCTCTTAACAATCTGCATAATTTTTATATTTACTAGGTATTCTTATCCGTTCTTTGGAAGTGCTGCTCCTATCATGACTAATCCACCTGTAGAAGTTCGAAAAAATATGGAGGTTTTTCTTCCCCAGTCTTACTGTGCATTTGATTTTGCTACTTTGCCTCATCAGCTCCAAGATACCTTCTTGAGGTACTGTCTCTATGTATGATTAAATAATGAGGTTTCACAAATGTATTGCATATGAAAAATTATTGGTTTATATTCATATATAAAGGAAATTCCATAGGAAAGAACCAAAAGCATTTTGAACATTTTTTTTTATTTTGAACATTTTAAAAGACAAGATTTCCTTTAACATATGTGTAACAGTTGTGCTTCCAGTGTTCTATTTAAGGTTAAAGATGTTTTTAGTTTTTAATATCATTTCATTTGTCTGGATTTGGGTTGATGAACTAGCAGAAATAGAAAATTTGTGTGAGGAAGAACTGTTGAAAAACACTGTTGCTGACTTCTAATTTAATGTATATGTAGAGTTGAAAAGTTGAACAAAGATGAATTCCTGACTCTATTACTGATGAAATGCATGTATGCCCTTAGCATGTTATCCAACTTATCTACATGCCAGGTGTTACATCTGGAATATAGAGGAGGTGCCTCATGCCTAGACAACAGAAAAGTTGAAATTACCTATGGGAAGCATTCTTTGCTCAAAATAACTCCATTCAAATTTGCACACTTTGAAAAGAAGAATGGGAAAAATTAAAAATTAAACCCCTAACCAGAAATTAGAAAAACAAATTGTAAAAAATTTTTCTTTGAAGTATATAGATCTAGATAATAATAATTATTCATATTTGCTACATGTGCTTTTCACTCAAAATGATGATTGGGAAGACGTTGCAAGGAGTTCTGTCATCTCAATCTGAACCAAGGAAATGCAAAGTATTTAGTTCAGTGAAGTTAAATCTTTATCGTCTGTGATTTCAACTATGTTCTAGTAAAACATTTTCTCTTATCCATAGGTTACCACTGCTTGTTGAACTGTGGCATAAGGACAAAATGGCCAAAGACTTACTTCTAGGAATTGCAAGAATTCAACTTTCAAATGTCTTGTCTTTAGAAAAAACCCGATTTTTAGGTGCTCATGGTGAACAGTGTTGGCGACAAACTTACAGTGAAAAGGTTCCTTTTACAGCAGCACAAGGGTAATATCTTTATTTTATTATATTTCTATTTTAATGTAACCTTCCACTATCTTTGTTTATCTTGGCTACACAAAATAAAAAAAAAGTATTGTTAGCATAGTGCATAGTAATCTCTCATACTTTTTTTTGTATATTTTCTTCCTATTTCTCTCTTGTCTTGGGATTCAAATTCTTTGATAAAGTTAGAGTGATAGATTTAGAGATAAAGAGGATGTTAAAAATCATATGGTCAAAGCCCTCATTTTGCAGATATAGAAAGGTGAAGTGACTTGCCTAAAACACATAAGTAATAAGTGGTAGAGTTTTGATTTGAACCCACTTCCTTTGACTCCAAATCTGTTCTTTTGCCCTTAAAAGAAAAAAGGGCAGCTAGGTGGTGCAGTGGGTAGATCAGTAGGTCTGGAGTCAGTAAGACCTAAGTTCACATTCAGCCTCAGACACTTATTAGTTGTGTGACCATGGGTAAGTAAGTTAACCCTGTTTGCCTCAAGTTCCTCATCTGTAAAATGAGCTGGAGAAGGAAATGGCAAACCACTCCAGGATCTTTGCCCAGAAAACCCTAAGTGGGGTTATGAAGAGTCAGACATGACTGAAATGACTAAACAACAAAAAAAAGAAGAAAAATCTGTTAGTTTGATTTGGTAGAATTATAGACCTAGAACTGTAAGGAATCTCAAATATGACTAGTCCAACCCTCTGATTTTACAAATGGAGAAACTGGGGCCTAAGGAGGTAAACTTGTCAAAGGTCACATTGGTAGCAAGTTTATGTTATATATATAGCTTTTTTAATGTTTTATGTTCTAGCAGTAGTAGGACAATCATCTTTAAATACAAATTTTAATTAATATTAAATGTCTTTGCTTAAGATAAATGTTTTCCTGGCTTGTTAGTCCACAGCATGAAAATGTGCACCTCAGAGTAAACCCTGAATATAATACAAAGATGTTAAATACTAAGTGGTATTTACAAAAATGTAATTGACTTGTTCTTAATTACAATTTTGAAGTAGTGAGTAATGCAGTTCGTATACTTTAGATATAAGACATTTGTTAAATTTTCTTTCCTGTTTAAACTAGATTTTTGCTTTAATTTCATAACATATGGTATTACCCTGCCCTAGCCAAATTCTGACAGTAAAAGCACTATGGGAGCATGATTAGGGATGTTGTAGAAAGCAGATTTAAGTAATAACCTCATGATGGTAAACTCTCTCAATTAGAAACATGAGGAACTTGATTTTTGTTTTTTTGTCCCATGAGGACATGGCATGAGAGAACTGCCAGTGATGCCAGGGAGCTTCCTCTTTTGTTGGCCAGGGTTCATAAAGCTTTCAAAGTTGTTTTTCCTTACAGATAATGTTAGTTCTTATCTAGATAGATATTACTATATTTAAGAATAGTATATTTATTTCTAAGAGGCAGCATGGCATTTGGAATAAGAAGTATCTTATATGACTCTTTTTATTTATTTTTATTTTTATTTCTTTTGGTGAGGCAGTTGGGGTTGAATGACTTGCCCAGTCATATAGCTCGTAAGTGTCAAGTGTCTCAGGCGGAATTTGAACTCAGGTCCTTCTGACTCCCGGGCAGTATCTCAAACTTTTATAAAATTCTCTTTAGGTCATTATTTTATTATTTGTATTGTTAGATTTTTCTAGGTCTAAAAAGGGCTCATCGAGGTCCCCAACTATTATAGTTTTATTACTGTTTCAGTTGCTATAATTTGATTAGTTTTTTTCTCTAAGTATTTAGATATTATATCATTTGGTGCTTATATATTAAGAATTGATACTGTTTCACTATTGTGTTGTTAAGCATTATAGTTTCCTTATTTTTTTTAAACTCTGTTTTTACTGTTGCTTTTTCTGAGATTGCTACCCTTTTTTTTAAATTTACCTGAAACATAATAGTTTATTCCAGCCCTTTATTTTGATTTGTTGTGAATCTTTATATTTAAAGCATTTTTTGGGTAAACAACATATTTTTGGATTTTTTCTCTTAAATCTACTTTGCTTCCTTCTATTTTATAGGTGAGCTTATTCTACTCATCTTCACTGTGGTGATTTTTAATTATTTCACACCTCATAAGCACTTAACTTTTTTTCTTCCTCTACCATCCCCCTCTTTATAAAGAATAAGAGGCTGGAAAGAGAGAAGAAATGTGATCAACACTAGTCATCTGTAATTGAAATGATCTATTCCTGCTTCTCTTCCCCTCTTCCCTTCACTAAGCCCAGACTTCAAGCTTTAGTTCCTGTATTTTCTTTGTGATTTGTAGTCTGGAAACAGCCACTCTTTTTTTTTTTTAATATAAATTTATTTATTTTTAGTTTTCAATATTCACTTCCACAAGTTTTTGAGTTCCAAATTTCTCACCCCTCCCCCACCCCAAGATGGCATGCATTCTGAATACCCCTTCCCTGGTCTGCCTTCTCTTCTGTCTCTCCCCCCTCCCTTCTCTTATCCCTTTCCCCTTCTATTTTCCTGTAGAGCAGGATAGACTTCTGTACCCCCATTTCCTGCATTTCTTATTTCCCAGTTGCATGTGAAAACATTTTTTTTAAAACATTTGTTTTTAAAACTTTGGTTCCAAATTTTCTCCCTTCCTCCCTCCCCACCTACCCTCATTGAAAAGGCAAGCAACTCAATATAGGTTGTACATGTGCAGTTATGCAAAACACTTCCTTAGTAGACATGTTGTGAAAAACTAACTCTATTTCCCTTAATCCTATCCTGCCCTCCCATTTATTCTATTCTTTCTTTTGACCCTGTCCCTCCTCAGAAGTATTTGCTTCTGATTACCCTCTTTCCCAATCTGCCCTCCTCTCTATCACCCCCTGCTCTCTTGTCCCCTTCTCCCCCTTTCCTGTAGGGTAAGACAGATTTCCATACCCAATTGAATGTGTATGTTATTCCTCCTTAAGCCAAATCCTATGAGAATAAGATTCCCTCATTCCCTCTCACCTTCCCGTTTCCCCTCCACTGTGAGAGACTTTTCTTTTCTTTGTGAGATAATTTACCCCATTCTACCTCTCCCTTTCTTCTCCGAGTATCATCCTCTCTCATCCCTTAATTTTATTCTCCAGATATGACCCCTTAATCTTCAACTCACCCTGTGCCCTCTATCTATTTATCTATATATACATACATACAATTTTTTTCCTTCAACTACCCTAATACTGACAAAGTTCTCATGAGTTACAAATATCATCTTTCCATGCAGGAATGTAAACAGTTCAATCTTAATAAGTCTCTTATGATTTCTCTTTCCTGTTTACCTCTTCATGGAGTCCTGTATTTGAAAGTCAGATTTTTCTGTTTAGCTCTGGTCTTTTCATCAGGAATGCTTGAAAGTCCTCTATTTCACTGAATGACCATTTTTCCCCTGAAGGATTATACTCAGTTTTGCTGGGTAGGTGATTCTTGGTTGTAATCCTATCTCCTTTGCCCTCGGGAATATTATATTCCATGCCCTTCAGTCCTTTAATGTAGAAGCTGCTAAATCTTGTGTTATCCTGATTGTGTTTCCACAGTACTTGAATTGTTTCCTTCTGGCAGCTTGTAATATTTTCTCCTTGACCTGGGAACTCTGGAATTTGGCTACAATATTCCTAGGAGTTTTCCTTTGGGGATCTCTTTCAGGAGGAGATCTGTGGATTCTTTCATTTCTATTTTGCCCTCTGGTTCTACTATATCAGGGCAGTTTTCCTTGATAATTTCTTGAAAGATGATGTCTAGGCTCTTTTTTTGATCATGGCTTTCAGATAGTCCAATAATTTTTAAATTCTCTCTCCTGGATCTATTTTCCAGGTCAGTTGTTTTTCCAATGAGATATTTCACATTGTTTTCTAATTTTTCATTCTTTTGGATTTGTTTTATAGTGTCTTGATTTCTCATAAAGTCACTAGCTTCCAATTGCTCTGTCCTAATTTTTAAGGTAGTATTTTCTTCAGTAATCTTTTGGACTTCCTTTTCCATTTGGCCAGTTTTTCTTTTTAGGGCATTTTTCTCCTCATTGGCTTTTTGGACCTCTTTTGCCATTTGAGTTAGGGTATTTTTTAAGGTGTTATTTTCTTCAGTATTTTTTTGGGTCTCCTTTAGCAAGCTGTTGACTTGTTTTTCATGATTTTCTTGCAACACTCTCATTTCTCTTCCCAGTTTTTCCTCTACTTCCCTTACTTGCTTCTCAAAATCCCTTTTGAGCTCTTCCAAGGCCTGGGACTGATTCATATTTTTCTTGGAGTCTTTGGATGTAGGAGCTTTGATTTTGTTGTCTTCTTCTGGTTGTATATTTTGATCTTCTTTTTCACCAAAGTAAGTGACCCAGATCCACCCCAGGCAAAGCAAGAGATTCTTGCCTCAGCACTGGTAAAGAGATCCCTACAGTCCCTCTCTGATCAGCCACTGGATTCCCCCTCAGTCTGTGGGCTGGAAGCTCGGGAAGCAGCTGCCCCCCCCCCCCCCCGGGCCAGGCTCTTGGGGAATGGAGCTTAGACCCCGCCTTCCTCTCTGACCACCAACAGAAACAGACTTTTCCCACTGACCTTCTAAGTTGTCTTTGGCATTCCTGGATTGAGGAGTCTGGAAACCTCCACAGCTGCCAGCTATTCAGTCCTCTGAGGCCTGCTCCAGGTTTGCTGTGGCCTGCGCGCCCAGCCCGGCGCGATACACCTTTCTGATCAATCATCCAGGTTGTCTTGGGCTGGAAATTTGTTTCACTCTGTCTTTTTGTGGGTTCTGCTGCTTCAGAATTTGTTTAGAGCCATTTTTTATGAGTATTTGGAGGGGTTTGGGGGAGAGCTCAAGCAAGACTGCTTTCACTCTGCCATCTTGGCTCTGCCCCCTGGAAACTGCCACTCGTGAAGCTGCTTTAACATTAAGCACCAGTACATACCTCCAGGAGGGATGATAAATCCAATCATTGATGCTGATTTTTAAAAAATATTATTTGATCACATCGGTAATTTTGCATAAGAGGGATAGGATTTTTTTTTTTGCATACCTAGTGACTTAGGTACCAGTTATGGCTCTGTCACTGACCATTAGGCATAGCAACTTAATTTTTGTAGCCTCAGTTTTGTTCATGAGTACACCAGTAAACACCTGCTATGCTTACTTTGAAGAACTGCATGGATTAAATAAAATAATGGATCTGAAGGCAATTAGAAAACTTTTAAGTACTTTATAAACATAAAGCTTTTTATTTTCACAATCAAGTAATTATTGCTGACTTTTTTTGGTATGGACGTTTGACCAGAGGAATTAGAATCTACTTTAGGAAGGATATTTGCGAATGTGAACAGCTGGCTGGAAGCATTTCATGCTAGGTTGGGTATTTATCATGCAAAAAAGTGATATATAAATATAATGAAGTTCCTAAAATAATAAGAATAATTATAGTCTGAATTAATTTGACAGTTATTTATTAGGCATTTATCATGTGGAGAGTACTACATCAGGCATTATGAAAAGATACGTAGTTTATTTTTTTCAATTAGTAAACATTTATTAAGCACCTGCTGTGTGCTGGGCAATATTCTGTGAGTGCCTTTATTACATATTTTGGGCTTTTTATTGCTAACACCAACCAACATCAACTGTAACTTCAGTAGTCCTAGCAATTATAGTCAGAAGCTTACACTTCTGGTTTTTCACTCAGTTGTCCTAATTTTTCATTTACTGTTGCCTAGTATACAAGTATTACTGTGCGTATCTGACTCTCCCTTACTTTTCATAGCTAACCAATTAACAAATCTTGTTAGGTTCTCTCCCGGCAACATTTGTTGGGCTGCCATCCCAGTGCAGGCCTTCATTTCCATTTGATTTGCCCGTCAGACAGAGGAAGAACTTAAAGTCGTCTGCTGTGTGAAGCTGTCTTTCTTCAAGTTGATAGAGGAACTATATTTGTGATTTCACAAATATAGTATAGTATAAAGACCTTCCAGATGAGGGGAGCCCCTCTCTCAATGTAGGTTACCTCCATCTCTTTAATTTATAGTCTTAAACTAGAACAGTAGTGTCAGACACAAAGAAACAGATCCTTGCAGGAGGCATATTGACTTAGAAAATCACAAATTAATGCTATCTATATTATATTGTATTTTTGTTTGTTTTGTTAAACATTTCCTTGTTACATTTTAATCTGATTCCTGTTGTACTGTAGAGCTTGGACCTCAGTCACCTCTGGCCTAGAGCTCTGAGAGATTAAGTGACTTGCCCCATGGCCACACTGCCTAGCTGTGTCAGCGGTGGGTCTTCATGGTTGTTAGGGCAGTTCTCTTATCTAGTATCACATTGTTTTTCATCTCTAAGCTGATATGGGCAGATTAATGATTATTCCATAATTCTGAGCCCACTAAGGCCATATCTTTCCAACTTGGTAATCGGATGAGGAGATTCAGAATAAAAATCATAAGTGACTCAAATGAAAAGATACATGATGGGGATAAGTAAGCCAGAGCATGTTACCAGGGGATATGGAAACTGGAAAAGAAGATAAGGTGATCTTCTATCAAGAACAGGTTAAAAAAAATAGACAGCTCAAATCTTACACTGGTATACTCAAAATATTAAAAGAACCAGAGTGATGCCTTAGTGAGAAGATAAAGTTTAAATAAAACTCAATTTTCACCCTTCCAGAGTTTAGTATAGTTAGAATCTCAGAATCCGCAAGTCATTGGGTAGGTCTTCTATGGAAAGATATGGACAAGAATTATACAGATTAAGAAGGCATGGAGGGTTTGTGATCTGTATTGGCAGAGGAAGTATTCACATTGGTAAGATAGTAGTTCCATCTGAATAAGTTAAGTAGTTGATAATGACTCAATTTTTATTTTTTATCTATTAATCTAAGTATCATTATATTATGTATCATTCGTTATGGCAACAGTAATAAGAAATTATACCTTGTGGGCTCATAGAACTTTTCAAAAATCTATAATTTACAAAAACTCGAGAATCTGGGTAAAGTTGACCTAGTTATCCATTCATTTCTTCTCTCCATGTTTCCTTTTTTTTTCTATAACTTCCTGGAATCCCTTAAATCCCTCAAATCCCTTCAGAAGCAGCTCAAATTCAGCAATTGTAGAGATTGCCAGATGGTGCTAGGTAATATTTGATGTATAGGAGTTGGATAAATTGTTCATGAAACTTCCATCCTGGAAATCTATAACAGGAGTCCTAGTGAATGTCTATATTTTATTGATTTGTGCTGGAGTCCAAAACGTCTTGAAGTCTGTCACTTAGGGAAACTGAAATAGGAGTAGAAAAGCTAAGGCAAAGGTGGAAAGCCAACAGACTGGAGTGGATCGGAAATCGCTAACTGAGCCCACCAAAAGGCTACCATTATTTCAGCAGCAGTGGTATCAGGGCAAGGACATATGGGCTCCTTGTTTCTCCTCAGATCTCTGCTTTCAAATAATAAGATTTCAAACAAAAGGGAAAATTATGTTAGGAATTTTATATAACAGATTGTAAGATTTTTTTTTTATTTATAGGACAAATAACAGGATAGCAGATCTTTCTTATACATTGACTCTAGAAGACCATGGACTTGTGAAAATACGTGAAATATTGATATCTGAATCAGCTCAGGTATATATACACACATATATAGATATTTATGTATATGAGTATGTACATGTATGAAAAGATAGATACATACACATATATAATATTTTTAGTTATGTACTGGTTCTTATTTTTAAAGATTCCTGATGTCATTGGACCTTTTTGGTTAAAATATTTTCTCAATATTCCTCCCTAGGGTTTAACTACAGTTCAACAAAAACCACTGTCTCCTCAAGCACTTTGTGTTACAGAAACACAGGCAGAGCCCCGAGAAACTCTAGAATACAAAGCAGCGCTGGAGTTAGAAATGTGGAAAGAAATGCAAGAAGACCTTTTTGAAAATCAGGTTATTTGTTTAATGTCATGTTAAGAACCTTTCCTACTTTCCTATGTTTTAATGTTATCCTTTTGGATAGCACTTTTATGCCTCTAATAGATTGTTAGGTACTTTCAAACCCAGTCTCATTTCCTTGTTCACAACAGCTCTGGTAGGAGAGAGGATAGAGATGCTATCCATATTTGATTGATAAGAGAACTGAAGCTCAGAAACACAACTCATAGAATTTTATCCTCTGATTCTTAATCCATGTTCCTTCTGCATCATACTACCCTCACGAAGAAAATCAAGCAGTTGTTCTATTTATAATTGGCTAAACTGTTTGTGTGGCTGACTCTGTAATCTAATATATTGATAACTCTATATAGTACTACTTGTCTTCCTATAGATTTTTGTTGACTTGAAAAACTGAGCCATTGTGACTGATAGAAAATCCTTAGCCATATGTGGATTTTTTTGTTGTTTTTGTTGCCAGGCCCTGTGATTTCATTGGTGTAGGGAGCTCCCAGTGAGAAAGCTCCCCTACACCAGTTCTACATCTTTAGTCTCAGAGTGCTGTGTAGGATACTGAGAGCTTAAGTGACTTATTTGCACAGGATCAAATTTGTGCAAAGAATCATTTAGTGTGTATTAAATATACAGTAATCTGAACTGGCCACTCATTTTGCAAAATGATTATTTGTTTATTATATAAAATGTCATTTAAGTCAACTTTAATTTGGTTTTTAAATACCCTAATATTTTTAATTTTTTGATTAAATCAAAACTTTTCTTTATTTCTTCTTTTTAAAATATTTATTATTATTTAAGGAAGTGACCATAGTATCTTTTGTTAATGTTGGTCTTATTTTCTGGATATAGAATATTGTGTTTTATATTATATAATATACATATTTTATATATATATATCATATATATATATTGTATTATGTAGAATAGATATATTCCTTCACTCACTAACAAGCAGAGTTATCTATGGAGAGTATTGTGAAGTAAGAGAATGCATCATAGATTTTGAGCTGGAGTGAAACTCCAGAGGTCATCCATTCCCTCATTTTTCAGATGAGACAGCTGCGGTCTGGAGATGTGTCACACAGGTTGTAAGTGGTGTCACACAAGTTGTAAGTGGCACGTCCAGAATTAGAACCTAGGTCCTCTGACACTATATCTAGCACTTCCCCCTCTGCCAGAAACTTGTTTTTGCTATTCTTAATAGCTTTTTTCGCTTGGTGGCAATTTCTCCATTCCTTTACCCATCAAGCCTGTTTCCCTTGAGCTCTCTTCTTTTCTGCTTTTAGATATTTTATTCTTACTAAGGTGAAAATGATTGTTAATTTACTAATGGCTGAATGGATTGCCCTTCCCATGGGTATTTGTATTTTCATAGATAATAGAGCATTGGAACCTGCCTTACTCTCCACTCATATGTACCCCCAAAAACTTTGTCGATGTGTAAGGCAGCCTGGTCATGTCAGTAATTAATAATTCACATTTATATTAATAACCTGTTAAGGCTTTATTAGCTATATGACACACAGTGCTTTCTTTAAAGCAGTCCAGTGATATAAGTAGTGCTAGTTTATTATAGATCAGGATTTGGGCCGGGTATATGGTTTGGGTTTCAACCTGGAACAGAAGAGACATGTATAGATTACCTTACCAGTTAACAGAAGGAAGTGAACTTAGCCATAGTATGGAAAGATATTCAGCAAGAATTAAGCATTGATTCATTGTGGTGCAGTTTTTTGCTTTTTCATTTACCTTATGGCATTAAAGGGGAAAGGACTTGCCCAAAGTTATATAGCTAGTACATGGCAGAGCTAGGACTTCAGTACAGATTTTCTTACTCCAAGCTCAGTGTTCTTTCAGTTAAACCATGCTAACTATATTGTGTGTTGGCATTCTTCTGAAGTGCCATAAACATAAACAAAAGAAGTAAAAAATAAGGTTCCTTATGGACTACTTTTATTTAAAGTGAATATTAGATCATTTCCTGTTGACTCCTATTATAATTTCAGATATATTTTCAGTTTTTGCCTCCCCCATCAAGCAATATGATTGTGTATAATTTTTAAAAAAATTGTATGTTACTTTGATGTATATACAACACTTTCCTCACAACAGTGCTGGGTGGCAAGTAGGCGCTGTAAATATTCTCATCTACATTTTACACATGAAGAAAAAGTGACTTTCCAAGGTAACACACTTAGAATTGTCAGAACTTGGTTTCACACTCTGGGACCTCCCAATTCCAGGTCCATCACTCTTTCTACTGAGGCACTGGAGTATGGTAGAAAGAGGATTGAACTTGGAATTGGTAAAGATTTGGGTTCAAGTTCAACTTCTGTTACTTATGAGTTCTCTGATCGTGGCAAAATTACTTAATTTCTCCAAGCCTCAGTTGCATATCAGTAAAATGGGAATAATAAGTTGTATAATCCTATAATCAATAAGATGGGAATAATAAGTAGCTGTAGTAGTCGTTCACAGGGTTGTTCTGAAGTTCAAATGAAAAAAAATGTTTGTAAAGCATTTTTAAAATCTTACATAGCTAATGGGTTGCCAGGGACAAAAAAGTAGACAAACTGTTTGATAACAACTATAACAACTTCATCTAGAAGTTTAACCAATGTAAATGAATTGCCATAACAGGGGACTTAGAAGAGCCCAGAAAACTCCTTAGTCTACAGTCATCTGACTTACTTGCCAAATGGAGAAAGATGGCTGCCAAGTGCCATACGAGTTAGAAGATAAACTCATCTGTAAAATCTTGAGAGGGGTGCTCATTAAATCCAGGAAAACATTGTATGTGGTAACAACAATGTTGTATGATAATCATCTCTGAATGATTTGGCTATTCTTAGCAATACAATGATCTAAGACAATCCTGAAGGACTCAAGCTGGAAGGTGCTGTCCACTTCCAGAAGAGGAACTGATGAGGTCTAAATACAGATCAAAGCATACTTTTTAAAAAAACTTTCTCTATTTTTCTTAGGGTTTTTTTTGGGGGGGAGGTGGGTCTGTGTTTTCTTTCACAACATGATTAACATGGAAATATGTTTTGTATGACTGCACACATAAAACATATCAAATTGCTTGTCTTAATGGGGGGGGAAGATACAGAGGGAGGAAAAGAATTTGGAATTCAAAATTAAAAAAAAGAATGTTAAAAATTTTTACATGTAATTGGAAGAAAAAATAAAATATTTAAAATGGGGAAAATTTTAATTAAAAAAAGATGTTTATTGAGAAGTATCAGCTCATAGAACAAAGACAAGCAGAGTAAGGGAAACAGTTTTTAGAAAATGTGGCAAGATACTCAACTAAGCAGGATCCTCCCAGAGGCATTCAGGATTGAAAGTAAAAGAAGGGCTACAAACAGGAAAAAGTGGAAAAGATTTGTAAAAGCCATTTTAATAAATTGTTTTCTCTGTTAAGGATTGTAGAACTTAGACTGTAACATCACAGTCTTTGAGGTGCCATTAGAGGAGGTAGAAATGGAGCTAAACGTGAATAAAGACTGGGAAAGAATCTATATGTCACATAGACTGTCAGTTATTGATGGATCAACAATCACTTTCTTGGTCAGTGACCTTTTTTCCCCTCCAATATGGAAAAGGTCTGAAATTTTTCTATACCTTTAGTATCTTTCTCTCCAGATATCTTTTATGTCAACCCTAAACTCACAACTGAGTTACTTCTATCTATAGATGAGTGCACTCATTGTGGTGCACTCAGAGAAATTAAGAAACTTTGCTATGATCAGAAAAATCATAAGGACTCATATAAAAAGTATCTTGAGAAGGAAGGTACCAAAGGTGTGAAAAAAAATCTCAGACTTTGTCAATATCAGCAGGGAGTGGGGTGGGAAGAAGGTCACTGACCACCAATTGGTGGTTGATCAATCGATAACTACCAATTTATGTGCCTACTTTCCCTTCTATATAGAATCTTTTATAGTCATTTCTTTATGAATTGTAAAGGAACAAGCAGCATTTAGTAAGCAATATTCAATAATCACATCTTTACTATTTCAAAATTAACTTAAAAATGTAGAGAATATAAAATCCCATTCTGATTATTGTTTGTTGATTATTAAAAAAAGTACTTAAGGCAGTAGAACAGAACACCATTTTACAAGCCTCTTTTATAGCAAGTTATGTGTGTATATATATATGTGCACATGTATGTATGTATGCACATTATATACACACACATATGGATGTGTGTGTGTGTGTGTGTATGTATGTATGTATCTCCCATCTACATAGATCATTAAAGATGCTTTGAAAGATGTAACAACAAAACCCTGTTCAGTGACCCTCTGATAATAAATATAGGTTAACACTTAGGCCTAGAGGACACAATTTTGAACACAAACACACACAACAGCAATTTTCAAGTCTCTGAAGGTCTGCCATATAGGAGAGCTGGACTGTTCTGCTCAGCCCCACAGGGCAGAAGCAAGAACAATGGAGTGTGTGTTTCACAGAGGAAGATTTTGGTTTAATGTAAAAACAGAATGGAAGAGCTAAATGCTTTTAATTGTAGCCCAAGCTCTGTATTTAGTACTGGGGATACTAAGCAAACACAAGACAATCTTGCTCTCACAGAGCTTATGCTCTTATTTGAGAGCGGGACTGCTTCTAGGAGAATGCAGCAGCAGGGAAGGCAGCAAGATCTTTGTAGGGGGCAGGGGCAGTACAGATGGCAGTGGGTGTGAACAGCCATGTCCACTCTGCAGCTAGAAGGTGGGAGATGCCTGAGCCCCAACCCTTGGGAAAAATACCCAATAAACATGAGAGCTTCCCAAAAAATAAATGAATAAATGAATATAGGTCATACATAAAACAAGGAGATGTAGTCTACCCAAATGCATTCCACCACTGGTGGAAGGAGATCCAAGGCAGAGTTGAAGCAGAAGATGGATTCCCTGTGCCTGGTGAAATCCTCTAGATCAGTGGTATCAAACTCAAATAGAAGCAATTCCCTGCAGGCTACATATTGACTTAGAAAACTACAAATTAATATTATCTGTGTTATATTTTTATTTTGTTAAAACATTTTAATCTGGTTTTGAGGGAGCATTGGAGGTCCTGTTTGACTCTTTTGCTCTAGATATTTCTGTTTGTGGATCACGTTGTGGATCACGTTGTACTGATTCATTCCATCAAGCCCCAGGGCACAGCAGAGAATCTGAAAGAGGTCTGTAAACAAAAAAGTTTGGCCTGGATGCAGATTGTCTATTGCCTAAATTTCAACATCCATTTGGATGGACACCATTTAGAGCTTGTTCAAAGTGTTAGTACAGATGGACAAGGAGCTCAGCCCAGAGTTGATAAGAAAGATAAGAGCAAATTGCTTTTAGGATATTACAGAGCTCTTTTACTTGACCCTAAGCTTCCTATGAAAGCAAAGGCCTGTCTTTTCAATACTAACATTTTGCAAAGTGTTGCTATGTGACAGTGAGTCATAGAATACCACTGTCTCCAAAGAATTATAGATGAAAACCACACAGAGGGCATTTTTGAGGTCCGTGTAGGGCAAGTGCAGGCTATAACTTAGGGAGAAACTGTGATAAAAACAAAGTAAAGGATGTTATCAAGGAATTCAGTGGCATAAAGAGAAAATGGATAGGTTATCGGGCAAGAATGAGGAATGACAAGTGGATAGCCAGAATATCCCACTGGCTGGTGGAAGAAAGCAAGGAAGGGCTTCAACATATAGGCCAGACTGCTTTACGGTGAATCTTTGGGAGAACATGGTCAGAAGTTCTAGGATGAGTAGGAATGGGTAGTATTCTGTATCTCTGATGCAAATACCCAAAACATTGAGGTCACAGATCCATTTGAGTGTGCTAATAACTTAACATATAAATATTAGGGGTTTTTTTTCTATGCTATTTCTGCTTCTTAAATATATCATACAGTTAAACCTCATTTCCTGGGCAGTTTTTACTGATTCCATAGGATCTGAATATTTGTACAGTTGGACTGATTACATTGCTTTGTGGTCCAGTCTTCTTTGCTTTGTTTTTATTTAACCAGCATATATACATATATATATGTATATGTATATATATATATGTGTATATATATATATACATATATATATACATAATATATATATATATACATATATATATATATATATACACACACACACACATATAGTCCCACTGGGGCCTTATATTTTCCTTTCTCATAATAGAATGTTTTATAGCTTTTAAAATGACAGTGAAAAATGTTTGTGAATCAATTCAGCAAACATTTATTTAGTCCCTACTATTTGTACAGAATTGGACTAGGCTCTGGGGGCACAGAAACTACAATAAAAAATAGTTTCTGTCTACAAGGAACCCAAATCAGTTGTGCAAGGGCTCCCTCTTACCTGCCCCACCTCAAAATATCCAGGGCTACTTCAAGGCCTAGAAAATTAAGCCAGGGAAATTGTGGTAGGATTAATTTCCTTTAATCTTTAGGCCTTTTTCAGAGGACTGCTAATAATTTAGGATGATCTGCTCTAAAGTAAGTTTCTTTATAGTACTAACATTGTATATTCAAAAATAAGAGGCCTCGTACTCTGCTGAATGATGCTTACAGAAACTCTTACATAATTTAACTACCACATTTTTTTAAAAGTTTGAGTTAGAATGTTTAAAGAAATCTTTTGGAGATAACTGTTTTATGTTTAGCTTAAATAGAACTACATGATTTTATTCAAGATTGTTTTTGTTTCTGTTTTTTTCCTGACCATGCTTTTTTTTCAATAGCTGAAAAAGAGGGAACTAGCTCACATGCAAGCGCTGGCAGAGGAATGGAAGAAAAGGGATAGAGAAAGAGAATCATTAGTAAAGAAAAAGGTAATAAAATTATGTATGAACTGGTCCTTATTTATTGTAAGCATGTTTGTAACTGTATATCTTTTCTCACCATTTTTTGAGTTTTTTTTTTAAAGCTAAAAAAGTCAGGGGCAGCTAGGTGGAAAGAGCACCAACCCTAAAGTCAGGAGGACCTGAGTTCAAATCTGGCCTCAGACCAAACACTTGACACTTACTAGCTGTGTGACCCTGGGCAAGTCACTTAACCCCAATTGCCTAAAAAAAAAAAATCTAAAAAAGTCAAGAAAGTATATTGTTTCTGTTCACTGATATTTCTCTAATTTCTGTGATTCTAAGATTTATATAAAGCTTATAATACAATATTATCTTTAAAATTTCTTAGGAAATTAATATAATAACTTTTTAAATATAATTTTCAGGTAGCAGAATACACTATTTTGGAAGGAAAACTTCAGAAAACTTTAAATGACTTAGAGAAGCGTGAACAGCAGCTTTCCAATGCAGAATCAGAGGTATACCATACATATACTTAATTTTAGAAGAGCATTTATCAATGTTCATATAGCATACTTCGTTGTAATCTGGAATTCTAACAGCATGAACAAAATTGTTGCTTTCACATTCACAATATAACTTCTGTGTTTTGTGATAAGAAATAGGTGAAAAAGTTATTTTCAGTATGAACCAGTAATCTTTCCCTTATAATTCCCATAGAAGCATTATGATTTTTTATGGAATAAGGAAGAGTTAATAGGTGAGGGAGATTGAAGAGAGGAAATTACAGGTTAAATATGAAGCAATTTATATTTCTGGTTCTTTCTCAAATTATCTTTCACTAAACAAGAAAATTCATGAAAACAAGGAGGCAAAAAGAGCCACCACAGGGACAGTTAAAGAGAGCAAAGATTTAAAGTAGTCTTACAGACCCTGTTTTATTCTTGTGGTGAACAGTTAAAAATTATCATTATCTCTTATTAAATAGAGACAGCAGCCTCCTGATTGTAGTCTGTAGTCCAAACAAGCAGACAAATGACTGTAACAGCATTACAAATTATCTGATAAGACAATGGGACTGTGAGCTTCAAGGTGGCTTCTGGAAGATGAGTATATATGTAACTTGCAAAATCCCTAGAATTTGTTAACATAGTAACAGTTGAGAAAAAGTAAGAAAAATATAAACTGAGTGAGATACCTCATGTAGCTAGATTTATATCTTTGCTTTAGTTGATTTTAAAATAATTTGGAAACAGTTTGACTTGTGTGAGGAAAAAAAGTTCATTTCAGGTTCTCTGTACCTCAATCACCAGAAAGAAAATAAGCTACCCTAGGCACCAGAAGTTGCTTAGACTCAAAATGCAGGCACATTCCCCAAAATCCACACCATAGATGTGTCCAAGTAGTTCAAAGTATAGAGTGAAAGACAAAATCATACACTATGCTTTTTTTTTACTAGAGTTGTTTTTTTTAAATAAGATATTGGATTGAACTTTTATTTCCTCAGATGAATAGTAACAAGGTGGCCCATTTTTCCTATGTTAAGCAGATTATCTACTTAATTTTCCTATTCCACTTTCCTCTCTGTTCATATTGAGATAATTTCAGAAAGAAATACATAGGTTTCAATGTTTATATTTTATTTTAAAATATTACCATTTATACTTTTTACAAATGCTAATATAGTTGCTAGAGTAACTGGTATCAAAATGGGTGAATATGTGTCTGTTTCATTCATGTTTTACACAAAGTACTAAAGTGTAGTTTAAAGAAATAAATATTTGAGATAAGAAAAATGGCAGATAGGAAGTTCTGGCAAAAAAGAATCCAGTGTGGTTTAATTTGTAGAGAATAATGAGCTAGAAAATAATAGAGGGGAAGATCTCAGAAGTACTTGATTAGTAGTTTTTAATTTGTCAGGCAATTAGAATCCATTGTCAGTTTCTGAACAGGGGAGTGACAAGATGAAAACAACTATTGAAGGATGAAAGCTTTTCCTAATTGACTTCTCAGGATAGAACAAGTAAGTAGGTCCTGGGCAGAGATATTAATAGTGTTGTTAGCCAAGACATTGTGATTCCTGTCCTATTCTCAGCTCTTCTTGAGTAAGGGAGGCCAAACACACATTCAAGAGAGAACAAAACATAAAGGCCTAAATGGAAATAACATCTGATCTCATGCTTCCTAACTAATTTTCCATACTGCTTCTTGGTGCATGTCTACATTTCTAACCTTCTAGCATGGATTTTATCAAACAATATTAACTGTGGTAGATTTTTATTTTTCTGTTGTGAACAGGAGATGTCAACTGTGGTTCATGGGATTTTTTTTTTGTCCCCACTAAAGTTGTCTCTCGAGTAAGCTGTTTGAGACCAATGCTGTGTTATTATTACTTATACCTTATTTATCAGTTAATCAGTAGGCATTTATTAAATACTTATTATATACTAGCCACTGTGCTAAATTCTTGGGATACAGAAAGGGGCAGAAGTCAGTCTTTTCCCTCAGGTTGTTTAACACTGTGTAATTAAATTCAGCTTATAAATTTTAGCCAAGCAGCATATTTTAAACCCATTTAGCTTCTAAAAACCTAGTAGATGTTTTGATTCTGAGAAGTTGCCTCATATGTTTGCTATTTCATTTATTTTATTGGGCTCTTGTTTTTAATCCCCAAAAAATTCAGGAACCAGTTCTTTAGATCTATTTGTTCAATGAGTAAATGCTTATTCAAAAAAAATCCTTCTGCAATTATCACAGATCCTAATATTCAGCCTTGGTTTTGCTTTGTTTTTTCAAATGGGATTTTTTAAGGGTGATGATAAGACTTGGCCAAAAGCCAGGCATTTTCCAGTCCAAAGAGGAGAATACCTTTATCAAACATTGATTTTACCTTCCTTTTTCCCATGGTGGACCTTAATAACAAAAACATTGTTGAATAACTCCTTGAATATTAAGGACGTTTTTATGCTTTTTATCATATGCTATATATTACCATGAAGCCTTATGCTATATTATATAGAATAAAGTGAATGTATTTGAATTTATGATCCATAATGGCACTTTGATTGCTGTCCATTCTAGAGAACAAAAACCAGTTCCCTGAGAGCACTGGTATTTCCAGGGAAGGGAGAGGGACAAATGTAGTTTCATAATATAGATGTTCTCTGGATTGTGGGAAGAAGGCAGTGTATTAGGTCCTAGAGGAAGCTAAATCCCCCAGAAACACCCAAAGAAAAATCTACCAGAAGGAACAGTGTTAAAACCAAAGAGAATCAACTATAGACTCTTCCTTCTAGTCCACGACTATAAAATTGTTTTTAAAAATTAAGGGGGGGGGGGCAGCCAGAATCCTGTGGAAGGTCTGAGCAGAGATAAACTAAGATAGGTGTAAGGCTAAGCTTGCAAGCAGCAAGGTCCCATAGTAGGAGAGAGATTCAAACTAACAACCATTGCAAGACCAATCCTGAGCCTCAACTTCAGCAGAAGACAGGATCAGAGCAGCATTGATGATAATGATGAAACAGTATACCAAAATTTCTGGAATGCAACTAAGGCAGCTCTTTGGGGAAAAATTAAATCCCTAAAGACATACACTAACAAAATACAAAAGAGGATTAATGAATTGAATATGTATTTTTTAAAACTTAAGAGCCAACAAAAGCAAACCCAAAGTAAACACAAAAGAAATAGTTATTGAAAATTAGAGGAGAAAAAGTAGCTAAACAAAAAGATTATATTAATAATAAAAGTAACAGTTGTTTCTTTGTAAAAAAACTAATAAAATTGATAAGCCTTTAGCTAACGAGATTAAAAAGAAGAGGGCAAAAAAAATCACATCAACAAAATAGCAAAGGAACAAGTTAAAGTCACAATACCAGAAGAAATAAAATATTAGCAGTTATTGTGTACTGTTATAAACTAACAAAACTTGAAATCACACGCAAATAGAGGAATACTTTCAAAAATATAAAATAATCTCAGAAAAGCAAATAGAACTAGCTATAAAGGAAAAAATTTCCTAATCCTGATGGTTTCACAGAATTCTTTCAAGTTTTTAAAGAACAATTAATACCAGCACTGCACCAGTTATTCTCAAAAACTGAAGAAGAAAGCACTCTAACAGGCTCCTTTTATCAGACCAATATAGTCTTTAATATCTAATTCAGAGAAGGATAAAGCACAGGAGAACTATAGACCAATATAATTAAAGAATGTTTAAAATCCTGTAACCAGACTATAGAAATTCATCCTAGAAATCATTTATTATGACCAAGTTGGATTTATGCTAAGAATGTAAGGATGTTTTTCAACATTAGAAAGACAACATAATTTATCATATTAAAAATAAAATTATCCAAAATTATATAATTCAGTAAACAAAATACCTTTGACAAAATAAACATTCACTTATACTAAAAAACCCTACAAAGTATAGTCATAGAAGGAACTTTTTTAATATTTTTAAAAGTATCTAAAACCAAAAGCAAACATCATATGAGGTGGTAGATCCCTAGAAGCTTTCCCAATAAATAACAGAAGTAAAGATAAGGGTGCCCACTTTCCCCGCTGTTATTACATGTAGTTCTATAAGTGCTAGCAATAACAATAATGAGAGAAATTAAAGGCATTAAGATGGGCAAAAAGAAATAAATTCCCCATTTACTAGCGACACGATGATTTACTTAAAAAATTCAGGGGAATCTGCAGAGATACTAGTTGAGGCAATAACTTTAATAAAGTTGTGAACTACAAAATACACTCACAAAAATCACAAAATAATTATAACAAAATCCAAGAGTCAGTAATGGAAAGAGAAATTCCATCCCAGATAACTGTAAAATACATAAAATATTTGAGGATCATCTGCCAAAATACACAAAATGCATCTACAGACTCGGTTACAAAGTGTTCCTTAAACCTAGAAAGCAACTTAAATAGCTGGAGGAATAATCAAGTGCTCACGGCTGATCCATAGCAATGTAATTTAAAATGACAATGCTACCAAAGTTAATTTATAGTTTTAATGCTATCCCAATCGAACCAACAGCTTTGTAAAACTCAATAAAATAATAACAAAATTCATTTAAAGAAACAAAATATCTAGAATATAATAGGAAATAATGAAAAGGAGGTAGGAATGAAGGAAGACTAGCACTTCCAGTCCTCAAACTATATTCTAAATCAGTAATCATCAAAACTACTTGGTATTAGTTAAAAAATAATAGAACAATACATCATTTGAACCCATTATACAAGGTAGAATCAGAAACAATGAATTTCATAACTCAGTGTCTTATAAACCTGAAAACACAAATTACCTAACTCCCTGTTTGGTAAAAACTGCTAGAAAGCAATCTGAAAATTAATTTTAGATGAGCAACTAAGACCATATTCCACAATAAATTCAAAATTATCTAACATTAAGTATTAAAAAAGAGATCATAAACCTTTACAACTATGAGAAAATAAATTCTTAGCCGAACAAGGGAAGGAGGCAATTACAAAAAAATAAAACTGGTGATTTTGATTATATGAAATAGAAAAGCTTTTGCACAAACAAAATTAATATATCTTGGTTAAGAAGAGAAATAGTCAAACGGAGAAAAATATCTTTGTATCAGATTTCTCACATAAGGTCTTTATATCCAAGATATGTTGACAACTGCAGGTAATAATCAATAAACATTTATTAAGCACCTACTATGTGCCAGACAGTGCTATGCACTAGGTATGCAAAAAGAGGCAAAAAAACAACC
This sequence comes from Phascolarctos cinereus, assembly GCF_003287225.1. Classification (NCBI taxonomy): domain Eukaryota; kingdom Metazoa; phylum Chordata; class Mammalia; order Diprotodontia; family Phascolarctidae; genus Phascolarctos; species Phascolarctos cinereus. The sequence goes on from NW_027555847.1 coordinate 237,735,309, forward strand.
CTTGGCCTCAAGAATCTTACAATCTAATGAGGGAGACAACACACAAACAAATATATAAACAAAGCAAGCGATATACAGGATAAACGGAAGTAATTAATAGAGGGAAGGCACCAGAATTAAGCCTTGTGGGACAGGCTTCCTTTAGAAGTTGGGATTTTATTTGAGCCTTTAAAGAACCTGGGGATCAGTAGGCAGAGATGAGGAAGGAGAGCATTCCAGACAGGGTAACAGTCATAGAAAATGCCCAGAGCCAAGAGATGGAGTGTCTTGTTCATAGAACAGTCAAAAGGCCAGTGTCACTGGATTGAAGAGTATGTGTCAGGGAATGAGGGAAAAGATTGAAGGTAGCAGGCTAGATGATGAATGCCAACAGAGCATTTTGTATTTGATCCTGGAGGTATTAGGGGCTCCCAGAGTTTATTTAGTAGGGGGATGACTTAGTCAGACCTGTGTTTTAGGAAAATCACTTTGGTGGCAGAATGGAGAATGAATTGTAGTAGAGGGAAACTTTGAGGCAGTCAGACTTTGTTGTTGAGTCATTTCAGTCACGTCCAATTCTTCATAACCCCATTTGGGGTTTTCTTGGCAAAGATACTGGAGTGGTTTGGCATTTCCTTCTCCAGCTCATTTTACAGATGAGGAAATTGAAGCAAACAGGGTTAAATGACTTGCCCAGGGTCACACAGCTAGTAAGTGTCTGAGGCTGGATTTGAACTCGGGAAGATGAGTCTTCCTGATTTCCAGACCTGGTGCTCTATCCACTGCACCACCTAGCTGTGGTCAGACTTAGTTATTGTGGTAGTTTAGGCATCACATGAAGAGGGCCTGCACTAGAGTGGTGATGTGTCAGAGGAGAGAAGGTGTGTTTGAGAGATGTTGCAAAGGGCTTAGCAACAGATTGTATATTTGGGGATGTGGAGGGTGAGAAATGGTGAGGAGTTCAGGATAACCCCTAGGTTGTGAACCTGAGGGACTTGGAGGATGGTAAAAAGGAAGGTAGGAGCAGGGAGGGTTTAGAGGGAAAAACATTGAGTTCTGTTTTGGACGTGTTTAGAATGTCTTATGGGCAAACACTCTGAGATGTCCAAAAGGCAGTTGGAAATATGAGATTAGAGGTCAGCAGAGAAGTTGGGCCAGGATAAGTAGATGTGAGAACCATAAGCATAGAGATGATAATTAAATCCATAGTTGCTGATGAGATTACCAAGTGTAGTCACATAGAGGGATAAAAGAAGAAGACTGGGAAACACCTATGGTTGGAGAATGTGATCTAGATGAGGATCCAGCAAAGGAGACTGAGAAGAAGTGGTCAGATAGGCAGGAGGAGAACTAGGATAGATATGTATACGTGTGCATACTCAACACTTCGTGTCTACCACATAGTAGGTGCTTAATAAATGTTTACTGGATTGGACTCTGTTGATTTGGACTTTAAGATACCATATGATAGTAATGTTCTAGTAGATCCTTCCCTTCCTCCTCAAAAGAAATTCAAATAATCTTGGTTGTCTACTGATACCCAATATGAGTATAAGTTTCAGAGGGTCAAAATTAGGTTTGACATAAGGAGAAATTTCTTAACAACTGCCTATCCAGAAGTAGAATGGACTGCTTTAGGAGGTAGTAGGTTCCCTCTATAGGAGGTCTTCATGAACGAGTTGTATGGCCATTTATTAAGTATATTGTATAAGGGATCCTCACTCAAGTATCATTTGAATTAAATGGCCTTTTCAGTCCCTTCCACTTCTGGATTCTGTGATGAGAACTGGAACATTACTACTCTGGTTCCCAGGAATCTATGTGACACAAAGCTGGGGTTTGTGATCCTTCAGTGTGAAAAGGGGAAGATGAGTGGCATTCCAGCCTTCTGTGATAGGAAATCAAGGAATTATTCTTTCATTCTATCTTTCATCCATTATGGCCCAGCATTTGCCTGATTCCACTCATCCTATTGCTGTGCAAACCCCCAGCTTCCCCTCTTCTGAACCCTTCAAGGCAACCTCTGCCTGAGCAGCCACAGTGGCAGCTGCACAGGTGCCATTAGGAATTTGTGAACTGGCCTAGTTTTAGGCATGGTCTAGAATAGTTGAGACGAGTAGTCATGATGGATTACAATCTATGTTGCAAGTTCTTTTTTTGTACCTCTCACAACCCCCATTGTACTCTTCTCTTTGTCCATGCAGCTACCACCCTAGTTCAGACTCTCTTCACTCTCACCTGAATTATTATAATGACAAGACTCTTTCCCTTCCTCTCCATCCTTTCACACTGCTTCCAAAAAAATTGTCTTAAAATGCAGTACCAAATGTATTATATATAAGCTCTAGTGCATCCCTGTGGACGCTAGCATCAAATCTAAACTCCTATTTGGCATTGAAAGCTCTTCCCAACCTGGCCTCAAACTACCTCACCAACTTTATTATGAATTACTCCCCTTCATTGGGAAAGATATAGACATGAGAAAGTCATTTCAGACACTGGAGACAGCCAGTGAAGAGACTACATAGACTGAGACATATATGTAAGAGGCAGAAAAAGCCAGTTTGGCTGGATCATAGTGTGAGGAGAGGGGGCAGAAGGAGGGGGATGCAACATACAGTGAGACTGGAAAGATAGGTTAAAGCAAGATTGTGACACTATTCAGAGGAGTTTATATTCTAAACTAAAGGCAATAGGGAATCGCTAGAATTGATCGAACAGCTCAGTGACTTGATCAAATCTGCACTTAAGTAAAATCACTTTGGAAGCACTATGTAGGATAGATTTCAGTGGAGAAACTTGAGGTAAGGCAACCAGTGGGGAGACTTATTCCAGTAATCTAGGCAAGAGGAGATGAATGCCTTAGTTAAGATAGTTGGCTGTGTAAATAAAAAGAAGAGGTTGAATGTGACATGTTTTAGCAATAGAAATGGCATGACTTGGTAACTGATTAGACATGTGATGTGAGAGCGGAAGAGTCCAGGATAGCAACAAGATTATAAACCTGGGAGACTAGAAGAATGGTGGGGCCTTTGTCAGATATCGAGAAGTTTGGAAAAGGAGTGAGTCATTGTAGGGGAGACAGGCAAAAGAGAGTATGTTTTATTTTTTTATTTACACTCTTTTGTATATATTGACATAAGAAGCCATTCCCACCTCAGACACATTCTGGCTATGGCTGTGTGACTCTGGGCAAGGCACTTAACTTCTTAGTGCTCTAGGCAACTCTATAAGCTTATAAGTTGCAGAGAAGGCACCAACTTTCGTTGGTATATATATACTTATCATAGCCACATTAGAATGTAAACTCCTGACAAGTAGAGATTATTTCATTCATTATATTTGTATCCTAAGCACCTAAAAAAATATCCACATTTAATAGGGACTTAATTAGTACTTGTCAATGGATTGAGTTCTCTTTTAGACATGTTGAGTTTAAGATGACTTGGGAGAATTCAGTTTGAATGTCCAATAGGCAATTGGTAATGTGAGACTGAAGCTCAAGGAAGAGACTAGGGTTGAATATATAGATCTTTGAATAATTTTCAGAGATGATAATTAAATTCATGGAAGCTGATGGGCTCACCAAGAGAGTGAGTATAGAGAAAGGAGGACTAGGACAAAGCCTTATTTGATACTCACAGTTAGGGATCATAACATGGATGATGCTCCAGAACTGAAAAGGAAAAGTCAGACAGGTAGAAAGAAAAAAGTAATGAGATTGGAAGCCAAAAAGGAAAAAACAATTAAGGGAAGTAAGGTAATGAGTGTAGATAGCATTTTCTAAGACTTTGGCTGAGAAATTTAGAGGTACAGAATCATAGCTTAAGGACATGGTAGGGTGTAGCAAAGTTATTTAAGAATTATGTGGTCTGGGACATGTTTCAAGGAAGTAGGGAAGGAACTGTTGTAGAGGGAGAGGTGGAAGATTAGATTAATGGGGAATGATTGAAGTCATATTCTTTTGGAGATGGTGGAAGATAGGTTCAAACACGTATATAAAGGGGCTAGAATTGTCAAAGAAAAGGGCTATTTATTTGTAACTTGTTGGGAATGTTATAGTTGATATTCCTTTCTGTGATGGGTTGTTAGATGGCTACTGACATCTTTTCCAGCTGAAAAATGCTGTGATTCTATGAGTCTGTTTTACCTCGTTCTTTTTAAACATTTTTATCAGTGACTTGGATAAAAGCATGGTGACAATTCAATTGATGATTAGTGTGTGCCAGGCACTGTGCATGGCATTAGGGATACAAAGAATAAAGCAAAAGCAGTCCCAGCCCTCAAGAAGCTTACTTTTTAATGTGGGAGACAAGAAGTGCACATAGAATACATAGAGTTGATAAGAAGGTGCTCTTAGAGGGGAAGACTAGCAGTTGGGGAGACCAGAACAGTACTTTGGTACAAATATGACACATCTGTCATGTTTTTATTTGTATCAGAGTCATTGTGTCTGTTACTCTGGCTTTCCTTTCTTCCTTCTGCATCACTTCATATAATTGTTTCCAGCTTTCTATGAAATCTTTAAATCTGTCATCCCTTACTGCAAAATAATATCTTATTACAATCATATGATATGATGATTAGCTTGTTCCTCAGCCCCCCAATTGTTGGTTACTTATTTTGTTTCCAGCTTTTTTGTTATTACAAATAGTGTTGTTATGAATATTTTTGTACATATCGGTCTCACTGTCTTTAAAATCCTTGGGACATAAATCCTTGAGTGCAGTCACTGGGTCAAAAGTTTATTAACTGTTCATGTACAGTTCCAAATCGTCTTCCAAGATGGTTAGGTCAGTCCACAGTCATACCACTTATGTATTCCAGAGGTTCCCAAAATGGGTGATACTTCCCCCTGGGGGGCACTGGAATGATACAGGAGGAGGGCAGTAGTAGCCTTGGGTGCAATTGGGGGGTTTTGAATAAAAATAAAGGAGTGATAGAAGCATAAGGAAAGAAGAGAAGAAAATCTTGAAAAACCATTTCTACATGTTTCATCATCTGTTGTGTAACAGAGTTAAAGTTGTAGTGATTACATTATTTTACAAATAAACACACAAAATGCAAGTTATAACCCATCAGTGGTCAAGTCTGCCAACAGGTCTTGACAAGGAAGTGTTGGTAGGCAAACTTGTCGCAAATTGTCAGGAAGTCCAGCATGCATCAGCAGGAATATGTGTTATGTAATGACTTGTCTACAATATGATACTATACGGTTACCTGATGCAGTATCACATCATCAAAATTTCAATGTAGGGAAAAAACCCACAAATTTACAATAATTTATTAAATATAAAATGAATTATTTTTAAAAAAATATTTACTTTTTTGAAATGATACAAATTTTTTTTTTAAAACCCACTAAAGGGTTAAAGAAAGTAGATTTCTGGGGTAGAGCAGGGTAGGGGCGAAGAGATGCTGAATAATTTTTTTTAAAGGGTGCAGTAAGCCAAATAAGTTTGGGAACCTCCATATTAAGCTAATACATTTTTCCATCTTTTAAAGTCTTTGCCAATTTGATGGGTGTCTGAGTTGATATTCATAAAGTTTTTTTTAATTTGCATTCCTCTGATACTGATTTTGAGCAATTTTTAGATGATTATTTGTAGTTAGCCATTTCTTCTTTTGAAAAGTTTTTCATATCCTTTGACCATTTATTTTAATATGTTGTTTTCTCATTCTAGAGTTTATTTAGTTTTTATATAATCATAATTATGTTTTATCTTTTATAATCTCCTTTATTCCATGTTTGATCATAAATTATATCTCTATCAATGCTTGTAAAAATATAACCTTCCATTCTCATTTCTTTTATAATATGAATTTTAATATTTAGGTTGTTTATCCATTCAAAATTTGACACTTCTTCACAAAGATATATTTATTTTAAGCTACAAAGAAAGAAGAAAGAGCTGCACTTAGACCATGAAAGAAACCTTCAGGAACTTCAGGATTCTATCCGGAGAATCAAAGAGGAATGTGCTCATCAGGTGGAGTTGGAGATATCAAAGATGAAGCAACTGGAAGGGGAAAAGCAACGACTTCAGCAGCAGGTTAGAGAACATTGGCAAACTGTGCCCTCGAACCCTATTAAATGTAATTGGGAATGTTTAACAAGGTAAACCAAAACACAAACAGCATAGATAATGCTAATAGGTGGTTTTCTAAGTCAATATGTGGCCTTCAGGGACCATTTCTACTGAAATTTGACACCACTAGTGCAGTAGATACATTGTCAAACATGGGCTTACATCCGGCCTCTGATGGTAACCATGTAACCATGGTCAAGTCACTTAATTTTTCTGAGCCTCAGTGTGCTCATCTTTAAAATGAGAATAATAATAATAATAATGATAATGATAATACCTGTTATACTTATCTCAAAACGTTATGAAGTTCAAATGAAATAACATGTGTAATGTTGTTTGCAGTCCGATAAGAATGCCAGATATTATTATTACTATTTTTTATTTGTTGAGAGAGTTTATTTCCTTTTTTGGGAGAATAATAAATGGATGGGGAAATTCAATTAAAAGTGATTTTGTTTTATAGTATTCGTTCATCATTATGATTCATAGTTACTCCTTTAATTTACACTTGCTTTTTGAAGTTGCAAGATAAAGATGGTTTGCATCTGGTAGGTTTTATTTTTCATTTCTTCATAGCTCTTTATATGAAACTTCGTCTGACCAATTCCATATGGTAGGAAAAACATCTAATGCTTTTAATTTGAAAAATATTCTAGCATAGTACATATTTAATAGATAACTCTTTGAAATTTTGAAACACGAAATAGAATTCTAAACAATACTAGTAAAAACAAGTGAGACATGGCTTTCCTTTTGAATTTGGATTGTTGTTAGTGTATATTTTTGTTTTATAAAAGTTTCTTTTAAAATCTTAAATCTTCAGTATTATTGTTTTGTATCCTTAAATTGTGGAGGGATTTTCTTTGACCATTAAAAAAATTTTTTTTAAAATAACGAGTCAACTGATTTTGATCTTCTTTAGGTAAATTAAAGCTGAAATGCTATGCAACTATTGCTGGTATGAACATTTTACCATTTTATGTTTTTATTTTATTTTCTTACAAGACTATATATACTAAGTTCATTTCCCTCACCTTTCTCTACTCTAAACCCATACTGAGATGTTTTGATTCTTTAGTGGAAAATTCATTTCAGGAATATTGCATTTATTTGAATTATCACACTTGTGGCAATTTTTGTCATCTAGAATGTAACAAGTAACATAGAAGTAAACAAAAAAGGCCTTTGAGAAGCCAAAACATCAAAGCCTGTCTACTTTACTTGTAACTGAAGACTTCACTTGGCCTGTTCATTTTTTATTTTCTATACAATTGAGACAAGCTTTGTTGTTGGGAAAGAGACTTTTTAAAGCTAAGGCAATAAATAGCAATGACAGCCTGACAGTAAATGCATACCCAAAAAGCACACCCAAACACTCAGGCCTCCTGCGATTCTTTTGTGAAAACCTCACCAAAAAATGCTTCAGTAGCCCCTGGAGATGCCATTGCGGAACACTGTAGTATAGGAAATGGCCTAACAGTACAGTATAATAATGGATAATTGTAATGATAGACCTGAGCTTTAGTCATTAATAAAAGGTTAAATCATGTTTGTTTCATTCAATTTAAGAAAATACTTAGGTATTTAAGATATTTTAGATTTTCACAAAAATATTTAAATTTATTTTACAGTATGACAGGAGTAAGTCTGTAGCTTATTATCAATAGCAAGAGAAGTGCTATGAAAGATATCATCATCAAATATACGTGCAACTGGAATAGAAGGTTGGCCAGTCATAGTGAGATTGAAGGGATAACAGTCTGAGTACTGTACAGGTACCCAAAAACCATAGAGTGAATCAAAGGAAGCCTTTTTATGGAAAAGAACTATAGGGGATGAGGAGATGTGGAGGGGTTGTGACCTGCATTTAAGGAAGAAGTATCTAGACTGAAGAAATCACAAATATATCAAAGTATCAGAGCTTAAAAGGGTGACTTAAAAGGGTAATCTGGAAAATTCAATTTGTTCCTCAATTGAAACTACATAAAGGATTTTTTAGTATACTATTCAGTTAGAGATGTTTCTAACTTTGGGATAAAATAAAAATCTAATCTTCTCAGACTTTCTTTAGAGTTACTGTATAGGTTCCACATTGGTTAGACATTTTCTGTTTCAAACGCAGTGGAGTGTAAAGGCTTAGAGACTTGATCATTGGTTTAATTAATGACATATTTGATATATCCATAAATCAATTAAGAAAATATCTTATTTCATAGTAGTGCTTACCAAAAAATTCTTAAATTTCGAATTTACTTTTGTGTAACTTTATATTGTGTATTTTGAGGAAGGTTATTTTATATAATGCTTTAGGTCTTTATTATTTTTACCACTAACAATAATGACTGACATTTTATAGCACTTTTAGGTTTACAGAGTACCTTATAAATATTGTTTCATCTGTTCCTTATAACTGCTTCACAAGATACGTAACTACATCTATTATCCTCATTTTACAAATGAGGAAAGTGGTTCAGAAAGATTGAGACTTGCCTGTGGTCACACAACTAGTTGAGTATTAGAGACAAGATTCAAGTCAAATCTTTCTGTCTCCAAATCCATCACTCTCTTCATCTCACCTTGCTAATTTTCATAATTTACAGATTTATATTATCTTTTGATTTGACTTGTTTATTATCTTATCCTGTTATCTTTGTCATCAAATTCATAAAAATTATAACACCACTGAATTTTCTATTTCTAAGAAGTATATTCTATTAAGTCAAGAAACCTAAAGAAGGTCTTGTTAAGAGTGAATTTTTAAAATTCTAAAACTTAACTGAAAATTATCTTGACACTTTCTCTAAGAAGCACTATACTTGAAAAAGATTTTTTTGTGTCTGTTTTTAAAAAGAAGTTCATTTACCAAATTAAAATAAGCTGTGGCTGATCTGAGTTTTGTCATATTTTATTTATATATTATTATTAACTTAAGTGGATGTTGTTTGAGGTTTTTTGTTGTTATCTTTTTACTATAGCTTTATGATGCTGAAATTAAATATAAAACTTTGGAAAAAGAATTCCAGCATTTCAAGGACCAACAAAACAGCAAACCAGAAATCCGTCTTCAGTCAGAAATAAATCTTCTCACCTTGGAAAAGGTACCTTAGTTAACTTACTACTGTATCACTGGGAATAGGTAAGCTAATTGAAGAACGCTAGTCAATAAATAACTTATACATGCTACTGACAGGCACATAAATCTAGAGTTGGAAGGGATGTTAGGAGCCATCTAATACAAACCCTCTCATTTTACAGATGAGGGAACTGAAGCCCAGAGAGGTGGGACTTAAACTGCTGTCCTTTCCACCAAATGCAGCACAGTTTCTGTTGTACCACACTGGCACTATTTCAGTGGAATATCTTACTATGTAAGAAGATTGCTTAAGTTACACTTTCAAGACTTGAAGACATTTGGAATTTGAGTGCTTTACATATTTGACTCTGAATTATCTGATTTACCCCTGTTATGCTGCAAATTCAACTTGCTTGTTTAAGTTACGGTTTAACAACTTTAGATATTTTAAGTGTTTTATTTATCCATCAAATATGTGTATCATTTGTAACACAGAAGAAGATCATGCATTCTTTCTTCTCATGGTCTGAGACTTAAAAAATTATGGAGAGAGTCATGAAAGTGTGCTGCTGAGTCCTTTACAAATTCAATTCATTTCAACTTATATGTAATACGTATTTTATATACAAAGCATTGTGATGATAGTAGAGATACAAAGGTGAAAAAACATCACAATCCTTGCCTTTAAAGAGTTTACCACAGTTATAACAATATAAAAAAAATGTGATGCAGTGTAGAATCTAATTTGACCTGAATTGAACCCTTACTACTATTACTCCGTAGTTTTTTTTTTTAAAGTTTCCATTAGCAGTAAGAATTGTTAAATGCTGGAGGATTGAAGGAGGATGAACACTAAAAAAAAACCATTAAAGTTGCTGGTTAGGAATTCATTCTAAACTTTTAGGAGTGGTGAAAAGTAGAAACCAACTTGTAACCCCAAGTGGGTGGGGTGAGGCATTGAATATATAAACTGTTCCCTTAATTTGTCATTGTTAGGTAAGGAAGGGGACTGTAGCTCCAAGGGTTAGCAGGCTCTAGGTGATAATTTTCTTTTCTTTCTTTTTTTCTTTTCTTTCCTTTTCTTTTCCTTTCTTTTCCTTTCTTTTCTTTTTCTTTCTTTTCTTTCTGTCTTCCTTTCTTTCTCTCTCTCTCTCTCCCTCTCTCCCTTCCTTCCTTTCTTCCTTTCTTCTTTTTAGAGGATAGGATAGATCTCAACATATTTGAAAGTAGGGGGTAAGGAGCCAGTGGATAGAAAGTTACAACAGGGAGAAAGGGATAAGTAAGAATGGGCCAAAGCCCCAGAGTGGGTGGGAGGAGATAAGACTGATAACACATACACACACAAACACACACAGAGGAAAAGAGGTTAGCCTTGGAAATCAAAAGGAATAGCTCATCTCTTGTGACAAGAGGAAAGGACAAATGGATGGGTCAAGATGCATACTTGAGGTAATGATGAGAGTATAGTGACAGGTATTTGGAAGTGAGAAGGAAGGAAGTTGAAGGGAGCTTTTGACTGATGGCCCTGATTTTCTTAATGTGTTAAGAGGTCAGGCTGTCTGCTGAGATCAAGGAATATTGAGGGTTTGTGAAGTATAGAAGAGTTTTGGAATAGTCGTGAGTAGTTCACTAGAAACTTAATAGGAATAAATGCGTTTCAGAGCTATAGTGAGGTCCCAGTAGAAATTAAATAATAGAAATTTGTAGTGGACAGGGTTTTAGTGAATTGTCATGATTTTTATTAACTAATCTGAACAGTCCAGGAGTAAGAACAGAACTAACAGACAGTGGTAGTAATCATAATTTGGAGATTAGCAATATGAACATGGCAGAGTGTCAAAAGGCGAAGGCACCATATGGTGCTAAGAAGTCAGAGTTGAAGATAGTGTGTGGATCAACCTGGATGAACAAACAACAGCCAAAAAGGGATTGATAGACCGGAAGATTAAGGAGTGGTTGAAGGAACAGAGATATCAGTAATGTAAAAAAGCACGTTCTGTTGATTTGAAAGAATGGAGGAGACAAAAGGTTGAACACAGGAGCTTAGGGTTTGGGAGTATAGCCTTTTTGAGTGATGATGGAAAAGTATCCATGTGTGTTAGAAGTAAAATGCAGATGGAAGTCTTTAATTTGAAAAAATTAAGGAACCTTGGGTTCTCAGTATTAGATTATCAGGGTAAATGTTGAAGTTGCTGAGCATGATAACAGGATTCTAGGTGGAAGAGAAAACTGTAAGCTGGTTGTCAAGATGGTAAATAAAGGTGAATGACTGTTCCAGAGGACAGTAGGGATGTATAGAAGGTGGCATAAGTGGATGATATAAACTTCAAAAAGGAGGCTTAGCTAAGTTGATGTTCCAGGAGAAGAAGAGGGTATCATAGATCAGGCCAACCCTTTCTTTTCAAGTAAGTCCTGGGGAATGGGAAAAGAAATAAACTCCATTGGAAAGGACTATGGGGAAAGTTGTGTTTTAGGGAAGACAGGTTTCAGTTAGAGTGATACTGTAGGGGATTAAGTTTGGAAAATCTTGCAAATGTAAGAGAATCTGATCAGCATAAAGTAGGGCATAATATAATGATATGAGTAGCAATAATAATAATAATAATAACTGACAGTTTTTGAAAGTTTGCAGAGTGGTTTGCATACATTATCTCATTTGTCCTTTAGAATAATCCCCTGAGATAAATATTATCCTGTTTTACAGTGGATGAAACTGAGAAGTTTCAGTGGCTTTGCTCAAAATCACACAGCTAGTAAATATCTAAGGCAAGATTTGAACTCAGATCTTCCTAAGTAAGAGAGGCAGCTAGGTAGAAAGTGGGAACTGAGCTACAAAGGAATGAGAATAAAGGAAAAAATTGTCACTGGGAAGGCACAAGGGGTTTACAGCTATGAAAGTAGTTTGAGATACAACAGGGATCTATGAAAGCAAGAGTTTAAAATTTAGGCAAGAGGCATGTATTACTAGCAGGGAAAGGAATGTAATAGTAGATAGGCTTATAACTTTTGTCTTCTGAGAAATTCCATAAAGGGACTAATGGATTAAGGGTTTTTGTTTGTTTAAACAAATACATAAGTATTTACTCAAAACAAATTGGACTTTGATCCTTCTCCTCCCCCTTCCCCCCCAGATAGTGTGTCTATATAAATATTACATTGTGATTAATTTTTAAAGTTAGCTATTTTCAAAAATCTTCCAACTTCAGGTTTAGTGGTAAAGGTAATAGATTCCTTCAAAGTGTTAGAAGATATAAGTAGATATAAATTTCTTTCTACACGTAAATGCTATATAACTAGTCCTTTTAGAAAATATTCAGAAACTGATTTGCAGATATCGTTATGGTGTGATGCCAGATACTGAAATCATTAGAAATATTTAGTTTCATCTTATAACTTAAATTGTAACTGTAATGGTACTGTCACTCATGTAAACACTATTAGATTGTAAACTTAAGGGCAGTGAACATAAATATCTGTCTCCCTAAAACCAGGCTTAGCGTCCTATACATATTAAATACTCAACAAATGTTGATTAACCTGGAAAATGAGAGGGTTGGACTATTTAGAGCCACTATCAAGGTCTAAAATTCTGTGACTCCCAACGACTGTGAATTTTCTTTTAATTGGGTAGGCTTTTATGTTCTTTTTGTGACTGTTTTCAAGATTTTTTGCCTCTAGGTGGTGCTGTAGGTTATATAACTAAGTGGTCAGGTTATATCTAGGTTTGATATTAAGATTTTATGTAATCTGTGCTTTTCATATTCCTTCTTATCAAAAAAAAATAATTCTTTATCAGTTAAAAAACTGACTGAGAATAATAGCATAAACAGCTAGAGTTTATGTAAAAAACTTGAAGCACATTTAAGGTACCCTCTCTGTCACTGACCTCACATTTTAAACATCTAATTCTAATGTAGTTGGTAGAATCAGTAATGATGATTGTATTTGCTCCTGCAAGGTAGTTATTATTCAGATAAAACATTAAAATCTTATTTATATTTTCCTCTTGAAAAACAAGACAAGCCAGCTTACAGCCAAAATCATAATGACCCTCTGGCTCAAGAGTGACTTTTTGTCCATTAAAGAGAAGTTTGTCATCATGCTGCTGGAGGTGAGGGAAAGAAGGAGAAGAAAATAGTAATATCAACCTGATTGGTACTCCTTATCACTTGACACTTCTCTTTTTATTCCCAATCTGCTCTTTGCTGTACAATGCCAGATAATGGAAGCCCTCAACATCTTTGTAATTGAGCTCGTATGTTAAGGGCAATTTTTTAAAAAATCGATCTTTTCTATTTAAATATCATGAAATGCTTTTTTAAACACGAAGGATTATCAGTATATTATAAAATCAGATATGCTTCCTTCCAATGATCATATTTTTCCAGGCCTAAACTAGCAGAATAGTAAAAGGTATTTGGGCAAAGGTTGTGACACAGGTAACCAGCTTTTCTCAAATCCTACAATTTTTTTTATCTAAATAGACACTATTAGGTGGCCTGAATTTTAGAGGAACAGTTTTCTTTATGTAATGTTTAACTTCATGTAATCTAGTAGGCCATTGGAAAATATTAAGTTCTGCCTTCTAGAAATTCTTACTGTCTTTTTATTATAAACAGGTATTTTAATTGATTCATTTATTCAGAAATGTTTATTCAACACCAGTTTTGTCCAAGTTACCGTCTTCTAATAATTATTGGGGACACAAAGATGAACACGACTCAACTCTTGCCTTTATAAGGCTTACAGTCTAGTTATAACTGTTTGAAAAGTTGGAATTTAAAAGTGATGTATGATAGGTACAGTGCTTTAGGGGTTCAGAGAAGCAGAGATTATGATTGGATGAGGGTCACATGCATTTGTGTTCAGTATTGCAAAATGGACAGAATTGAACAGCTAGAGAAGGGGAAAAAGGACATTTCAAGCAGAGGGAAAAATGTAAGAAGCAGATGGCAAAAAATGGGTGCAGGCAGTAGTCTAATTTGGAGCTAAGGGGATAGCAAAATATAAAACTAGATTCACAAATTGTTAGAGTAGAAAAAAACCTTAGAGATATTCTATCCCTACTACATGTCCAAGCACTATACTAGGTGATGGATATACAAAGACAAAACCAGTTACTGCTCTCAAGGAATATACGTTCTCTTTGGGGAATATAATCTGTCACAATCATAGAAAATTAAATGCAAAATATATGCAGAGTAATTTGAGGGAAAGGGGAAGAGTCTTATTTGAATGGAATGTTGAGTGTATGAATAAGAATAATATGCAAAAAGGTACGCTGGAGCCAGATTGTGAAGGACTTTAAAGACAAATAAGGGAAATTTCTCTTTTGTCCTAGATACAAGAGGGAGCTTTTAGATTTTCTTGAGTAGGAACGTGACATGGTCATACCTATACTTCAGGAATATTAATTTGGAAGTTTTATGGGAAGTGAATATAGATGGCAGAACAGTTAGGAGGCTGTTGCATTTGTCCAGGTAAAAGGTGATGAGGACCTGAATTGTTTTGTGATAAAGAGAGTGAGGCTGATGGCAAGATAATTTTTGAAGAACAATATCAGGCAACTGAGTGAGAGTGAACAAGAAAGAGGTAAGGAGGAATTTGAGGATGTGAACCTGAGTGAGTAGAAAGAAGGATGAAGGTGCCCTCAACATAAGCAAAGAAGTCATAAAGAGAAGAAGGTTTAGGGGAGGAAAGATAATGAGCTCTTTTTGGATGTTGAGTTTGTGAATGGGCAGAAAGAAAATAATAACATTAAGTGCCCTGGAGATACAGATAGAAAATCAATACAGTCCCTGTTCTCAAAGATAGGAAATATAGGAGGACAGAACATGGAGAAGGATTCAGCTGCAGGGTAGTTGGAAAGGCCCTCAAGGGCACAGCAGCAGGGCAAATGGTAACTCCTTTATTTTTGTTGAAGGAAACACTCACTATTCTTCTAGTCACTAGATTTGTAGCCTAGGAACTATACTTGACTCTTCTTTCTCATTTACCCCCCATTTCTTTCACCCTCATTTATATTCCCTGAGTTGTCAAGTCTCATCAATTCTGCCTTCTCTGAATTTCTTACATCTGTCCGCTTCTTTGTGTTCATATATCCACCACCCTAATTCAGGCCCTTATCATTTCTTACCTGGACTATTAGAATCACTTCTGATTGAGCTTTCCCAGCTTTCAGTCCTTCCCCACTACAATCCATTCTCCACCCAGCTGTCAAATTGATAGTCCTAAAATACAGATGTGACAATCACTTTCCTACTCAATGAGCTTCAATGTTTCTCTGTTGTCTCCAAGATAAAATACAGACTTCTTGATTAACATTTCAAAACCCTTTCAATCTGATTCCAAACTACATTTCCTGACTGAATATGCACTACTTTCACTCATGCACTGTATATTCAGGCTAGGCTGGTCTGCTTGCTTTTCCTGGTACATGATGTTCTGTCTTCTATCCTGGCTTTGCATGGCTGGAATGTGCCTTCATCCCCTCTGCACCTTGAAATTTCTGGTCCCTTCAAGGCTCAGCTCATGTACCACCTTTTTCAAGAGGTCTGTTCAAGGTGTGAGTGGCCCCAAACCCTTATTTATTTTGTATCTCTTCTTCATTTGTGTGTAGACATGTATTTCCCTGGTAAAATCTAAGTTCCTTGAGGGTGGGAACTCTTTTGTTTTTGTATTTGTGTCTTCCAGTACCTAGCACAGTGCCTAACACATGTTAGGTGTTTAATAAATATTTTTTGCTTGATTAATAGCATATAAAGAGCTGTGTAGTTGTTTAATAAACCAGAAAAAAAAAGAACCAATCATTGAACTATTAGAATTTTAGTGAACTTGTATACTAACTAACCCTTCCTGTTGAAGTGCAGAATAGAATATGAGCATTCAGAATTTCATTGCAAACCCCTTCGAAATCAGAAGAGACCAGTCTTATTCTGCAAACTTTAAAGAAGGAGCAGAAACAAACAAAAAAAAGTCTTTTTTTATTATTATGGTGCTTTCTCAAGTACTTTATTACTTAAATGTGGATGAATAAATTTTAATGTGAAATACAAAGTGCTATTTGTAAATCATAAAGACCCATAACAAAATAGTGAACACCTTACTTCTGATAAATGTGTGTGTCTGTTCGTGTATAGGTAACAAAATAGTTAATATTATCTGGAATTTAACTTTGGGCTTTTCCCATCATATTATTTACAGATGAATTTTCTGAAGATTGATTTTTTTTTTGGATAATGAAGAGTCTTCATTCTCTAAAAACGTTGGGAGTGGTGTGGGAAAGATTGGATTATTTTGCATTAAAAAGCTGGCTTGTTAAGTCACTATTTTACTCTAACAGGCACATTTTTACATTATCACTTAAATAGTAAAACTGTCTGTTGGCTTCATTAATTTGCTTGGTACGTGGTTTGCAACTTTGAGAAAGTACATTCCAAAAGCATAGCCAAGTTGGCTCCAGTTCATGCACAACAGATTGCCTGCTGCAAGTAAAAATAATCATTTTTTATTAAACAATTTTAGTGTTTTTCTTTATATATTTGAGAAACAATTGAAAACAAAAGCCATGCATATTGTCTAAGACATTTTTGCATTTTAGTTTGTGTTTACTTTAGAGCATTCTTCAAGTACCTTTTACTACACTTTTCCTTAGGAACCTGACTTTTGATAAAACATTCTTACTGTTTTATCTGGTCTAGGATTTTATAAAATACAATTATAAAAATAATCTATGCCAGCTCTCTTTTAATTTTCTTTTATATTATAGAACCAAATTCCACATAGAGGCTTTTATCCAAAGGAATAATTTGTTTCTAAGAATCCAGAGTGCCAGTTAAACTGGAATGCTAACAAAACTGCTTTTGTAATAGAAAAAAAGGAATTTTTTTTTTACGACACAAAAGATCTTTATATAATATACATATATTAAGCACATTTATAGTAACTGTCTGGAGGCTTACAGTAATCTAGGTCCTTTGTGTATAGGCTGTTAGACCATAAAAATAAGGCTATATTTTAAACAAGAAAATGTTCGTGTGCCATAATATTTACACTAAATTATATAACAGTTTTAGATTATGTCATTTGTTACACTACATAAACTCTTTTCTTTAGGCAGACTCTTTGTGTATATTATCTTTCAGTGATTGTATACTGTGGCATAGCGTTTCATTTGATATGATTTTAATTACTATTAGGTTGAACTTGAAAGAAAGTTGGAATCAGCAACTAAATCTAAACTACATTACAAGCAGCAATGGAGTCGAGCTCTGAAAGAACTTGCAAGATTAAAGCAGGTATGTAGCTCATTGAACTTTGTTTTTATTTTAATGTTTGATTTTTCTTTTTAGTTTTTTAGACTCATACATTTGGTATTATATTAGTTCTTGTCAAACTTCTAAAATTCGAGAAAGTTTATTTTTAGGTATAGGAATTTTTTTTTCTTCTTTTAAAGTATAGAGTAGTACTTTTCTTTTCTTGAAGCTAAAACCACTTGGCATTTCTATTTTTAACTGGGTAGCCATCTTACTCTACTCTCACCCATAGGATGTTGGGAATATGTCTTTATGGCCATGCACCAAGTCATATTTTCTTCTTCCATTTTTACTTATAACCAACTGCTGCTCATCTCCCCTTTTTTGGTGAGTTTCTTTTCCACTGAGAATATCAGTGTTTTTTTCATGTGGAAAAGAATGAGAATAATCAGTCTTCCATTTAAGGATATAACATGTGTTTAATTCATAGGGACATAGGACATTGCAGTAGTCTAGCCATGAGGGAATGAGGGTAAAGGACATGAACAGGATTGTTCTGTAGTTGGGAAAAAGTAAAGTGTGAAAACCTCGTAGTTTTTCTTGGTTTGTTTTCTTTTGCTTTTCTTTCCTTCCTCCTACTGAAAAACGGTAACGTGAAACAAAGAGCCTGCTAGCAGAGACATCTGTCAGAGGGACATTTGTGGACTATTTACAATTATGAGACAAAATATCCAAACACAGTTACTGATGGAAAGCTTTCAAAGGAATGTAGAGGCAAAGTGTATCCAGTGGAGTGGAGGGAGATTCTCAAACTCTTAAGGTCAAATAAGGTACAAACAAGGTTCTTTATTTTGAGACTAATCTCGGTGATCTAAACATTTGAACATCTTAAAAGTTAGTCAGGATTCATTTTTATCCTAAACTTGGCTTTTGTCCAGTATCTATATTTTTGTTCTGTCATATAAGCTATTTTGTTTTTTCCCCCCCAATCTTTCTTCATGATTATCAAATAGCATTTAACATGTACATGTTATGCTGTATTAAGTATGATTAAAGACTTGTCAGCTAACATTTACAAAGTACCACGATAGGGAGCTGTTTAAAAAAAAAAAAGCTAAACTACCTTCAAGGAGCCTACTATTTAGATGGGAAAATTAATAAAATAGTACCAACTGACTACATAAGTGCTGAAGGGACTGATGGCACAAGAGAGAAGAGTCTTAAGTAGTAATCAGCCTGTGTTACAAGAATTGAGAAACGAAGTTAAAGAAGCATTTTCTGATAGTCTTAGATGCTATACTGGGAAATATAGCTTTGATATATATATATATATATATTAGCTTTGATATAGTAGAGAGCCATTGTGAGTTCTTTGGCATATAGTAGGTGCTTAATAAATGATTACTGACTGACAAGACAAAATAAGTTAGTGGCATTCAGAGTAATACCCTATTCTTTTTCTTAATATGAAAAAAACTTCATTGTTGGGATAGCAGTCTTTTAAAAAGTTTTTTTAAATGTTTTAAAAATGTTTTTCAATTCCAAATTCTCTTCCTCCTTCTCCCTCTCTCTCCTTCTTCCCCCTTCCATTGAGAAGGCAAGAAATGTGATATTTGGTATAGTATTCATAAGTATATTGTTATAAGTTGTTCAAAAAATATTAGTACAATCCTGTAGCTTTATAATTTTGAATTAGAAGGAATGAGTAGATGAAAAATGACCAGCTTTAAAGCTGTTGGATTGTTCTAGGCAAAAAGTGCTGAGGACCTGTACCAGGGTATTTCTTGTTATGGCTATAGAAATTGAGAAGCACCTGTGAAAAATTACAGTTAAAGGGGCAGCTAGGTGGTGCAGTGGATAGAGCACCACCCCTGAATTCAGAAGGACCTGAGTTTAAATCTGGCCTCAGACACATAACACTTACTAGCTGTGTGACCCTGGGCAAGTCACTTAACCCCATTGCCTAGCCAAAAAAAAAAAAACAGAAAAGAAAAATTACAGTTAAAAAAACAAAGCAAAACAGGACAAGGTTAATAGATGTGAGGATGAATGAGAAAAGTTGAAATAACTTTGTTTGGAAGGCTAAGAAACCAAGAAGATTTTAGTGCAATAATAATAGAAAGTTGGGAAGTATGTGATTTGGGAGCAAAAAGATCTACTTTCTTTTAGTTATACTAATTTCAAGAAATGTCCTATATTCAACTGCAGCTAAGAAACTGGAAAGAATAAAGTTACAGATTTGAGAACTATCAGTAAACAGTATGGACAGTAAGAATAAGTAAATTTAATGAGAGGTTGAGTGAAAAATGTGAATTATGAGATGATGCGCACATACAGGTGGTGATAGAAGAAGAACAGAAAAAGAATGGCTGGGAAGATAAGAGGAAACCTGGATAGTTATAGTGTCATAGAAACCAAGGTAGAAGAAACCTAGAAAGGGGAAGGGGGAATACAGGAGGTGTTTCAGATGTAACTATGATAATAGTAAGGAGAAAACTGAGAAAAGACCCCCTGTTATTGAATTTGTCTAAAGAGGAAGTCATGGTAGTAATTTCAAGAAAATAGTAAATATGAAAGCCACATTGTGTTATTAAGAAAAGAATGGGTGGTAAGGAAATGGAGACGGTGAGTATAGACCACCTATTCAAAAAACCGAGTAATGTTATACAGACCAGTTTGATTACTGATCTCTTAATAGGGCAATTCACAGAAGTAAATTGTGCTCCTGCGCTATTGATTATAATGGTAAGGGAGTAAAAAATGTCTGTTAATATAAAGGAACAGTTTTGATCAGTTTGGTTAGGATAGACTTTATAGGATTTTAAGTCACCTTTGTCCAACCAACTTCTTCATTTTATAGATGAAGAAACTGAGGCCTCAGAGAAGGTAGGTGTCTTGCCTGAGTTCACACATAAGGGCCCAGGTCGCCTGACCCTAACTCAAGCATTCATTCTGCTACATTGCCTCTCTTGTTAATATATTTGAAGAAATGTGCAATAATATTACTTTACTTATAAGCAATAATTTAGTGGCAATTAAAATCATGACATGTTTTAAGTAATATCCATGGAAAAAAATTTCACCTTTTGAGTAGCATTCATAACTGTATATGTATAAATTGCTAAAAAAAATTTTAACAGAGCTATAGAATTTAAGACATGAGAAAGTAAAATAATTATGTTCTCTTAAAAAATCTAAAAAATTCATAATTGTTTAACAGTCTGTTCTCTACCATTTTGTACTGAAACTTAGTGTTAGATCACAGCTTGAGAAGCACCACTGTAGGAAAAGGGTAAAGAAACTCAGAGAATTGTGCCAGTGCTTAACAAATTGTGATGTTGTATAGGTGAAAGTTTAAGTTTGGACTTGGACAGGCTGTCACTTTTCATTGGTGTGAAAATCACTTCAGAATTTTTCCAAAAACTCTTGATTAAAAACACATTTATTGTGGATTGAATATAAAATTGGAATTCTTGATCTGTTTTTGTTCAGAGGATAGTTTGTACAATTTCTTGTTTAAATTGGATTAGTACCATGTTAATTTTGCATTGCCTCTGGTGAATAGCCACGGGGATGTAATCCATGCCAGTAATTTGTCACACCAAAGCCCTCTGGAAGACCATACAAAACATTTGTATCGTGCGGATTAGACGTTGAAAGCCCTATCGTAGATGGTTAATAAATGTTAATGACAAAACCCAGCTGGCAAGTTGTAGAAATGAGATCTAATGCTTTATGCCCATTGCCAAAGAAATGTTTAAACAGAGCTTTCCATTACTCAAAGGTGACCTAGTACAGTCAATTTGTGAATTAAAAAAGCATAATCTACTAGTTAAGTATTTAGAAAAATTCTCTTTTCATCTTCTTTGCCACCATAAAAGTCACTGTTTCCAAAGTATGAGATTTTTTTGTTCTTTGTTAACTTAAGTTAAACTACCGCTACAACAGTATAAAAATAAGTGGAACACAAAATGTTTTCTAACTTTGAAATTAAATAAAGGATACTGAGACATTCTGTTTGTTATCGTGGGGTGAAGTGTGACACTGGTTATAAAATGACATACATTATTGAAAACTTCAGAAGCAATTTAATAGTTTTCTCTTTTTTACTGCCCCCCCCATGTAGTAGATTATGTAGAAATAGTTTTGATATGTTGTTGTTTTTGTTTTTTTTTTTAATCAAAATTAATTTATTGAGAAAATAAGCAAGGAATGTTCCCCAGTGCCTCCTGTTCTGTGATGGGGTATGTATGTTACTTCTTCAGTGCACTGAACATTCTTTTAGAGTTGTGGGTGCCCTTTAGAATCTTAATAACCTGCCTATGTGTGAAGAAGGGGCAACTGTGCTTTTAAAAAAAAAAGTGAATCACTTTTGAAAGAAATAAGTAGTTTTACCTCTCTAATGTAGAAAACTTAATATTTTCATTATATATATGTATATATTAAAGTATTTTCTGAGAAAGGAAACAGTCCTGAAATTTTTGCATATAAGTTCTTTGCTATATATGTTTATTATAGATCTGTTTAAAAACAAGCTGATATATTAAGTTTAAAAAAACACAGACTTCATTGGCTGACATGGGTGCTATCTTGTCCAGTCTCTTGCTTATCCACTGAGAGTAATTAATTTGATTAATTTATAAGTAATTTAGCCAAAGATGGGATATAAATCTTTGTTGGAAAAAAAGTGGTTGGAAGGCCAAGTCTTGGTTAAAAACTGTGTCTTGAAACCATCCAGGCCCTCCTACTGACTTGTCAGCTCTGGGTTATTTTCAGAAAACTTGACTTGAGTTCCTTAGCTTCAGTTACAAGTTTTTCCCACAGACTTGCTTGGTATCTGTGAGTAGGAGAGTGAGTAGTGGCCACTTTTTAGCTATTGTTTAGTCTAGTATATATGTATGTTTACATCTTCCTTCCAGATTTATAGGCGGCAATGGTAAAATAAAGATTGTGCTCTCTTGGTGGAAGAGCTTTTTACCCAGAACACCTGGCAGCAGAGAGGATTTCTTTTGCTAGCTCTTAATTTTATTTTCTCTTTAAATGTTACATTAGTAAGAATTTTTTCAGTTATTCCCAATAAGTTTTGGAGAAAGGTGAAAATTCTTTAATTTTTAGGAAATTATTTTAAAGTTAAGTAATTCAGTTTGGGTTAGGTAAGAATCCTCAACCAATGACAAAATAAATTTCTCAAGGATTAATAGAATTTATTACTAAGAACCAAACTAGTCATTCAGTTCATTAGGTATTTATTAACTGCCATTTGCATATCGCCAATGAGATGCATCTAGGAAGTAGGCAATACAATAGAAAATATCTAATTTTACTATGGTTTCTTTGTTTTCATTTATGGGTTTGTAGAAAGGCAGAGCAATTTTACCTGTAATTTTTTTTTGTAGTAGCAAAGTGTAGCTGTTATTAAGATCTCCCACCACCACCACCACCCTTTCCCCATATAACTGTATTCATACATTAGTATAGTATACATTTTTATTTCATATCGTTATGAAAAGCATGAATTACTAACATTGGTAAGTCTACCTTTCATAAACCACTTAAAGAATAATTTCACTTTCAACAAACTTATTTACTTGGGAATTTCTAAAGTTAAGAAAGAACAATGGATTTGGATTTTGATATAGGTCATTTCAACACTGGTAAAACAAAGCTTGTTACAAGAAAGTTGTGCAATCAGAACATGTCAGACAGAATCCCAGCCCTGGCACTTGTTCGCTGTCTGATGTTGTCCCTCGGTGCCTTTGTCTTAAATATATAAAATGAGAATAAAAATATTTATCCACTTCACAGAGTTGTGAGAAAACTGAGCTATAAAGTGCTTTAGAAAATGTAAGATTTTAATATAGAAGACATAAATTGAGTCATTTTAATTTTATGCACATTTATCCAGAACTCTGCAGTTCTCTCAAAATATAAAACTCTAATGTCTTTTGAAAACAACATGTTAAAATTTCCATTTTTTAGTTTAGTTTTGATTTTTGGTCTACTTAAGGAAGATATTAAAAATGTGACTTCATGGTCAGCTTAGGTAAACCATGATGCCGCTGTAAAACTTCACTTCAGAAACCTTGATTTCATAGGTATTCTTTTACTATTTTAGATGCTCCTTTGATAGATGGTCTCGGTGACTGACTTTAGCTAAAGAATTTCGTATCATATAGTCATGTATTTTACCATCTTCCTGTCTCATAGGAGAGCTAGTAAAGGAATTTTTACAAAGTTTTACAACAGAACTGGTAAATCAGTTAACAGGAAGCAGGAATATAATTTCATAGTCCAATTTTTCCCAGTGGCAATTTTTTAGATGCTGAAGTATATGAAATAAATCAGTCTATGAGACTAGAAATAGAAAAATGTTAAAGAACAATACTAACCATATAACAGGATGTGTGGACTTAAATGTATTTACTCTTTTTTAATCCCACATCCCTCTACCTGTAGCTGTCATAGTAAAAAGGAAATTAATTACTTTTTTTTAAATCTATAGTAGACCCCAATAAACATTTATAAGAATTTTTTCTGTGCTAGGCTCTATGCTAAGCACTGGGGATACAATGAAAAGCACAAACTGCTCTAGCCTTTCAGGGGAGTCCTGCAATCACATTCTGATGGGGGAGACAATGTGTAAACAACTCTACAAATAAGATCTATTCATGATAAATTGGAGGTAATCTCAGAAGGAAGGCCTTAGCATTAAATAAAGGGGACTAGGAAAGGCATCTTATAGAAAGTAGAATTTTAGCTGATACTTGAAAAAAGCCAGGAAGTAGAGGTGAGGAAGATTATTCCAGACATAGGGGACAGTCAGTGAAAAAGCCTACAGTTGGGAGAAACTCAAAGGAAGCTGGTATTACTGGATCACAGAGTACATGTAGAGGGGAGTAAAGTATAAGAAAACTGGAAGGTAGGCAGGGGCCAGATTAAGAGGGGCTTTAAAAACCAAGCAGAGGATTTTACATTTGATCCTGGAGGTAATATGCAGTTACCAAAGTTTATCGAAAGAGGGGAGGGTTTATTGAAAGAAAGAGAAAGAGGTGTTTGACGTGTGCTTGAGGAAGCTCGCTTTGGTGGCTGAGTGGTGAATCAACTAGAGTGGGGAGAGGTGAGGCAAGGGGAGCAACCAGCAGGGTATTACAGTAGTCTAGGCATGAGGGGATGAGGGCCTTCACCAGGGAGGGTGATGGCAGTGGCAGAGGAGAGAAGAGGGGGTGTGTGTGTGTGTGTGTGTGTGTGTGTGTGTGTGTGTGCGCGCGTGCGTGCGTGCGCATGCAGGAGAGATATTGTGAAGGCAGAAACAATAGCACTTGGCAACTGGTTGGATATGAGTGGAGAAAGAAGGAGGATTTAAGGGTGACATGTAGGTTTTGAGCATGTGTGACTGGGAGGATAGTAATTGACATTAATAGTAAAGTTAGAAAGAGGGGAAAGCTTTAGGGGAATGATAATAAGTTCAGTTTTGGATGTGTTGAGACTCCACTGATTAGGTTTATATCTCAGGTCATTGATACTGAAATCAAGAAGCATTTAAGTTCCAGGCACTATGCTAAGCTTTAGGGATACAAAGAGAAAAACATTCACAATCTAACTGGAAACATCCAAACAACTATGTACAAATATGGTATATAAAGGATAAGATAGAAAGAACCTCAGGGGGAAGGCACTAGCGTTAAGGGGGACCAGGAACGGCATTCAGAGAAGGCAAGAGATGGATGTGAGGAAGGAAAGAATTACAGGCATGGGGAACAGCCAGTGAAAATGTAGCAGGTGGAGAGATGGCCATGTCTGAGGACAGTGAGGAAGCCACTGTCCCTGAGTAGCAGAGAACATGGAGGGGAGTCAGATCCTAAGAAGACTAGGAAGATAGGAAGGAGCCAAGTTGTGAGAGCTGCTTTAAAGGCTAAAAAATAGGCTTCTCTATTTGATCCTGAAGTTAACAGGTAGCCCCTAGAGTTTATGGACTGGGGGGAGGGAGAAAAGGAAACATGAGTGACCTGCTCCACTGGTGTGCTTTAGAAAAGTCACTTTGGCAGGTGAGTGAATGTAACATGTATTGAAGTGGGGAGAGACTTGAAGCAGAAAGCTATTGTAGATTAGAGGTGTGAAAGCCTGAACTAGGGCTATGTTTATGTAGGGGAAAGATGGAAAAATAGAGGAGAGATGTGAAGGTAGAATGAGAAGACTTGACACCAAATTGGATAAATGGTATGAGCCAGAGTGTGGAGTTGAGGATGACCCTGAGGTTGTACACTTAGTAAATGATGGTATCTTCACAGTAATAGGTAAATTTGGAAGAGAGAAAGTTTGGGGGGAAATCTGAGTTCTTTTTTTAAACATATTAAGTTTGAGATGCCTATTGAATTTGAGATATAAAAATTTTTGATGCAGGATAAACTCAAGAGAGAGGTGAAGTCTGGATATATAGATCTAGAAATTCATCTGCATAAAGAAAATAATTAAATCCAGGGTAGCTGATGAGATTACCAAGTGAGACAGTATAGCATGAAAAGAGGAGAGCCAAGAAATCTTCAAAGTAGGGATAAAAATGCTCAAAACCAAAATTTATGATCCTATAGACTTAAATGTGGAATTATGAGATTCTTATCGAATTTAACTCTTAGAAATTCAGTTCAGTCATTAAGTATTTATGAGTAAATTTGCTTTATTTTGCATTAGGTAATGTAGACAGTACTGCTGATGTTGCTTTTTATTGTTTATCATGTTCTGATACTGTCATTTCATAGAATTGTATTTATGAAGATTGTATTGTAGCTTCTATAATGAGAACATATAAGTGGACCTGCTATTACTCTGACTCATTTGATTAAATACTCAAATAAGTATGTGATTTCATCAGCCCTGGAGTTTGTGCCAGTGATACAGCCCATCCATGGCTACTCCCTCTATGCAATTGTCATCCATGTTCTACCAAAAATTTGCCACAGTGGGCCTACCCAGTGTACCGGAAGCCCTCCAAGAGCCAGTGGAACCCTCCAGCTGACTATAGATAACCAATATGGGACTCATAACCTATCACAGAAATCCTATTATAGTAGTCATCTGTTTTTCTGCTCAAAGAAATAACGTCACATGTGGTTTGATCTTAAAGGGACATACTACTATTTGAATTGCACAAAAAAAGATTATAATTTCAAGTCAAAGACTAATTAAAATGTGCTTATTCTTTAATGTTAAGTATTTAATAATTTTTTTTAGCGTGAGCAAGAGAGTCAAATGGCCCGTCTTAAAAAGCAACAGGAAGAGCTAGAACACATGAGATTACGTTATCTGGCAGCAGAAGAGAAGGACACAATGAAAACTGAGCGACAAGAACTATTAGATATAAGAAATGAACTCAACAGGTATGGTATAACTATTAACTCTTGAAATGAGAAACTGGCAATAAGGGATACTTTATGCTAAAGTAACTTTGAATTACATAAATTATAAGCAATTTAGATTGTAAGCAATTTTTAAAATGTCATATATGTCTCAACATTTGGGTGTTAATTGCTTCTTGACTGTTTTTAATGTTACCAAAGAAAGAAATAATAACTAAGAGTCATCATGCGTTCACTAACATATGTCAGACTAACTTTATTTCCTTTCTTAATATGGTTACTAGTTAGGTAGCTAAGGGCATGCTATGGATATGATATATCTTAATTTAATGTAAAAAAGCATCTGATTATATTGTAGAAGACCAGGCTAAATAAATATGTTTTAGATGATAGTACAGTTAGATGGATTCAAAGCTGATTGGACACCCAAACCCAAAGAGTGATGATTAATAGGTAGGAAGATGTAAGCCTGGGTGAAAGTTGCTGTCGTGATGAACTTAGGGTAGGCCACAGAGTTTCTTGGCCCTGTCCTGTGAAATATTTTTATTGTGACTTGGAAGAAAAGATGGAGGACTTGCTGGTCAAATTTGTAGCTAAAACAACTGAAAATGACAACAGAACCAAGATTTTAAAAGATCTCAATGCAGAATATTAGGTGAAACCAACAAGACGAAGTTTAATAGGATAAGTATAAATCATTCTTATGTTTAGATTTTTTAAAAAGATATTTAAATCCAGTAGAAGAGAGACCTGATATTACAGCGTGTCATGTGAAAAATAGCGATAGTAACCATAGCTGTAATGCTACACAATACAGCTTTTTGTTTCTTCTTTTAAAAGATAATTCATTATCAGGCCTCATTTGTAATAATATAATGTCCATATCAAAGGAGGATAATAGATTCTGCCCTGGTCAGACCACATATAGGAATATTGGGTCCATTTTTTGAGTATTATATTTTTAGAGTTGGCAAGTGCATGTGCAGAGGAGAGCTACCAGTATAAGAAGGGTCAGGAAAACATACGTTAGTTGAGGGAGCTAGAGTTTTTTAGACTAAGAGAAAGTGGGTGGTGATGATAACTATCCTGAAGGATGGTGTAATGATAATAATGATAGCTAACATTTTTATAGCTCTTACTATGTGCCAGGCATTGCTAAACTCTTTACAATTAGTATTTCATTTGATCCTTACAACAATTCTGGGAGGTAGGTGCTATTATTATCCCCATTTTACAGATAAGGAAACTGAGGTAAACAGAGGTTTAAGTAACTGACTTGCCCAGGGTCACTCAGCTAGTAAGTTTTGAACTCAGGTTCTTCCTGACTCCAGGTCCAGTGCTTTACCCACTGTAACACCCAGCTGCCTGTTATAGAAAGAGTGCTGGATTTTACAATCAGGAGAACCTCTTGAGTCAGAGAATCCCAGATCTTTTGTTACCTGCGTGACCTTGGGCAAGTCAGTTCTCTTTGATTTCCTCATCTATAAAGTGAAGGGGTTGAACAGATAAGGCCCAAGTAAGGTCCTTTGTAGCTCAAAATCCTTGATCCTCTGATTGGTTATTCTGTGGAAAATATGAGACAGGTATGTTATGTTCTTCCATCGAGCTGAGTTAGCACTGATATGTAGAGTAAGGTTACAACCTGTCCAAAAATGAAATGAACTGAAGCACTGAGATCTCTGTCATTAGAAGTCTTCAAGCAGAAAGTATATAATTAATTTTGTGTCTATCTTCTAGCATCCCTCCCAACTTTTAAGGATTAATGATTGTATAAAGTTTGACTTACAGAAACAATGTAGTAGCAAGGTACTCATGTCAGTTCAGTTGAACATATATATTAAATGCCTTCCGTATACACAGTATTGTGCTAGATGCCAAGGGTAAAAGATACAAAACAGAACCTACTCTCAGGGGAAAGACAGGTATGAAAATACCTATTACAAGGAAAAGTGAGATCCAGGCGAAGTATGTCCTTCAAAAATTAGATGAACCAAAGAGACCCTGACATTTCTTAACCTTTCCTTTTTTTTCAGCCTTTGCTGACAACTTAATTTAGCATGACTTCTTTTACTATCAAATAATTTGGAATGTGGTTTGTAGATACCAAAATAGAGAAGTGGTTTCCTATCAAAGTGGAATTTGTTTCTGTTTTATCAGGTTAAGGAAACAAGACTCAGAACAGTTCCAGAATTCCAGAGAGATTGCAAGTGGAAAAATGGAGAGCCCGGGTGGAAAAGCTTTTGAAGAAGATTTGGATGATTATCTGACTCGCTTAATAGAAGAAAGAGATACTTTGATGAGAACGGGTGTGTATAATCATGAGGATCGGATAATAAGTGAACTGGACCGTCAGATCAGAGAAGCTTTGGCCAAAAGCAGTACCAGTAATTAATAACATTTGGAAAAATCTTTGCTAAGACTTTGAATCTGAGTTCTAATTTCATTGTAAAACTCTGAAAGCAGAAAAATGTTTAAAAAGCTGTTTTCTTTTTTTCACATCCATGAAAAGTTTTTTTGTTATTGTATAGTATTTATTTGGTTTTTATTTACTTTAAATCTATTCTACCTCTCCCACAGTGGTTTTATTTGTAATTTCTTTTTATATACTCATTCACTAAGCAACTTTTCAGTGTTTCTCATAATCTATCATTTGATGGCTAACTTTCAAAATAGCTTTTCACTAAATTTGTCTAGGGAAAGATGACTGCAGTAATTCCCAGTGACATAATTTTGTACATTGAGCCAAAAAAATATATGTTGCACTTTATAAATGCTGTGTGCTGTTATGTATATGTAAATATCTTAAAGTTGAGACCAGTTTTAAATGTAATAAGTTTTGTTTTAATTCTTTTTAAACAGTATGTCTTTTTTTTCTGCAGATGTGTAACAGTTGCAGATAATGTCTTTAAGCAGGAAGCAGTATGTTCAATTCAGAGAAGCCGTGTTCAGTAATAGGCAGCAAATAATAAGTACCCAATCAGTCTATTTGTTTTAATACAATTTAAAAGGTTTTTTGTTTTTTGTATTTTTTAGTTACAAGATCCATTGGACTCATGTTCACGTTTTTTTAAGTATTTTACTCTTAATCTTTTAGAAAAACATCTTGTTATACTTGTTTTTTCCTTCTAGTCCCACAAACAAGATGGAATTGTTTTCTCTTAGAATTAGAGATAAACCCTTATTTCAGTAATAGTGACATACTAGTGCAAATCATTTTTTTCCTCAGTGGGGAAACACATTTTAAAGGCTTCAGCTGAGAAAATAAGTGAATGAAAATCGATACTAATTTGTCCCCTCCGTTTTAGCCTTTTTTTTTTTAAAGTAAATGAAAATACTTCATTGGACTTCTCTATATAGTGCCAAGTCTGTAAAACTCCAAGTGTTTCTTTCTGTTGTTTTCTTCAGAGCCAACCATTGTACTGATTCAGAACTCTTTAAGTTTTAGTTCCCAGAACAACATTTTTCACCTCCTTTAAACAATGTATTTTATCAGTGTACTCAAAATTTTTATAGCAAAGTTAATTATTTAGGTCAGTTTTATGAATTTCAAAATGGGGTAATTTGAAAATTTGACCCTTTGGGGAAAGATATCCTACTTACCAGTAACCCCCATAAAGTCATTATAGAACATTTTAAAGATCAACCTAAATTTCTTTTTTTGGGTAGAGGGGTATAACTTCTGAAAAAGGATTATTACAATTTTTATTTTTATTTTTTGGACAAAGAGTCGCCTAAAAAACAACATGACAGTAAGTAAATGTAAAAGTATGAAAATAATGAAAAGGGGATGGTGAATATATGAATCATAGGATTTTAAAATATTAATTATGGTTGCATATTTTCTGTGATTGATTTTGTGCCACTTGAATGGAATTGTAATCTTTTTTGTGTGTTTGAATGAAAACTTGTTGAAAGTGTTGTCATTATTTTCTTTCAGTTTCTCTGTGTGTTGAATGTGACAGTTTTCAAACACCAGAGGGGGCCTAAGAAGAAAAGGATATTCTAAAATGAGTGTGTGGTTTGCTTTGCTTTAGGGAAAGTGATGGGTTTTTTCCTATGTAACTTAACAAATAAAATCAGAATTTTGAATTCTTAAGTAGTATGTTTGTATAATTATGTGCCTTTTACTTCTAGATTGTGTGGGTGAAATGTTCTCAGTAAGTTTAGTTTTATGTCCTTTTTGTATAGTTATTTTTGTGTTTTCGGTGCTTAGGCTACAGATACTTTTACTTATAATGGTGAGAGTCTAATATTTTAATATTTTTTGTGGCCCTTTCAGCATCAGCCATTTTATATGCAAATAAGTCTTCTCTGGAATTGTGGATTATGCCTTTAATGGTAAGAAAACAAGATAGTAACAATCTCTTTAAGTGCTTTTCATGAGAAGTAAGATTTGTTTTTTTAAAAAATTTCAGCTGAAAATTAAAATTTACTTTTTTGGTTTTTTGTAACAGTTTTCCATTATTAAATGCATTGAAAGATGGGGGAGAAATATTCGCTTGTTCGTCTTTATGTTTAGTTTGTGAAATAAATATAGGTGAATAACAGTTTACCTTATATATAAAATGGCAAAATATAGTTAAGATCTTCATTGGATATTGCCTCTTGAAAGCAGTGATTGAGTGGTTCAGATGAAAAGCACGTAATTCCAGGGTGACATCCCTTAGTGGCCATGAGCCTTCAAGATTGTTCTTTGAAACACCCTTCTTTGAAGTAAGTTGATGATATTTAATAAAAAAGTAGATGTCATATTGTTGGTGTCTTATCAAGCAACACTTTTCCAGCTGTTTATCCTAAGGTATTTAAAAGTAGCTAGGATAGGTGGTTCAACAGTGCCTTGCCAAAGTGGCCTAATCGCTGTTGTTAATCACTGTTATGCTGAGATTACTGGTTGAAATCTGCCTCGTTGACATCATGTACAATTATAGCATCCTTTTCTAGGCACTGTGAAGTCACCACGCCTACATAAGTGTACTCACACCATTGAAGTGTGTTAGTTCTTGGCATGTTGTTTTAAAGGAAATAATATGCTTCAAGTTACATGCTAACTCATGCTTTTATGCTGAAATTGTACTGTATTGATAACTGTTTCTACTTTTTGACTGTGGAAATGGATCTTTAGCCTATAAATCAAGTGTTATAAAAAGATTTTATACTTCAAGTGATACAACATGATAATAGTACTTTTCCTTCCAGGATCTAAGTATCATTTAAAGACCAGTTAAAATGAGTACTATTTAATTCTGATAACAAAAAGTAAACTGGATAATCTCTTAAATGTTGGTGTTTGTCTCTTAGAGAACTTTTATATAAGTGTTCTAATTTTTTTTTAAGTGTTCCAATTTTAAACATAAGAATTGGTCAGCTATATCCCAGGCAGTATTCATCCATTGCCTCATTTCAGAACTTGAATAAAATAATATAAATATAAAAAGAGATTTGTACAATGTTTTCAAATCATTTCAACAAGCCTTATTAAGCTTACTCTCTGTAAAGCACAGTTCTAGGTACAGAGACAAGAACAGTTTTTGCCCTTAAGGAGCTAATATTTTAACTAACCAAGCCTTCTCACCCTTAAAGACCATGCTGTCACTGTAGTCCCTGCTTCTAATTGGTCAGTTCTGCCCAAAACCTCCATTTAAAGGAAAGTACCCAGGCCAGCCCTATTCACTCCTGTAATTTTCTTCTAGACCTCCATGTCTCACTGTCTAATATTTTTCCATCATAACTCAGCAACCTTCTCATCTTGGAAGATCACTCTGTCCCTGCAACCCCTTCTGTAAAATAGAGATTCCAGAAGGAACTGACTACTAATCTTCTGTGAACTGGAGTGATCATGTATCTGTTTTAGGAGAGTCTACTGTCTTCTGATGATTGATGCTATCAGTACAATGACATCCGAAAATAGGAATCATCTCTGTTGTCTGCAAAACCCAGCCTATCTCAATTCAATTCAACAGGTGTTTATTAAGCTCTTAGTATATATGTTTCAAACACAGTGTTAGGCAGTGAGGATGCAAAGATAAAAATTAAATATTCCAAGCCTTCAAGGAGCCTGTATTCTACTGAGGAGAAACAATTTGTACACAGATAAATATATACAAATTAAATACAAAATAGTATAGAAAGGGCAGGAGAGCACAAACAAATTAGGAGGATTATGAAAGGCTTTACAGGATGCAGCATTTGACCTGATCCTTGGAGTCAAATGGGGAGTCCAGTCATTCAACAAGCTCTTATAAGCACTTACTATGTATGAAAGCAGCTAGGTGGCTCAGTGTTTGGAGTGCTGGGCCTGTAGTTTGGAAGACCAGAGTTCAGATATGGCTTCAGACACTTACTAGATGCATGACCCAGGGCAAGTCACTTAACCTCTGTTTGCCTTAATTCCATTAGAAGAGGAAATGACAAACCACTCTAGTACCTTTGCCAAGAAAACCCTATGGACAATATGGTAAACGGGGTCACAGAGTAGGGCATGACTGAACAATATGTGCCAGGCACTGTGCTAAGAATTGTCTTTAGAAAGGTGAAAACATTAGTCTCTGCCCTCAAAGCATTTACATTCTAATGGGAAGATAACATGTAAGTAGATGGATACAAGATAAACGCTGAGTAGATGGACGATGAGAGGGGAAGTCTATAACAGCTGGAAGAAGGTACTATGAAAAGCCTGCAGAAGATAATATTTTAGCTGAATCTTGAAAAAGATTCTAAGAAGCAGAAGTAAAGAGGGAGAACATTTCAGAAGTGGGAGACAGCAAAGGCATGGTAACAGCTGAATTATAGTGTTAATGTGCAAGGAACAGCAAGTAGGTCAATGTAACTGTTTCATAGAGTACATGGAAGGGAGTAGAGTATAAGACTGGAAAGGTAGAAAAGGGGCCAAATGGTAACAAGATTTTAATGCTGAACATAGGCCTTCATATTTGGTACTAGAGGTGGTAGGGAGCCGCTGGAGTTGATTGATTGTGGGGGAGAGGTGCATGACATGGTTAGAGCTACTCTTTAGGAAAATCACTTTGGCAGGTGTGTAGAAACTAGATTGTTTTTTAGGAAGAGAATCTCTTAAACCTCTCTGAAGTATGAAACAGTATCTGTAAACAGTTGTAAACAACTATAAATTTTATTTTCACTACAATTAAGTGTAGCTGTTGATCAGGTGAGAAGCAAAGAATGGAACTTCTACTCAAATAGGAGGAAAAAATGAATAGACTTAGCTGGCAATAAAACTGATGATTAGGGAAAAAATGCTTTTGGAAAAATGGCTTCACACATATGTGATTATGTTGGAGTGTGATCACACCACCACATAACTGTTTATTCTTCCTGTTTCACCATGAGGCAAGAGAGAGAACACAAGGAAGTCAAAGGGTACCCAGCAGGGCACTTTTTATTGGACTAGGAAAGCTAGCTAAGGCTGTTGTCATTAGCACTGTCAGCCTAAGCAGAATGAATAGATTGTGGGTACAATGAAAGTAGAGATTCTAGAATCACATCCAGCACAGCAAGACATTCACATTATGAGACATTTGGCAACTGAACCCAGCTGAGAGATCAGAGTCATGTCATATGCTCACTGAGCAGAATGACAGATATTTAAGTTGTTTCTCTCTCTCTCCCTGTCTCACTCTTTCTCTCTCCCTCTCTCTTGTCTCCTTCTGTCTCTGCTCCTAAGAGTGTATAGTTGAGTGAAGGTAAGTAAAATAGGATTATCATGCAACTCCATTGTATTAACTAATATTCTTGTGCTAGATCAAAAAGAGTAGAATCACCTTTAATGTCATGACTTGAGAATTCAAATCAATTATTAAGTATGTTTATTGTTTAGGAACTATAATATTGAGGAGACTGGCTAGTGGAGGCTTGCTCAGTCTACTTTGGGAAATATGTAATGGAGAGCTTTTTCCCTCCCTATTTTAGAAAAAGCATAGGTACCCTCTGCTTGTTTCCTGTTGGCTCACTGGCTGGTGACAAAAAGTCTTTTAAATGAGTGTTGAGTCAGAACTAACTATGCATACAAAATGTTTAAATGTTTGAATTTACCTGTTGGTAAATGATACAAGAATTGTTGTGATCTGGTTGGTCACCTAGCCATCATGTGTCCATGAAATGTTTCTTCCTCCTATGTTATTTCTTTTTTCCTGATATGACGCCTGAATATTGGAAACAGAATGGACCAGGTTATGAGCTTGTGAATTTTGAAAGGATGGAAGGATCATCAGAGATCCAGGGATTGGAGTCAGTTAAAGAGTTACCTATCTGATAATTGCTGCAGTTTAGCCTACTTGGGAGCTAACCTTGAGGAGCAGCCACCTGGACCCAACCCAGCTTTCAAGACATTGTACCCCAGAAGTAGATTCTGAACAGGGACTCCCTGGGTCAGAAAGTAGCAATGATTTTAAATTTTAATCCATTCTTCCCAGGGATTGAGTATGTAGAGGAAAGAGGATATTTCTGGTAGGGGATGTTGGCTTTAGTCTTTGCTATACCTTCTCATTAAGTATCCTTTTGTAATTGATGTTCATTGGTTAATTGATGTCAGAGAGATATTAACTAGTCATTTGGTTTTGGGTAGAACATATCAGATGGGAGCTCATGAGCAAAAGTATTCTAATACACCCCAACTCCTCAGGGTTATTCATAGAACTCTAAGGGAAGCATAGCCAGCCATGATCTGGGGATCCAACCTGCCTGTATAAGTTGGGGTTCAGAAAGTGAAGGCCACAGTATGAACTAAGTAACATCCTATTTGTCACTTTAGTAAAGTCACCGTTGCTTCTTTCTTACTAAATAGTGAGCCGTTTTTCATGACTCAGTGGCCAAAGATGTAAGCCATTATCTTTGTTGTCACTTGACTCTGAAAAGGAATACATACGGCATTGTTTGTGAACTTAAAATATTTTATTTACCACACCCAGAAGAGCTATTTAAGACTGTTGTGCTAGTCATAAAAGGCACCAAATGGTAATCCACCATTGTTAGAGATGTAACTGTAGACTGGTGGCTGTATACTCAGATCCCATTTCATTTGCTTCTCCAGGGGGTTATATTAGTAGTGTTTTCATTAGAAATGTTTTTCCAGATGTCTGTTCTGCAGATATGAAGTCTCTCATGGAGTCAGGAGTTTGGCGCTTAGATGAGAAGGGAAATTCTGCTTTGAAAGATTAATTTATGGAAAAATAATTTATTGGCTTTATGATATATTAATGTACAGTAACCCCCTAGAGCTTTTTTCAGATAGTCAATTTATTCTTAAGGTACAGAAACTGTTCTGTATTTTAAAAGAATATTAAACCTGTCATTTATAATACAAGAGAACTAAAGTAGTGACCATTAATATTACATTTTTGGAAGAGTTTCACCCATAATTTGTAGACAAATATTTTTCTTTTCCCCAAGCAGCCTACCTAATACATGGACAGCATTTGTATGAAGCAAACCTTTTCATGATTAAAGTATTGTGTGTGTGTGTGTGTGTGTGTGTGTGTGTGTGTGTAAACTAGTCAAGTATATATAAACATTAGAATGAATACTGATCATTCCCTCTTCCCCAATTTCTTAGATTAGATTAAAAAGTAGTTACAACAGCCAAAATATTACCACAAAATTATGCTTTAACA
This sequence comes from Phascolarctos cinereus, assembly GCF_003287225.1. NCBI lineage: Eukaryota > Metazoa > Chordata > Mammalia > Diprotodontia > Phascolarctidae > Phascolarctos > Phascolarctos cinereus. The sequence continues at coordinate 237,771,681 of NW_027555847.1, forward strand.
TTATTATTTAACATTCGTTAAATGCCAACCCATCATGGAAAGGTAGACACAACTATGCTCTATTAAATGTCTTTGGAAGTGTCCCACTCTTCAGTTTTCATTGAGTTCTTACTTTGCTTCTCCTCAGAAGTCCTCTGTGAACTGTTAGATTATGTTATTTTTAATTCATCAGAGGTTCATTTTGTATTTCCAGCCAAGATGATCGTTGCATTGCTTGAACCTGCAGAATTATTTTTTAGAAAATTGTGATATTCAGAAGATCTTAACTAGAACCATGATTCATTATATAAAAGTGGACTAGTTTAACAATCATTGAGATTGTAGGGGACAATATAGTGAAATGAATTGATGTGTTAGCCTAAATAATATCTCTATCAAAGAAACTTCAATTCCTGGTCCAGACTGGCAAATCACATCAACTTTTTTTTGGGGGGGGGCAACAAAGTGGGGAGAATTATGGTCGGTGACAGAGATTTGTTCAAGTAAATAATCATGATGTGTAAACCTACCTTAAAATTTAAGGCTGAAATAGGATGAATTCATCTTGGTAGTCCCAGTAAAATGGCCGATAGCATGATTTTGACTAAGGCAGCAATAGATGTGCTAAATAAAAGAACAACCACAAGGAAGGAAATGGAAAGAAAATTTCCTAGGGAAACTAATGGAAAGATGAAGAAATGAGTAAGAAAAAAGCTGCAATGCAATTAATATTACAAGATAAAAGAGAGTGGAGAAATTTTGACAACAGAACAAATCTGTACTACAATGGAACTGGCCCAGTATCTCTGCAAATGATTTGTTACAAAAATCTCCAGTGGCTGAGAATCACATTAAGAGGTCCAAAAGAAGATCTGGCATCTGAAATTGGAAATAAGATTGCCAAAGGAAAAATTCAATTAAAAAAATGTGACAATGAAGAAAAGATGATGGAAAATTCCAATAAATCAATGAGCTCTTCTGAGGAACAGAGTGATAGAAGGAGAACAAACAAACAAAAAGCTACATTGAAAGAAGAACAATGATGCAAAATTTAAGATATGCAAAAGTAGGAAAAGACCAAGTCTACGTAAAGCAAAGTAACTGAACTGGAGGATAGCACTTGAAGAAACAGTCTGAATATCATTGGTCTTCATATCATTTTCTGGGAATTCAGATAAAGAGTTTCCTACAAGTATTAAATCAGTCAACAAGTACTTAAACACCTGTTACATGATAAATACATGTTCTGGGGATACAGACACCAAAAAGAAAAGAATCTCTGCTCTCAAGGAGTGTACATTATACTGGGGGACACAGCATGTAACTTATATACAGAATAAATATACAGTAAACAACTAAATAGTGGTCAGGGGCTTTGGCTAGGGGTGGGAAATCTGTGGCCTCGAGGCCACATGTAGCCCTCTAGGTCCTCAAGTGCTGCTCTTTGAATCAAACTTCACAGAACAAATCCCCTTAATGAAACAAACTGTTTTGTAAAACTTTGGAATCAGTCAAAAGGCCACACCCAAGTACTTACAGGGACACTTGGCCTTGAGGCCGCAGGTCCCCCACCCCTGGCTTTGGAAGTTAGGGGAATCAAGAACAGCTTCATGTGATGCTTGAGCTATATCTTGGAGTGACAGTGTGATATTTTGGAGAGTGAGTAAAGGGCTAGCCCTGGAGTTAGGAAGACTTGGGTTAAAACCTTTTTTCTGTCTCTCTGTCCTAGATATGTAACCATAGGCAAGTCACTTAATCTTTCAGGGCCCCAGGTAGGCATCTTTATATGACTACAAGTAAGTTACAGGTGAGTCGCTGACCTGTGTCATTGGAGTGAGTTTCCAAAGCAGTTCTGTGCATCAATGAAGTAATGTCTAGATATAGGAAGAAGGATGAGAGAAAGAGAGAATCATAGAGAAAAAAGAGAAGGAAGAGAAAGAAAATTAAAGCAAAGTGCAAAGTAGTAGAACCCACAGAACCTTGACAGTTATGCATCAAGTTTACTTCACCCAGAAATGTAGTCCCAAGGTTTCAGAGCTTCAGTATCAAAGACATGATTTTGCAAGCTTCCTGGAGAAAGCAATTTGAATTACAAAAGACTGTTCGAAAATGAGAAATGGGAGAAGAGAATGTAATATGATCTACAAAAAAGGACAGGAAATTTTTATTTGTCCCCAGATTGTTTCTTTTATCTCCATCACTAAGGAGGAGATACTTCCACTATCACGACCACCACTCAAATATTTTTAATACTGATTTCAAGGGGTAATTCAGGCAACATCTAAGGTTTCTGTTTGACCTTACCCACCATAGCCAGCAGACGTATTGCCATAAGTTCCTTTACAGGTACTGACTCTCAAGAACTCATAATAACCATTCCTACAATACTCATATTCTGATTCGCTGCCACTCAGGTAGGGGAGCCCAACTCAAATGGAGGATCTTCTAAACACCTCCATCTGAGCTCTTTTCATTGGTTTTTTCCCACCTTCCCACCCCCACCCCCACCCCAGCCCACTGTAAATGGAAATTCCTATGAATCAGGGGACTCATTAAGGGTTTCCTGAAATAATTGTAACTTGGCCTCCAGTATCTAGCAGATAGATTGGGTGTCCCCTGAAAGCTACATTGTCTCTGTTGTTTTTTTTTCAAAGTAGAACTCTTTCTAGCTTTCCCATTACTGTTGAAGGCACCATCATCCTCCCCATCATAGACATTCACAATAATGATGATGATAAAAGACAATTTCACTCATCCCATATCATTAGTAAAACACCTTCCCAAAATCCCCGCCCTTGGTCACTAGACTAGACTTGTCTGAATCATCCTGGGGAAAAGAAAATTCACAACCTAAGTGTAACCTTCAACTCTTCACTCTTGCCACTGCCTAATATCCAATCAGTTGCAAAGTCCAATCAATTCTTTCTTCACATCTCTCATTTCTTACACCCCTTCTCTCCTCTCATACTACTGTCGTGCCTGGTGCAGAACCTCATTGCCTTATATCTGCACTATTGCAATAGCTTGCTGGTTAGTCTCCCTGTCTCAAATGTCCCTCTGTTCTAGTGTATGCTCCAGCCAGTTGTCAGGTTGATCTTCCTAAAGCCTAAGTCTGACACAGGATATAATTCTATGTTTGGCTTAAAAAGCCCTTTATAATCAGGCCCCTTCCTACTTTTCCAGTCTTGTTACACCCTACTGTGCTCTTCCTCCTCTGTGATCCAGTGACCCTGACCTGGCTGTTCCTATGAAACTGTTCCTGATAGTGAATAGTTCAGTGTCCCACTGAATGGATTATATTTGTTCAAAGACTTTGCAAGTGAATTTTTAAAAATTGTTCTTTCACTCTTCTGTCACAGCCTATGCTAGACTTCTTGCATCACTGGTGTCAGAATTGCCTCTTAATTGTGTTAAGTTTATGTAAGTGGTAGAAGATCACAATGAAGACTTCGCCAAATGTGGATATGGTAGGATGATCACTTGTTTTACATAGGCTTGCTTGGTTTCCTTTTAAGGAAGCAAAGAGGCTGACCTTTGGATTTGATTGGTCCAGAGGTATAGGGCTTGAACCATTAGGGTGACTTCCTTGTCACTTGAGACATAAAGAACCAAGCAAATGGGAAATTAGTGTTTCTGAGGGTTTGGTTAAAAGTGGAAGGAAACATTGCTTTTTTTAAAAAATTAATTATGCCCTTTTAATCTTATTGTAGGTAAATTTTTTTTATTGTTTTTTATGGTCCAAAAGGTTTCAATGCATTCCACTCCTGAGCCTGAATCAAAGTTGCTTGATTTAGGCATAGCTCAAAAAAGCCTGTGAGAAGACCTGGAGAAGGCAGCAGCTCAGGTATTACATATGGGGAACATTAAGTACGGCAGTTTGGTTGGACTATAGAATGCATCAGGGAAAGTAATGTGAAATCAGTCTGGAAAGTATAGGAAGGAGCCAGACTGGAAAAGACTTTAAAGGTTTAAAAAAAAAAGTTCGCTTTTTATCTTAGAGGCACTACAGGGCCATTAAAGCTTCTTGAAAAGTAGAGTAACATAGGGGCAGCTAGGTGGTGCAGTGGATAGAGCACCAGCCCTGGATTCAGGAGGACCTGAGTTCAAATCCGGCCTCAGACACATAATAACACTTACTGGCTGTGTGACCCTGGGCAAGTCACTTAACCCCATTGCCTAACCCCCCCCAAAAAAAATTTAACATGATCGAAAAGTAGAGTAACATAGTCAAAAGATCTGTGTTTTAGCAATGTTAGTTTGGCAGCTACTAGCAAGATTAAAGATGGAGAGTCTTGATTTAGGAAAACCAAGTAGGAGGCAACTGCAATAGTCTAGGAAAAATAAGGACTAGGGGAAATATTACATAAAGCATCTCTCATAAATGTCTAGCACGCAGAATGTATGGGGAATTAACACAAATCTGTAAGACCAAAAATTATTCCCAGATAAACAAATGGCCAAAGGTTATGAATAAACAGTTTTCCAAAAAGAAAAGGAACACAACTATCAATGACTGTCTTTTTAAATTCCCCAGATCTCTCTTTGTGATAGCAAAGAACTGGAAATTGCAGGGATTCCCATCAAATGGGAATGGCTGAACAAGTTGTGGTATATGGTTGTGATGGAATACTACTGTTATAAGAAATGATGACCTCAATGATTTTAGAAAGGCATGGGAAGACTTGCATTAAATGATAAAGGATAAAGTGAGCAGAACCAAGAGAACATTGGACACCATAACAAATATTGTTTTAAGAATAACTTTAAGTGACTGAGTCATTTTAACTATCATAAATACACAAATTAAAAATAAAGGACATTTGAAGACACTATCTGCATCCAGAGAAAGAACTGATAATACAATATGTATAAAATAATTTTATATATGTATGTGTGTGTACATACACACAAAGACGCATACATATATATGTATATATGTGTGTGTGTGTATATGAGTATCTGTATATAATGGTAGCCATCTCTGGGTGTGGGGTAGGGAAGGAAAAAAAGGAAAAAAAGAAATTTGCATAATAACTTTGTTATATATTTGGATAGAATAGCAAGTTGTACGTGGTAGACTTGCAGTTTTGTGCATAATTGTATTTATTATTGTACTATGTCATGGAAATGCTTGTTTTGTTCCATGAATTGAAAATAAAATATTTTTTAAAAATTCTCCAAATTGCTGATCATCAGAGAAATGCAAACTAAAACAATTCAAAAATATTACCTCAAGCTCATTAATTTGGTAAAGGATGGGGGGGGAAAGTAATGTTAGCAGGAATACAGGAAAACAAACATTAATTCATTGCTAGTGATGCTTTGAAATGGTCCCACCATTTTGAAAAACAATATAGTAACAGAAAAGGTTACTAAATTGTTCATATCCTTTGAGCCTTCATTTTCACCCTTTTCCCCTTATGGGCAGTTTAGCATTAACAATAAAGGCCTAAGGAGCTATGGAGAACAGAGCAAATTTTGTAGTTATTTACATAGAATTCATTGTTTACATTTTTGTCACAGCCAACGGCATACTATTTAAGCTCAAAGCTTGGTATGGCCTCCCTTCTAGCAAAAAGAACTTGAAGAACACCTGCCCACTCTGCAAGTTGAGAGGTGGAATGAAGAGTTGCTTTTCAAATGGAAGTAAGGCTTCAGTGTGGATGTAAAGAAGACAAAGTAACTGGAGACCAGAGAGAATACTGACCTATCAACACCACACCAGAGGTTGAAGAGTGTAAGAATGTGACAAAGAGGAGAAAAACAAGTAGAGCCACTGAACTGGAAAAGAACCTAACAGAGGACAGATGGGACTCTACCTTTTATGAAGGAATTTAATTGATTTAACACATATTTACTAAGATATGTTAGAGCACTGTACTAGGTACTAGAGGTACAAAAACAAACTCCTAACAGTACCTTTTCTCAAATGGTATTAATTAGTATAACAGATATGAGTAATTAATTAGTGTACAGCTATGATCAGAGCAGCCCCTGATCAGCTTGATGAGTCTTTCAATGAACTTAATGATATTACAGGGTGTGGGATTTATCAGGAAGACACTTCCTTTACAGTAGGTACTCATATATACCTTGCCGAGAGGATGCAGGGAACTCTAGTTACTGGGGTTCCAATTGTGGGGACTTTCTTCAGAATTTTGGTGACTTAGAATGAGAGTGAAGGGAGTAGACTCTTGTAGGAGGAATGGCTCTTTCCCAGACATCTATAAGAGTGCCCTGGGAAATGACTACCCTCCTTTCCTGTTCCCATGTTCTCCTTTTTACTTTCAGGTCAAAGTCCAGCAAAGTTATTCTGAAGTGAATCCAATCAATCAGAGGGAGAGTCAGGGAGAAAACTCTTTGGGATCAGGGCCCCTTAGGATGAACCCAATCTGTGGAACTCCTGAGTTGTTTCCTCTTGTCGGTGTGGAGTGACCTGGGCCACGTGTCACATACAAATAAGAGAAATGAAAACCACAACTCGTACCCAGCCAGTTGGCAAAGATGACAAAAGATTAAAATAGTCAATATTGGACCAGCTATGGAAGGACATGCATACTAATGCATTGTTGATAGAATAGTTCATCTGATCATTCTGAAAAGCAATTTGGAATTATAATAAAAATATGATTAAAATGTCCATATCTTTTGACCCAAAGGTTACACTGATAGGCATTTACTCCAAGAAAGTCAGGTAGAAAGGATCCATAATATACCAAAAAGTTCATATTTTCTAGATATGGCTAGATATAAAATTGGTACCATCAGTTGCATTATTGTTAAAGAAATTGTGGGTAAATGAATATAATGAAATGTTACTGTCCTGTAAGAAATGACAAAGATTAAGAATTAAGAGAAATTCTATAGGAACATATTCAAAAGATTGGATTTATATCAGGTATGTACTGTTGGTTCAATATTAAGAAAACTAGGACTTCCAGGTCACAAGAGTGATAAAATAGAGAACTAGACATTTTCTCTGATCTCCATCACCACTTAAAACTCTCCAAAACAGAAATTATGCAGCAAAGATAAAGCAACTTCAGCTGTCTCATAGTTTATGACACCCCGAATTTGAAAGAAGGCTTTAAAAAAACCCAACTTATGAACTGATGCTCACTGACCCTAAGCTCAGTCATACTTCCCATGCTACTGGCAGTGAGGCTGCACTAGCAGATTCAAGAACATGATGACAAAACCAATGCCCATACCTTGGTACCCCCTCCCTCTTTCCAGTGCTGTGGAAACCCTGACTCTGGGCTGCAAAAATTTGTCCTGCCTGTGACAAACATGCAGTGCAGCTACAGCCTCTCTGGAGCAAAAAAAAAAAAAAAAGTCTGCCAGGGGCCACAACACCATATTACCAATGCTGAAAATCTCTGACCTGCCAGTGAGGGGCCAAAGACCTAAGAAACAGAGGGAGTGGGACAGTCATCATGACAGGAAACTGTGTATATGGGGGGCTGTACAGTAATCCATTAAGCCTGAGAAAAAGAGGATAACAGATAACTATGGCCAATTATGACCACCAAAAATCTCTTGAGGCAAATACCTAGGCTGCTGAACCATAAATTACCCAGGATGAGTGGAGGCCAAAATGCTTTGGGATCCAGCACCCAATGAAAAGGGGAAAGAGTCAGAAAATTATTGATAGGGGAAAATAAGCCAGGGGAGGGAGGGCAGCACTGAAATTACCAAAGATTTCAAGAAGAAGAAAACCCAAAGATGTTGAACATAAGATACATCACCAGGGAAAATAATAACAGAAGAAAATATAGCTTCTAGATCTAGTAAATGAGTTCAGGCATATATAAATAAATACTGAAAAACAAAGGAAAATGATCCAACTCTTGATGAGACAGAGGACCCTGTGGAATGTAAGGAGAACACAGAATCAGAACATGGTGTTCCTGAGTGATTCAAAAGAAAAATCAGAACTATGGGAGCAGAATTTATGAACTGACCAACAAAAATAACGAACTTCATAGCTGTTTGGAAAACAATTTCCCTTTCTGTTGTATTCTGTTGCTTCTTGTGTTTTGTTATTATTACATAGAAACACTGTTGATTTTTATTTTTGTTTTTTTGTTTTGCTTTTAGGCAATTGGGGTTAAGTGACCTGCCCAGGGTCACACAGCTAGTAAGTGTCAAGTGTTTGGTCTGAGGCTGGGTTTGAACTCAGGTCCTCCTGACTTCAAGGCTGGTGCTCTATCCGCTGGGCCACCTAGCTGCCCCATTTTTTTTTAACACTGTTGATTTTTGAATATTTAGTCTGAAGCCTGCAACTTTACTGAAGCTATTTATTATCTCAATTAGTGTTTTTGATGACTCTATAAGATTTTCCAAGTAAACCATCATATCATCAGCAAAAAGAGATAGTTTTATCTTTATTTCTTTCCTTATTGTTATTCCTTTAATTTCTGTCTTTTGTCTTAATGCTATTGCTACATTTCTAAAAATATGTGAAATATTAGTGGGGAAAGTGGATACTTGCTTCACTCCTGAATTTATTGGGAAAGATTCTAGTGTATCCCCATTGCATATATTGTTTGCTTGTGATTATAGATAGATGCTTTTTTTGATATTAAAAATCAGTCCCTTTATGCTGTACTTTGTAGGGATTTTTAGCATAAAAGTGTTATACTTTGTCAGATGTTTTTTCTGGATCTATTGAAATGATCTTTGGATGTTTTTAATATGATTAATTATGTTGACTGTTTTGTTAATGTTGAAATATCCTTGCATCCCTGTTCTTGGATAAATTACTGCAGTCTGACAGGATTTTCTTTAAAATTTTTGAGTCAATATTCATTGCTGATATTGACCTATAGTTTTCCAAATCTTATCTTTCCCTGGTTTACATATTAGGACTATATTTGACTCATAAAAGGATTCTTTTATGAGTTACTTTTCTGAAATTAAGTTATTTAAGATCTCTGGTTTTCTGAAAGTTTGGGTATCTTACATTTTTGAAGATATTCCTTGTTCCTTGTTTCCTTTGTATTCTCAGTTTTGTTAGCCTATAACCGTGCATAATATATTCTGATTATTCTTTTCATTTCTTCTGGTTTTGCTGTGATTTCACCTTCCTCATTTGCTGTTTGATTGATTAGATTTTCTGCTCTTTTTTAAAAATCAGATTATCTAAGGGTTTATCAATTTTATTAGTCTTTTCAAAGAACCAGGCAGTTTAGTTTATCATTTCTATGGTGCCTGGAGCAGTCTGTCATGTGGTAGGTACTTAATAAATCTTTGTTGAATGATTTATTTTCACCACTATTATTTGGTACAGTTCTAGAAAAAAAAATACTAGATATAACAACAAGGCAAAAAGTAATTGAGATATAAGGCTAAACAAAGAAGGAACAAAATTATTTCTATTTTATAACAACAGCAAAGATAGCTAACATTTATATAATGCCTACTATGTCCCAGGTATTGTGCTATGAGATTTACAAATAACATCTCATTTGATCCTCACAACATTCTTGGGATATATAGGTGCTATTATTATCCCCATTTTACAGATGAGGAAACTGAGGCAAGCAGACATTAAGGAATTTGTCTTGGTCACACAGATAGTAAGATTCTGAGATCAGATTTTAACTCAGGTCCTCTTTACTCCAGGCCTGACACTCTATCCGCAGCACCAGCTAGCTGTTACTAATGTTGGTTTACTTAGAAATCTTAGAGAGTCAACTAAAAATTAGTTGAAACAATAATGGAGGTAAAGTAGCAGGATATAACATAACAAAAATTTGTCAGTTTTTCTGTATAAGTAACAAAACTCAATAGGAAGAGAGAAAAAAAAATATATTCAAAATGTTTGAAATAGCTGGGAATCTACTTACCAAGGCACACTTAGGACTTACAGGGATGTAACCACAAAACACTTTTTATAGAATTAAAAGAAGAATTAAATAATTGGAAAGATCAATTATTCATGATTGCTTCATTAAAATAGAGTATTCTATAAGTCTTAGTGCAGTGTAAAGCTTTAATAACTTAAGGCATTTAAGCTTGATAAAATGGCTCTAATAGCTTAAAACTACACTAAGACTTTTGGGACATCTTGTATAATAAAAATTTAAACTAATGCAAAGCTTAGTAACATATCAATGAAACCATGAGTGGTTTGCTTTCTAGAACTAGACAAAATCCTCGTAAAATTTGTCTGAAGTAACAAAGAGTCAAGAGTCTCAAATAATGAAAAAATACAGAAATGAAGTGGGCCTAGTATTACTAGACCTCCAACTATACTAATTGGTCAGTGGAACAAATTAGGTAAACAAAACTCAGAAGCAATTAATTGAACATGATAGCATAGTATTTGGTAAACTCTAGAACTGCATAGTAATTTAGAAAACCACAAATTAACATTATCTGTGTTGTTTTATAGTTTTATTTATTTTGTTAAATATTTTCCACTTACATTTTAATCTGATTCAGGCTGTCCTAGTTGGCCAGCAGGTCCAAAGTTTGATACCTCTGCTCTAGGACACCAGCTAATGGGAAAAAGAGCTCCCTATTCAACCAAAAAACTGCTAAGAAGTTGGAGAGCAGGAGAACAAATTATGGTATACTCATGTAATGGAATTTTGTTGTGCTATAAGAAATTATGACAGGGAAAGTTTGGGAGGAAACTGAGAGGACTTGTATGAAGTGATGTAATATGAAATGAACAGAATAATTTATACAATGGTTACAACCTTGTAAAGGCAACAACTATTTCAAACTCACAACCTATGACCATTATAATAATTGTGACTCCAGAAGACTCATGACAATTCACACTTTTCATCTCTTGAGAGGGAAGTGATGATGGGTGTGTAGAATGAGACATGCATTGATTTCAGACATAGCCAAAGTGTTGATTTATTTTGTTTGACCATACTTATTTGTTACAAGGAAAGGGTCTGTTGGAGAGCAGAATTATAGAGGGCAATAGCGCTAAAAAAAAAATTAAGAAAAAGGCATCATTGAAATAGACATTCATGGTGTTATATAATTCTCTTTTTTGTTCTTACAAAGAAATAATCATGGTTTGTCAAGTTCATAAAAATATATTTTTTTAAAAGACTGCTGGGCAAACTAGAAAGGATTTTGGCAGAAATTAGTCTTTATTCACATCATATACCACATATAAACTTATACATTTAGAGCTGAAAGGGACTCTAGAGGTCATAAGGTCCAATTCTGTTATTTTACAGATAAGGAATAAGTTCAATGACTTGCCAACCTAGATCTTACTGACTCGACTACATGTTCAGTGAGTGCTCTATTTACTATACCATGCTGCCTCTCCTGGGTAACTGGCCTAAAGAAAAAGAGTCACATCAGAAATATTAAATAAACAAATAAAATTGGAGGAAAATTCAAAGAGATGCCTTTCATAACTATGGTTAGGAAAAGAATTCTTAACTAAATGATTGATAAAAGTAAGGCAGTAATTGTAAAAGATAAAATGGAGAATTCCTGCGACATAAATTTGGGAAGCTTTTGCATGAATTCAGTACCCCTATACTTCATAGAGAAGTCAACTGAGAAAAAAAATTAATCAACTCTCTCTGATAAAGGTCTGATATCCAAGTACATAGAGAATTGATACATAAGAATAGCCATCTCCAGTAGATAAGTTGTCAAAGGGTGTGAACAGTTAGTATTTAGAAGAAGAAATGTAAGTTTTTATATTCCCCATTAGTAGGAAAGAGCTGAATAAACTGTGTATGAATATTAAGCAATATTGTGTCATAAGTAATAACATATGAAGAATTCAAAGAAACTTGGGAAGAATTTTATGAACTGAAACAAAATCAGGACAATTTACATGACAACCACAATAACAGGAAAACACCTTTGAAAGACTTCCAAATTTCGCTTGATTAATCACAAGCATGTCTCCCACATCTTCATAGAGAGATGATGTACTAAGTCAGAATGAGACATTCACTTTCAGACATAAACAATATGTTGATTTGTTTTGCTCAACAACGTTTATTTGTTTTAAGAGAGGTGAATTTGTGGAGTGACAGATATAAAAAAGAAAGAAAGAAAAGAGCACCAATGGAATAATTTTTTTTAAAAGTTCAGAAATATATACAAATAAACAGGGCAATTTTGATACTCAGAATATGGACTGGACCTGTGATTTCCTTGATATAGGGAATTTCTGGATAAAGAAATTACCTCTACCAATACAGGTTGTCACTTTCTCTACAACTTATATACAACTCATAGTTGTATAGATTTGACTAGAGCCTTGAGAAGTTGTGACTTGACCCCAATGCCATGTGTGAGAGGCAGAATTCAAACCCAGCTCTTCTGGTCTGAGTCCAGCTCTCTAAACTCTACATCACCCTATCTTGTTAAATTTAAATATATATAAAACTATACGTGACAAAAATTCACAGTTTTATATACAAGCCTCTTTTTTATATATTGGAATGCTTCTGTTTGTGAATGATTGTTAATGTTGTAATAAATATAGAAAATTCAAAAATTCAAAGAAACACAGAAAGGTATATGAACTGATACAAAATGAAATAATTACAATATTGTAAAAGGAAAGAACAACAACAAAAATGATACCAAATGCCATGTAATTATAATGATCCTGTTTGGCTCCAGAATTGAGAAAATGCAACCCTTCCCTCTACACACACCCTTCTTTGTAAGGGTGGGTCACTATAAGAATGGACTCTTGCTTTATATTGTCAGATGTGGCCCAGATGTTGTTTGGTTTTGCTGAACTTTGTTTTTAAAGCCTATTTTACAGGGGCAGGGCAACTAGGAAAGGGGAGGATATATTTAGAAATTAATCTAATGGGAAAACAAAAAGCATCCATAAAAATATATTTTGAAACCTTACCAATATTCAGTTTTCAAACATTAAAACTATATTCTATTTAAACCTCATTTTCTCTTGGAAATGGGTACAAATCTTTCTCCCTTTTTTCAGTGTGTTTTAATACCACTGCATAGGAGCATTAATGAACTATAAGCTTCTCTGATAGAATAGGTTAAAAAACTTAAAGCGCCTGTCCAAAGTGCTTTAAGCTGATCCTTGTTCATTACTTTATATTTTCAGTGTGTATGGGTACTGAACACCCTACTTTTTATTGTCTAAAGAGTGATTCCTCCCGTTATCTGAAATGAATGGGAAGCATAGTTTTCCTTTTAACTGGACTTTCCAGATAAAGTACCACCTTTCTTTATAAAAAATTTATTTTCTTTGCATTTTCAGATGTAAATATTTCTGCTTAAAAGGGTATACATGAACATAATTTAACATTTTATTGTTAATTAGTGTCATCCTGATCCAGACATTGGGAATAGTTAAATAAATCCGTCCTGATCCCAGGGCATACTACAACACTTGTTTTAAGTAAGTACTATTAACAGCTTGCTTTTTTATCATGTACCTCTTTCTCATAAACATACAATGCAGAATTTAGAGCTGGATGACCAGTGTAACAGAAAACCTTTTTCATTAATGATTAGTTAATGTCATCTGGTTAATGTCAAAAGATGAAGTAGTTTCTGTGTCATTTTCTCACCTTCAGCAATCAGGATCCTTTGACTCTTCAGTATAATTTTAAATGGTATTTATTCAGTGGCCATTTCAACGTCCTCTTCATCTCAACCCATGAGGGTTCATTTGTATAATCTTTTCACTCTGAAAAATGATTCGTTTTTTAAATTGCCATATTGTCCTCTTGAATGGAGAAACATTGCCATCTTGTGGATTTTTAGAATATTGCCGCTAGGGACCACTAATGTCAGCTTGCACTTTGGCAACTAAGGGCAACAAATGCAACTCTGTAACTTTATTCTCAGTGCTGCTGACCTTTAAGACTTCTTCAGTTGCTTCCAAATTCATTGCTGCACCATCTTTCTGAGGATGTTGGGTTACTGGCATTTTAGTGTGCTGTTTTTCAGTTAAGGGAATGCCTATACTATTTTATGCCATACATATAAAGATAAGAGCTTTGCAACATGGTGTGGTGCAAAGAAAGCTGGCCTCAGAGCCAGGAAAACCTTGGTTCACATTCATTTCTGACAGACACGTGCTTCCTGTGTCACCTTGAGCAAATCACTTAAATTCTCAGTGCCCCAGGCAGTTCTCCAAGACTGCAATTTGTTGAGCATCCCTCTATTAGTATATCTTGTCTGATTATAAAAATTAAAATACCACATATTAATTAGTAAGTTTTCTAATTTACATTATAATCATTTGTATAAATTATATATTATTATATAACATATATATATGTGTGTGTGTATATATATATATATATATATATATAGAGAGAGAGAGAGAGAGAGAGAGAGAGAGAGAGAGAGAGAGAGAGATTATAAATTCCTTAAGGATTGTACTTGTACATTTTGTTGTTATTCAGTTGTTTCAGTCATGTTTAACTCTTTGTGACCCAATTTGGATTTTCTTGGAAAAGATACTGGAGTGGTTTGCTATTTCCTTCTCCAGCTCATTTTCCAGAGAAGGAAGCTGAGGTAGAGTCGAGTGACTTGCTTAGGGTCACACAGCTAGTAAATATCTGAGGCCAGATTTGAAGTCAGGAAGATGAATCTTCCTGACTACAGACCTAGCACTCTAATCAATGTGGCATACATAGTAAGTACTTAATAAATGTTGATTTCTTAAGGGTACTTTTTTTGTTCATAATTTGTTCTCTTCTCCATTACAACAAATATGCAGAATATTCTCCCTATAGAATGAAATGTTTTCTTTTGTGAAATAGAACAAAATGTTTTCCTTTATGAAAACATCTTCCTAATTAAGTCCAGGCCCAAAATAAATAATAAATGCATATCTCTCTAACTTACACCCAAGGAACATTTTATGAATTGTGAGAATTTGGCTAGCTCTGTCAATAAGTAGATGAATAAAATCCTTTTCCATATCTCAATACTCCTTTTTAAATCATGCATTTATAAACTGACATAATATTTCAAAGTGTAATATATTCACATTACCCTGAGAAACATGAGTTTTGGTGAATAAGGAATGTTAATCTTTGGATTCTTGGCCTTAATATTGGTATCAAATGTCACTCTCTTTTTAAATAAGGAACTACACAAATATGTATATCTTCTTAATGAAATTTCATATTGCCAGAAATGGTTAAAATGCTAATCATATTTATAACAGTACACTTTAGGGGTTCTTAGTGAGTTTTACCCCCAATTAGATTTATTTTGCTCTTTCAAATTTAAGTTCTGGGACTTTTCAGGATTTAGTTTTAAAGCTCAGCATACCCCATATTTTAACTAATGTGCCAAAAAAGAATCATATGGGAATTCTCTACAAATGTTTATACTTGTCTATGCTATTTGTTCTCCTTCATGTAGCTTTTCACTACCCTTTTCAAGTTCAAAATATTTTAGAAAGTTATCTTGATTGAAATCTTATGTCAGTATAAAGGAGGACTTTTTGAACAGACTTAAAAAAATCAGAGAGGAAAATGTGATATGACCAAAGTCTAAATATAATTTTACTTATAATAATTGGGGGGGGGGAGTATGGCAAATTGTAGAACTCATGGATTGGGCATGTATCGTTGGCTCTATGAAATGTTAACAGACATGCATGAACCAGAGACTCTTTGGTCTACATGACTGATGGTGGTAGGAGGAGTGAGGCAGAGAGGAGGGGAAGTTAGGGAAGGGGGAGGGTTTCCAAAGAAGTTTGGGGCTGAGCAACCAACAGCTACTGTTCTTTAAAATAAGTGGCTGAAGTCTCCACCTCCCTCTTTTGTGCTTATCACTTAGGCCTCTGGCAGCTCTCCCTGAGATTTCAAAATAGGGGTAGGTAGAGCAGTTTTTCTCCCATTACCATCTCTATCATCATCTATGATAGCTGCACAAACATGGCAGTAAAAATATGTATTTGCCTAGGAACATATGACATAGGATATTAAATTCCTGATTCCCTCTTCTTTGTATTTGGTTCTCTGAGAACAGATAACACAACAGTGATCTTGGATGTTTCCAGCCCTAGTGATTACCTTCTGTGTTCAAGAGTTTGGGAGTTCCTTGGTGCTGATTTCAGAGGCTGGGATAATCACTGATGGGATCATTCTGGAACCCAGTAGGCCATACCATGACCTGGGTGGGGATTGAAGGGGAGAGAAGGTCTGGATGTAGAGTTGATTCTCAGTCAGTTCATTTTTTCCTAAACACTGTGGTGGGGGGAGAGAGAGGGAGACTTCCCTACCTCCCAGGTGTGTAGAATAGAGGTTGATGGGTTAAAACTTATGGTTTAAGTATATGTTAATGTATGCCTATGAATCTTTTGTGTTTTAAGCATTTCTTTTGTGGCAAAGGAAATATCTCTCTTTTATCTAATATTAGCTACTAAATCATCAGTGGTATAAGTAATTCTGCCATCCAGATGACCCCAACTTCTCAGAGCTATTCTCCAAGGGTATATAGTTCCTTCTTTGAGAAGATACCTACCTTTGGCCTATAATATCCCTCTGATATAGAATATTCTGCTTCAGCCTTACCTACAGGTGAGGTTTCTTTTTCTGACTTAAGTATGTATTGTAGGCCAGGAACAAGAGAGCTATTAGTTGACCCACCACATTCTCACAGCACAAGTCCAGACTGTTGCAAGTAAGAGAGCTGTGGTGTAGACCTAGGGTATTTGGGTTTAACATTGTCCATAGGTAGATTGATCTGGGACCCAACTGTAGGTACATTGGGCAGAAGGAGTATAAAAGTGACTTCTGAGACTTTAGCTGGTAATTCCCAGGGCCCCAGGGAACCTCCTTGCTTACTGCTTAAAAATTTTTTTTCCTGCCAGCGGTTTTATTTGCTTTTATATTCTGAAATGTTTTTTAAATTGCCTTGAGAATTGCTTTTACTTGAGGGTATTGAAAAAATTTTAGCAAAAGAACAGTTTGTTTAAACCCTCAGGCTCTGAAAGGTTCACTGTACCAGATGCGGGATAGTGGCCTCCACAGTATTTCTTTGTTGTTGTTCAGTCATTTCAGTCATGTCCAACTCTTCCTGACCCCATTTTGGAGTTTTCTTGGCAAAGATACTGAAGTGGTTTGCTATTTCCTTCTCCAGCTTATTTTGCAGATGAGGAAACTGAAGAAAAAGAAAACAGGGTTAAATGACTTTCCCAGGATCACACAGCTAATAAATTCGTCTGAGGCCAAATTTGAACTCAGGAACCTGAGTCTTCACTTCTCAGAAGTGATGGGTTTTATTCTGGTAAAACTCTGCTCATTAAGATTTTGTAAGCAATTCCTTTCCCTAGGGGGAGGGGAGGGGGTTGGAGGATAGATGTTGTCCCCTCTTATCAGTATATCAGGAATTTTTAAATACCATGGGTATAATAATCCACAAAACATCTATCATCCATTGTGCTATCATCCATTCCAATCCCTTTTATGGATTATTTTATAATTCTCTGAATCTTTTTTTTTTAGCAATTTTATGATGACTTTAGTTTTACACTAAGGATCTACTAAGAAATCTCTATGAACTTTGATAGCCAAGACACAATACGTTGAAAACAAATGTTACCATTTTCTTCAAGAAATTGATCTAAAATGATACTAATACTATTAATGCAATATAACATAGTGATAATACAATTAGAAAATAGCTTCATGTGATTAACATATAATGAAGCAGCAGATAACAAGTATGCAAATTAGTAGTAATACAAAATGATATGTGTAGGATGAGTTACCAAAGTAGTTACCATAATAGCACTCAAATATTAACAATTGGTGTAAAACTAGGTGAACAGAACTTAGTAAGTCAAACCACTTGTACACACACATAATCTCATCAACACATACTTAACACATTAGTCAGCAGCATAAATAAAATTCATTTGCATTTATAATACTCCTGTGAATTTAATGGTTCACTGCAAGAGAAAGAAATACCCATGGGAGACCAAGAAAGTCACAAACAAAACAAAAACGGGAAAATTAGATTTTAAAAAAAGGACTGGAAAAAATTTTTAATGAATAAACAGGAAAATATTCCAAAATTAGCATTTGAAAAATAGAAAAAGAAAAGCGAATAATTTCCAAAAAACAGCAAGAAAAGCTGGGCTAAGATTCAGCTCACAGTTAAAAGCCCTAAGGAAAAAGAGGTCTTCCAGAATTAGCATCCCCAGTGTCACTAGCTTCAGTGTTAACTGAGACAAAACTACTTAAGAGGCAATTCAAAGGGTAAAAGGAAGACCATTTTTTTTAAATTCCAAAGGCAACAAAACAAAAAAATCCAAATATTTTCAAATTGAGCTCTTGTATCTAATTTCTCCCCATACTTTAGTAGTAATAATAATAGAAGCTAGCATCTAATTAGTGCTTTATGATTTGCAAAGCTCTTTACATATATTAATTCCTTTTATCCGTACAACAATACTTTGTTGAATGGTGAGGGGCCATAAGAAACTGGGGTCCTTGTCTGCTGGTGTGGCAAGGGGCTTTAGCACCCAACAAGCCTCTTGGCAGCCTCTCCTGCCAGGCATCCTTTAAAGACAGGCAGCCACAGCTGTGAGCCTTACCCTAGGTTTCTATGCAAACACAGCACCAAACTCCTATACTGAGAGTCTTCATCTTCTGTATCAGTCTCTCCATTACTCCAGGTTCAAAAGGAAAGGTCTATGGGAATGATCTGAACATATATTTCTGTAGGTATTTGCTGGAAAATTATAATTATTGTTAACAAAAGCACTTTATGTCTTTGAAAGGCAGTATAGATGGCATAGCTGATAAGCCAATGGACTTGGATTCAGGAGCACCTAGGTTCAAATCCCACTTCAGAACCTATTAATTGTGTAACCCTAGACACATCACATAACCTCTCAGTGTGTCATTTTTCTCATCTGCAAAACTGAGAGCCTGTAACTGACTTAATGGCCTCTAATGTGCCTTCCAATTCTAAAGCTATGATGCCATGTAGGGTCCTGTGATATTTGATTATACTTCTATCTCAGTTTAAGGTAAGGAAATAATTTCTTTTCCTTTTTAGGGTTAAGCTCCCCATTCTCAATCCTATCCAGGGATTGTTGATAAAGTTTAAAAAAAGACCCCCACAGTTATGTGGCCTATTTTCTTATATCTACTTCAAACAGCATAGAAATGAAAGTAAGCATTCAAAGTAATAACCTTCCCAATTCCAACTGCTTTGACTGGTGGTTGAGGAGACTGAAAAGCTCTTTTCTCTCCCATAACCCTCCTCCCACCAGATTAGAGAGGAAAACAAAAAGTGAATGGTGAGCAAGAAACCAAAAGTGACTCTTTGCTGCAGAGATATAAGGGATAGCAAAGTAACTATGGATGGAATCCAGGTCATCTCACTGATGATTTTGTTCATGGTGCACCCCAAGAATGTTGGGGTGCCACCTGAAATGGTGAAGAATAGATGAGTGGGTTCTAGTGTCCTAAAACAAATTCACTCGGATAGTTCTCCAAGTTAAAGAAAGACGTTTATTGGGATGACACACCCAAGCAGGCCTGCTCCTGGTGAGGCAGAACCCCAGTGAGCTCTACTCCACATGGGAGGCAGAGCCTAAGTGACCAGTCCATGGCCCTGCTTCCTGTAGGAGGCAAAGGGGGTTAGCAGAGTTAGATGCCTGGTTTAAATGCAATTTTATGGAATAGAGGGAAGGGGACAAGAGAATGGGAGGAACAAGCATGGCTCTGAAATGCCTGGGCTATTAGATAGTCCAGAGTTACCTTTATCATACAGATAAGCAAAGAGAATAGGAAAGGGGAGAGGAAGAGTTATTCTGGAATTAGGGGTGCTTTGTGAAAGCACACAAATAAGTCCAGGATGGGGAGCCTTCAAGCATAGTCTTCTTTGATCTCTTTTCTGGTTGGTCACACTCTGCATCCTGCTTGTTCCGTCTGCCTCAAGCACTCTTTTCTACCTCATCATCACCACCTGACCTCTGCTGCTTCATTCTGACCTGCTCACTCTCTGAGGCTGTGTATGGTTCTCGCTTACCTGCATCTCAATGGCACCTGGTCCCCATCTGATTGCTGCCACAGTTCTCCAAATAAGCAATAGCTGCCAGCTCTCACGCTACATAGAAAATGAATCCCTGGAAAGTGCTATATTCTCAGTCCCCATTATTCCCATGGCCATCACTGTTCTGTTAAAGTCCTTCAAAGTCAAAGCCATGGCAACTTGGGGAAATAGGGTCAATACCCGCCTGACCACAAGCAGATGCTCTCAGCTAACCAAGTCTTCATGACAAGGTCTCTAGGGGAAGGGTCAATCTTCACCTGATACAAGAACTACAAAGGTTTCAGGGGCATGGTGGTTGCAAACAAGCACCAATTTTAGGGAAAAACAATAGGAATACACAAGAACCAGTGTTGTAATGAGGGTGGCAACTCAATGAAGTGCCTGAAACAAGTAGAAACTATAGGAAAGACAGATAATCAATAGGCAGAGCAACCAATATCTTCCTAGCACCATCCTAGATATAATACATTTAGGTATGTATTTGCTCTAAGAAACCCTGTCATTATTGGAACATCTTTTTGACTTTACCAATTAGTGTCAGGAGGCTTTTGTAGTGGCTAACCGAATAATCTGGAAAGGGAAGATGGTGGGAGTAGGAAATCAGAACTACTAGAAAGATGGATGATAATCAAGAAACATTTATTAAGCACTTATTATATGCCAGGCCCTCTGCTTAGCACCAAGGATCCAAAGAAAGGCAAAAGACAGTTCTTGCCTTCAAGGAATTTGCAATCTAATGGGAGAAACAAGATGAAAATTACTCTGTACAAATAAACTATATTCAGGCTAAATAGGAAATAATCTATAGAAGGGTATTAGAATTAAGAAGTATTGGGACAGGTTTCCTGTAGAAGGTATGATCTTAACTGGGATTTGAAGGAAGCCAAAGACAGGAGACAGATGAAGAGGGAGAGCATTTATTTATGGGGGGATAGCCAGTGAAAACACCTGGGGTTGAGAGATAGAGTATCTTGCAAGAGGTATAGCAAAGAACTCAGTGTCACTGGATTGCAGAGTACATTGCAGGTTATAAGGTGTAAGAAGACTAGAAGGTTATAGGGGTAGGGTAGGGAAACGGGGTGGGAGGACACAGGTTATGGAGGGCTTTTAATGCCAGTGTATTTGATCCTAAGTACTAGGGAATCATTAGAGTTTATTGGTTGGGGGGGAGGGGTACGACCTGATAAGGCCCGAACTTTAGAAAAATCATTTTGGCAGCTGAGTGGAGGATGAACTGGAGTGGGGAGAGACTCGTGGCAGACAAATCAATCAGCAAGCTATTGCAGTAGTCCAGGGGTAAGGCGATGACAGTTAGGGCTGCTGGCAGGACAGAGGGGACAGGTTCAAAGATATTTGTTATAAAAGTAAAATCAACAGGTCTTGGCAACAAATTAGTCATGGGAAGTGAGAACAAGAGCAGAGGGTCAAGGATGACATCTAGGTTGTGAGCCTGGAGGACTGGGAGGATGGTAGCATCCTTAACAATAATAAGAAAGTTTGGAAGGGTGGGAGGACTTCAAGAAAAAGGATAATGAGTTCAACTTTGGATATGTTGAGTTTAGGATATTTACAAGCAGTCAAGTTCAAGATGTCTAATGGACATTTGGAGATGCAATCCTGGAGGTGATCAGAGAGGTTAGGAGTAGCTAAGTAGATTCGAGAATCATTAGAGATGATAATTGAATCCTTGGGAGATGATGAGATCAGCAAATGAAATAACGTAGAGCAGACCTGCACAACTTGGCAAAATTAAAATAGGCTAAACTTCTGCACAACTTGGCAAAATTAAAATAGGCTGAACTTCTTTGGGCTGCAAATAGTCTAGTCACTAGAGACAGACTGACAATGGTTGTTTGCCACATGTCATGTGACAAACAGGAGAGAGTAAGCAGTGACAACCCACCCTCCAAGTTACATGATGGGCACAATAGTGACTAGTGAAAGGTGGGTTAAGTGAGGCATGGACAAAGCACTCGTTGCAGTTTCTTTTACATCCTCTACGTTTTTTGCAGGCTGTCTGAAATCCTTTAGCAGGCCATATGTTGTGCAGGCCTAGTGTAGAGGGAGAAGACAGGAAGACTCAAGGCGAAGTCCTGTGGGTCTGCCATGGTTTGGAGACATGGCCTGGATGAAGATATGAAAAAGGAGTAGTGTCACAAAAACCTAGTGAGAAGACAGTATCAAAGAGAAGAAGGTGATGAACAGCACCCAAAGGTGTAGGCACCTCAAGAAGGTTGAAGATTGAGAAGAAGCCATTAGATGTGGCAGCTAACATATTGTGAGTAACTTTGGAGAGAGCAGTTTTGGTTAAATAATGAATTTTAAGCAAGGCTGTGGAGAGTTAAGAAGAGAATGAGAGAAAAGGAAGAGAAGACATCTATCATAGATAGCCTTCTCAACAAATTTAGCCACAAAAGGAAGGAGGTAGAACTGGGTTATTTCTTTATTACATTCAATAAAGGGGACTATGATACCAGCTCCTTTTCTTTTCACTCTTGTTCTGAATATGAACCCACATTTTGTGTTTTAATGCTGATTAGAAGCTTTGGGTGATCTCTTTTGAATACTTTAGAAATTAGCCAAATTCAGATGTACACTGACTTATTGGACTGAGATAAAACATGATTCTTTGAGTTTATTCATTATCAATATAACTGAGTCCATGTATATCAATGAACCTGAGTCCATGTAAATCCAAAGGACTGCTCTCCTATACTTCCAAGTCACATGATACATTTTGCAAATTCATCTGGGATCATTGTATTTTTTTTTCTGAGAGCAGGAGGGTGCTTACACTGCATGTACTAGCAGTTGGCTATAAGATAGCATTAGTATTGTCATATTAGGCTGGTAACATTAGTAGTTGGTAGAGACCTTACTACAAACCAAGCAATGTAATTTGACTTTATAAATTGGGAAATGGCTCTTATTATAAATTTGACTCATTTTTGAGAAATGAGATCTTTATCAGAGAAATTAGCTGAAAATATTTTCCCCCAGCATCTTCCTTCTCTTTTAATTTTAGCTATATTGATTTTGTTTATGCAAAAAACTTTAATTTTATGTATTCAAAATTGTCCATTTTACCTTCTATGATCCTTGCTATATCTTGTTTGGTTATGAACTATTTTCCCATCAATTGATCTGACAGGTAATTTCTTCCTTCCTCCTCTTATTTGCCTGTGATGTATGTCTAAGTCATGTACCCATATGGAAGTTATCTTGGGATACACTCTGAGACAGACCCAGTTTCTGCCAAGATGTTTTCCAGTTTTCCCAAGGGTTTGTGTCAAATAGTGGGGTCTTCCCCCATTAACTGGGATCCCTGGCTTATCAAACATGAGGCTACTATATTAATTTGCTTCTATATATTTTATACCCAATCTGTTCCACTGATCAACCTCTCTATTTTGATTCACACAGTTTTTAGACTGTCTGTAAACATTAGTTATTGGGAAACTAGATATCAAGTCCTTGTACAATGACTTCTTTTAGCTTTTTGTTTCTATTGATAGAACCACTATCCTTCCAGTCATCTAAGTTCACAACCTTGAAGTCATCCTTGACTTTTTCCTCACCTTCAATCCTAATATCCAATTAGTTGCCAAGTAATGGTTATGTTATTGGAGGAACCGAATCATATAAGTAATGGCATTCCCACAATATGCAAAACAATGGGAAGTTGACACTAGGTGTAAGGTTGGCTCACTGGTTCTCTCTGGAGAGATAAATGAAGGAGCTGGCAGAGTTGGTTTTGTCACGCACCCAAAAGCAATGAGAAAAATCATTTCATGGGATGTTTTATCATCTCATGTTTCAGTGCACCCAATAAAGATCTGTAAAAAGATCACTATGAAAGTAATTGTGGCTTATATGCAAAATTGTACTGCAAAAGATAAAGAGATAATTAAATTTTACAAAATGTTCAGTAAGATCCTCCAGATTAAATCAACATATACCTTGATGCTCATTGACTTTAAATCAAAGGTAGGAATAGGTGAGATTGGGAAAAATATGTATTATAAAATATGGATCAATAGTAAGGGATGAGAGAGGCCAAAGGCTACAGATGACAAAGTAGCCACACACCTATACATTATGAACACTTTCTTTTCAAAAAATGGGTTTGATAAGTATGATATAGCATCACAAAATGTAAAAATGATCATATTTTAAGAGATAGAAAATAACTCATCATTGATACAGAAGTTACTCCTGAATCAATCTTTTGTGTGCTATCACACCATTGACTTAGTAGAGCAAAAATATAATTGTATAAAGCTAGTTAGAAAGACTAACAAGGAGAAAAATAGAATGTAGTTAACTCCTTAAATAAGTTCTGCATTTTCCCCCCATTCTTTTAAAATCTGTGTTATAAGACTTGGCTCACTGGATGGGGGTGAAGGAGGGATATATTCTGAAATGAATGTGATATAAAAACATAAAGAATCAACAAAAAAATGAAACTCTAAGAGTTATCGGTACAAAAATTGGATGCAGATAAAAAGACATGGAATACAATGTAATCTGGAGTATTGTATTCAATTCTTGCTGATACATTGTAGGAAAGTTGTTGATATATTGGAGAGTGTCCAGAGGAATGCCTCAAGTTTGTGCCATATGAGAATTGGTTGAAAGTGCCATTGATGATTTAGCCTGGAGAAAAGTTGACTGACAGGGGACATAATAGTTATCTTTAAGTTTTTGAAGGGCTGTTGCAGGGGAAAGGATTTTAGCTTTGTTTTGTTTGGCTACTGAGGGCAAAAGTTGGGACAATGTTTGAGTGGAGGCTCATTATAAGAGGTAATTATAAACTTAATGTGAGGGGGGGGATATAGTTTTAAGTATCAATCAGAACTTTAAAAGTAGAATAGGTTTTTTGAGATAGTGATTTCTCCTTCATTGGAGGTCTTCAAGCAAAGGTTAAATGACCTCTTTGGAGATATAGTATAGGAAATTCTTGCTCAAATCTCACCTAGGTTAGATTAAATGTCCTCTGAGATAATTTCTGACTCTAAGATTCTGTGATTCTGTAATTAGTTACTAAACCCTGGTCAGGAGTTTTTGAAAATTAAAATCTCCCATAGAAGACAGTAGAATATGGACTATGTGGGGATCTGCTAGAGAGTGAAAATGCCTGCCCTTTGTTCAATGACCCAATGCCAACAGAGACCAGGGTGAGACAGGCTGCCAATCAAACATTATAGTCTGGAAACTCATTATAAACTAGTTATTTTCAGAAGATCATGAAATATATCTAGTGGGAAGGCTTTTGTTACCCAGTTGAAATATGCCACTGCAAAACAGAATGTGCATATGTATATGAAATTCATAGTAGGATTACACACAGCTAGCAGTGAATGTCACAAAGATTGCACAATAATATAAGTGGCAGCTAAATAGCACAATAGATAGAGCACTGACTAATTCCTGGAGTTGTGAGAACAAAATGAGATAATATACATAAAGCCCTTTGCAAAATGTGAAGTACTATATAAATGCTAGCTATTATTTTAAGGGTGATATGGGCAAGAAACCAGAAGCAATTACTTGAGAACTTCAGGAAGTCTACCTTTGATGTTACACATACCTTGAAGATGCAACAACCTGAGATCACAGCATTGAAGATTTGCAGACACTGGAGAGCCAGTTTGGTGGCACCCAGAGACACCCCTAACTACCTTTCAAGAGAAGGAAATAAACCCTCTAGTTTTGTGTGTCCTTGGAAATACAAGGATATCAAGACTAGTGATTAAAAGTGCAGTGTCTGTGAAATGTGTGAGCTACACAAATCTCACTCAAGTGTCAAATATATGTGTTTGTAAGTGTGTGTGCATTTGTGTGTATGCGCTGTGACTGAAGCCAGATTCCAGAGCTGATCATTAAATTTTAACTGTGAGCATTTATGCCTTGGAAATCAGCAAATGCTACAAATCAGAGCTTGGTTTATTATTTTGTTGATTGATTAGACTTAATAAAGTTATGGAGAAAATGCAGATGAAACTTAAAGTATGAATCACCTTATCAGAGAGCTGGTGGTTATGCATTTATCAATGCATTCTAAATATACAGATATGGTATACAAGTACCATGAATATATATTACCTGAGACCTGATCTGGACCACCCTATCTACATGGACCTGCCTTTCCTCCTTTGTGGGGAGTAGTAGAAGCACTAGTCATCACTGCTAGCAATCTCACTCAGAGAAAGAAAGAGGCAAGACCTGGGACCATGAAGCTGAGGGATCTGACTTCCAGTCTCCAAGAGGGGTTAGAGTTATATTTCTCTGCCAACCTTGAATATCTATAATCTAAAAGTACTTTCCCTTTATCTTCTGTCATTTCATCAAGTGGGCTGGGGAGAAATCAATTGATCAGGGGTCCACTGATCAAAATTTTTCCCTTGTTCTACTACATGTGGACTGTTGGCTATGTGTAATCCTAGTGTGAATGCCACATATAATATACCTGCATATTTGCTATGCTTCGTAGTTGTGGTGCTTGTCTCTTACCTTATTATATGCTATTATGATGCCTTTATATGTTCACTGATATTCATGTAGATAATACTGTATTTTAAAGGAACTGATGGGAGAATATAACACCCCTTACTCTGGAGTAATCCTTTTTCCCTTATTGTGAAAAGGAGCAGAATCTTTAACCTAGAGGTGCAAGAGAGAAAGCTATGTGATATAGCTGTGGTAGAAAAGTACCAAATTCAAATGCAGTGTCAAAGAGAAAGGGATAGCTCCTGCCAGGGCTACCTGTTGAATCTATTTGCTCTCTTCTACCATGGGTTAGTCAAGACTGAAAGTGGCCAGAGGTCCCCACCAGTGACCAGATAGCCAAGACTGAGGAAACACCAAGGTTCCTGAGGTTCATTTTATACTGGACACCAAGTTCCATGTCCTAAGCTAAGTTGTGATCTTGACTCCAGAGTTCTATGTCTTAACCTGATGGTCCTGGGAAGTGTGAGTCAAACATCTTGTGGAATTTGTGTTGTCAGATATTCTATTATCTGTTCACAGCACAAAGCCTTACAAAACTAAGCAGACTCAAACTGTGTGTGTACTAGAAATCCTGGGTTTATATCAACCCAACATCTGTGATGATTTCTCAAGTGGAGGAGAGTGATAGGCTGAAATTTGCTCAAAAGATGTTTTATTATTTCCTGTGCATTGAATTCTTGTTAAATGCTATTATTCTACGCCAAGAGTAAAAACCTATGTTTCAGCTAAAAAAAAAAAAAGCAGGGGTAGCGATCATGATCTCAGACAAAGCAAAGGCAAAAATGGATCTAATTAAAAGAGATAAGGAAGGAAACTGTCTTACTGAAAGGTACCATAGAC
Organism: Phascolarctos cinereus; assembly: GCF_003287225.1. Lineage (NCBI taxonomy): Eukaryota > Metazoa > Chordata > Mammalia > Diprotodontia > Phascolarctidae > Phascolarctos > Phascolarctos cinereus. The sequence goes on from NW_027555847.1 coordinate 237,799,035, forward strand.
AATGAAGTAATTAATGATACTAAACATGTGTGCACCAAAATAATATAGCATCTAAATTTTTGAAGAAGTTGGGTGGTTAGGAAATAGATAATAAAACTATATTAGTAGGGGACCTCAACTTTTCCCTCTCAGAACTAGATAAATCTAAATATAAAATAAGCGAGAAAGAAGTTAATAAGTTAAATAGAATTCTGGAAAAGTTAGATGTGATAGATCTCTGGAGAAAATTAAATGGGAATAGAAAGGAATATACCTTTTTCTCCACAGTACATGGCACCTACACAAAAACTGACCATATATGAGGACGTAAAACCCTCACAACCAAATACAGAAAAGCAGAAATAGTAAATGTATCCTTTTTCAGATCATAATGCAATAAAAATCACATTCAATAATGGGCAGTGGGAAAGATAGATTAAAATAATTGGAAATTATTAAATAATTTTATTATTTAATCTATTATTTAATTATTAATTAGTTAAATGTTATTATTAAATTATTAAAATAAAATAATATTATTTATTAATTAAATTATTACATTAAGTAATAAATACTCTAATACTGAAAAATAAGTGTGTCAAAGAACAAATCATAGAAACAATCAATAATTTCATTAAAGAGAATGACAACAATGAGAAAACATACCAAAACTTATGGGTTGCAGTCAAAGTGATACTTAGGGAAATTTATATCTCTACTTGTTTACATCAATAAAATAAAGAAAGAGCAGATCAATGAATTGGGCATGCAACTAAAAAAAAACTAGAAAAAGAACAAATTAAAAATCCCCAATTAAACACCAAATTAGAAATCTTGAAAATCAAAGAAGAGATTAATAAAACTGAAATTTAGAAAACTATTGAACTAATAAATAAAGCTAGAAGCTGGCTTTATGGGAAAAAAACAATAAAATAGATAAACCATTGTTTGATTTTAACAAAGAAAAGAAGAAAACCAAATTACTAGTATCAAAATTGAAAACTGTGACTTCACTACCAATGAAGAGGAAATTAAGACAATAATTAGGAGATACTTTGCCCATGTATGCCAATAAATCTTACAATCTAAGTGAAATGGATAAATATTTACAAAAATATAAATTGCCCAGATTAACAGAAGAAGAAATAAAATACTTAAATAACCCCATTTCAGAAAAAGAAGTTGAACAAGCCATCAATGAATTCCCTAAGAGAAAAACTTCCAGGGTCAGATGCATTTACAAGTGAATTCTACAAACATTTAAAGAACAATTGATTTCAATACTACATAAACTATTTGGGGAAAAGAGAGGAGTCCTATCAAATTCTTTTTATGACTCAAATATGGTGCTGATACCAAAACCTCAAAGAGTCCAAACAGAGAAAGAGAATTGCAGACCACTTTCCCTACTGAATCTTGTTGCAAAAATTTTTTTTAAATAAAAAGACTACAGCACCTTATCACAAAGATTATATACTATGACCAGTTGGGATTTATACCAGAAATGCAGGGCTGGTTCAATATTAAGAAAACAATCAGCATAATTCACCATATCAATAACAAAATTAACAGAAATCACATGATTATCTCAATAGGTGCAGAAAAAGCTTTTGAGCAAATATAACACCCATTCCTGTTAAAAACACTAGGGAGCATAGGAATAAATGGAGTTTTCTTTAAAATGATAAGTAGCATCTATCTGAAACCATCAGCAAGCATTACATATAACGAGGATAAGCTAGAAGTATTCCCAATAAGATCAGGGGTGAAACAAGGATGGCCATTATCAACACTGTTATTCAATACTGCACCAGAAATGTTAGCTTTAGGAATAAGAGAAGAAAAAGAAATTGAAGGAATCAGAATAGGCAAGGAAGAAAGAAATCTATCACTCTTTGCAGATGATATGATGGTATACTTAAGAGAATCCTAGAGAATCAGCTACTTGAAATAATTAATAACTTTAGCAAAGTTGCAAGATATAAAATAAACCCACATAAATCATTAACATTTCTATATGTAATCAATAAAACCCAAAGAGATAGAAAGAGAAATTCCATTTAAAATAACTGTTAATATTATAAAATATTTGGGAGTCTACCTGCCAAGAACACAATTACAAAATACTTTTCACACAAATAAAGTCAATTCTAAACAACTGGAAAAATATTAATTTCTCATGGGTAGGCTGATCCAATGTAATAAAATGACAATTCTATCTATATTAATCTATTTGTTCTGTACCATACAAACTATTAAAAATCATTTTATAGAGCCAGAAAAAAATAACAGAATTCATCTGGAAAAACAAAAAGTCAAAAATATCAAGGGAATCAATGAAAAAAGAAAATGAAGAAAATGTGAAAGAAGAAAGTCTAGCCATAAAAGATTTCAAACTGTATTATAAAGCGGTACTTACCAAAACAATCTGGGACTGCTAAGAAATAGAGTAGTGAATCAGTGGAATAGATTAGGTACACATTACATTGTAGTAAATTGCTATAGTAATCTAGTATATGATAAACCCAAAGATCCAAGCTTTGGGACAAAAACTCATTATTTGACAAAAACTGCTGGAAAACTGGAAAACAGTATATCAGAAACTTGGTATAGACCGACATCTCACACCATATACCAAGATAAGGTTAAAATGGGGACATGATTTACATATAAAGAGTGATGCGATAAGCAAATTGGGAGAGCATGGAATAGTTTACCTGTCAGATCCATGGATAAATGAAGAATTTAGGACTGGACAAGAAATAGAGAACATTACAAAATGTAAAATAGGTAATTTTGATTATATAAAATTAAAAAGTTTTTGCACCAACAAAACCAATGCAACTAAAATTAGAAGGAAAGCAGAAAACTGGGGGAAATTTTTTGCAGCAAATATCACTTATAAAAGTTTCATTTTCAAATATATAGAGAACTGAGTCAAATTTATAAGAATACAAGTCATTCACCAATTGATAAATGGTCAAAGGATTTGAACAGGCAGTTTCCAGACAAAGAAATCAAAGCTATCTACAATCATATGAAAATGCTCCAAATCACTATTGATTAGAGAAATGCAAATTAAAACAACCTTTGAGGTACCTCTTCATACCTATCAGACTGGCTTTAGGGAAAAAAAGGAAAATGATCAATATTGGAGAGGATGTAAGGAAGCTGGGACAGTAATGCCTTGTTGGTAGCATTGTGAACTGATCCAGCCACTCTGGAGAACAATTTGGAACTATGCCCAATGGATTCTAAAACTCTGCATACCCTTTGATCCAGTAATAACACTGCTAGGAATGTATTCCAAAGAGATAAAAAGGGAGGGAGAGAGGAGAAGGGACCTATAAGTACAAAAATATTTATAATAACTTTTTTTGTGGTGGCTAAGAATTGGAAATTAAGGGAATGCCCATCAATTGGGAAATGGCTAAACAAGTTGTGATATATGATTATGATGGAATATTATTATGCTATAAGAAACGACAAGCAGGAAGATTTCAGAATGGAAAAACATGGAAAGATTTGTATGAAATGATGCAAAGTGAGGTGAGCAGAGAACCAGGAGAATGTTATTTACAGCAACAGCAATAATGAATGATGAAGAACTGTGAATGACTTAGCTATTCTCAGCAATACAGTAATCCAAGACAGTCCCAAAGGACTCATGATGAAACATGATATCTGCCTAAAAAGAAAGAACTGATGTTATCTGAATACAGACTGAAACATACTCTCTTTCCTTTCCTTTCCTTTCCTTTCCTTTCCTTTCCTTTCCTTTCCTTTCCTTTCCTTTCCTTTCCTTTCCTTTCCTTTCCTTTCCTTTCCTTTCCTTTCCTTTCTTTCTTTCTTTCTTTCTTTCTTTCTTTCTTTCTTTCTTTCTCTTTCTTTCTTTCTTTCTTTCTTCTTTCTTCTTTCTTTCTTTCTCTCTTTCTCTCTTTCTCTCTTTCTCTCTTTCTCCCTTTCTCTCTTTCTCTCTTTCTCTCTTTCTTTCTCTCTTTCTCTCTCTCTTTCTCTCTCTCTCTCTCTCTTTCTTTCTCTTTTCCTTCCTTCCTTCCTTCCTTCCTTCCTTCCTTCCTTCCTTCCTTCCTTCCTTCCTTCCTTCCTTCTCCTTCCTTCCTTCTTTCTTTCTTTCTTTCTTTCTTTTCTTTCTTTCTTTCTTTCTTTCTTTCTTCTTTCTTTCTTCTCTCTTTCTCTCTCTCTCTCTTTCTTCTTTCTTTCTTTCTTTCTTTCTTTCTTTCTTTCTTTCTTTCTTTCTTTCTTCTTTTTCTTTCTTTCTTTCTCTCTTTCTTTCTCTCTCTTTCTTTTTGAGGCTTCTTATCCAAAATGACTAATATATAAATGTTTCACATGATTGAACATGTATAACCTATATCAGAATGCTTACCATTTCATGGAGAGGAGAGGGGAAGGGGGAAAGGAGGATATAATTTAGAATTCACAACTAAAAATAAATTTTAAAAATTTAGCATGTAATTGGAGAAAAAATTAAATGTTTTTTAAAAAGAGTAAAAACCAACCATATACACATTTAAGCAAATGTGTCTGCTTTTGTGGAGAACTGACTCCATTATAAGTAGAGCTAATTGAAATGTAGACAGTTCTTAAGAAAGTATGGTTTCACTAGTCCTCTCTCTTGTTCTAGGAGTGGAATTAGATTCACAAAATCACACCCCAGACAAAGAATTTGCAGCACTCCATAGACAGAGGTGCAAACAAGGGAAGTTTTTGCCTCTGATAGAAAAAGAGAGCACTACATTTGGCATTTTTTGGCCTAACAAGGTATATACAAACTGCCAAGGTGGCCATGAGATTCTCCAGGTAGTGGCTATCATCTCCTTCTGGTGATCCAACATCTCCAGGGTTTTGACATTGATTGGCACCAACTTCTGACTATGTAAATTACTAGCAGAACTTTAATTCCCTATTGTGAATTGTCCTGCTATGAATTGGCCTAGTTAACCTGGAAAACAATTTAGAACTAAGCCCCAAAAGTCACTCAACTGTGTATCCCCTTTGGCCCAGTGATACTCCTACCAAGCCTGTACCCTAAAGAGATCAAAGAAAGAGGAAAGGGATCCATATGTAAAATTATATATGTGTATGTCTATGTCTATGTCTATGTCTATGTCTATGTCTATGTCTATGTCTATGTCTATGTCTATGTCTATGTCTATGTCTATCTATATCTATATCTATATCTATGTCTATGTCTATATCTATATCTATCTATCAGCTCTTTTTTGTAATGGTAAAGAAGTGGAAACTACGGGGATGAACATCAATTGAAGAATGGCTGAGTGAATTATAGTATATGAATATAATGGAAATGACAAAAAATATGGTTTCAGAGAAACCTGGGAAGGCTTGTTAGATCTGATGCAAAGCAAAGTGAACAGAACTCAGAGAACAACATATACAGTGACAACAACATAGTAACTGCAGCAAATGTGAAAGGCTTCAAAATTCTGACAATGTGATGACCAGCCACAACTCCAGAGGACTCATACTAAAGTATGCTCCACACTTCCTGACCCAAGGATACTAGGTTTAAGGCAAAGAATAAGATATACCTTTTTGGACGTGGAAATATGTGTATTTCTTCTGTTTGATTAAGGTAATTTGTTACAAGGATTGTGTTTTTCTTGATGTGTGTGGGGGATTCGAGAAGGAAAAGAGAGGTAGCAATGATGTTATCAAATAAAGAAAAAGAGAAAGAAAAGGTCATTGAGGCTTTTTTTAAAAAGTGCAAAAAAAAAAGGATAGAAGGAATTCAGAAGAAAACACAGACAAGTAGAACAACTTTGAAAGTTAGCATGTTGATTTTATTAGATAGATAGATATGGATACTTAGGGTTTCACATACAATTCTCTTTTTCTGTTCTACTTTGTTAACATTTATGTTTTTGGGTTTTGTTAAATTCAGAATAAAAAAAATTAGTTGGGAGGTTAAGTCACTTGGCCAAGGTCACATAGGTAACTGTTGGTCACAGAGGAAAAATTAGATCCTGTACCTGGAGATGACAAGGAGCACATTGGCTCTAGAACCAGTGTTCTTTATAAGGGTAGAAAAGGAAGATGAGTAGGTAAAATGGCATAGATAAGTGATGGCAGGCAGATGTCTAGATTAAGATAACATCCCCACATCCTTTTGATGTCAAGAGAAAACTAAGAAGGCCTCCCAGCACTTGAAAGGCCCCCTGTGGCTATCGAATAGGGCCCAGATAAGAACCACAAGTAAGGGCAGTCATCATGGAAGGGAGTCCTAAGGTTGATAAGTCATGTCTAAGAGACTGTGGGTGAGAAGGAGAGAAGAGAAGGCATAGAGCAGTGCCTGTTGTGGGGTGGCACCAACAAAAGAGTGAGACCTAACAACTGGTCTTACAATCTGATCTTAGCCCCATGTACACATTAGGCCATGAGGTGAGTGAGACCAAGCCCTTCAATACAATAGGAAGCAGGCTGTCTCTCACTGGTCCTACCAAGCCCTCACCAGGAAGGAAGGGGTCAGATACTGGTCCTGCAAGCTCTCCAGAGTCTAGAGATAGTCAGTCTGTACTGTCCAGACCAGTCAGCCAGGGAAGCTGTGGTGCTGGTGGAGTTAGGATGCTGACATCTGGACCTTGGGCTGTGGACTCTGGTCCCACTCCTGAGTTCCATGATGAAGCCTCCATTATGAGACTGAGGATGGAGAGGGAACTCTGGGCATTGGTCTCAGCTCAACTTTAATTTAGCTCAGCTCCCTTTCACTGACATCTTGGCTAATGTTGCTACCACTTGGAAGGGGAAGAGAAGTAGAGAAACAACAAAGACTCTTTCCCCTGAAATTTGAATAACAAATAGATTCTTTTATGGAATAAATTCTGATAGATGAAAGTGCCCATGTCTTTCAAAGAGCATATTACTTTTACTTTTAAGCAAAGTGTCACCACATCCATAGTAGTTTTTCTTTTGGCTTTTACACTTGCTTCAAACATGGAACCTAAAGAGAAAGCCACATGCAAAATAGCACAAAATGAAAAGTGGAAAGAATGCTAGGTTGAAGTCAGAGAATTGGGATGCAAATCCTGTCTCTGCTACTTGGCACCTGTGTGACCTTGGGCAAGCCACTTAATAGTTATCTCTGCCTTAGTTTTCTCAACTGTAAAATGAGAAGGTTGTACTGAATAGTTTCCCAGAGCTCTTTTTGCTGTAAAGCTATGATCCTGTGCAGCCACAATTAGAGTAATATGTAGACTAGATAGATGGATGACAGGTTTCTAACCCAGGAATCCAGATATAGTTTATGTCCAAGCCAATTGTAGCAATGCAATTTGGGTCCCTTTGTAGATGCTGCACTGATGTCTACCAGGCCAAAACACACACACACACACACACACACACACACACACACACACACATTCACTCACACTCACACACACATATACACACACATACATACACACATTCACGCACACACACATACACACTCATACACACACATACACACACTCACACACACACCCCTCCTAAAGTTAGTTCTGAAGTACTCACTTAGTAAAATGTGTTTTGAGACTTCCCAAGATGAGATCTTGATTCATAGTGTCTGTTTTTGCTATACTCGCGCTTTTCAAAATTTCTGCCAGAACTCTGTTAGTCATTTTCCCTTCAGAACAACTCTGTCCACTTCTAAAAATTAGTCTTCAAGCTATTACCAAAATAGAGATATTAAATCAACAACAAAATTAAAGGGTTAGCTATGAGATCTTAAAGGCAAATGCATGAAATAAAAGGATAGTCTATTAGGAAAGATCAGGGTAAAAATTCTCTTCTAAAACACATGATCTCTCTAAGGTCCAGTTTATGAAGCTGCTGCAAATCTCACTTTCCACTATAAACTCAAATTCTTTAAATTGGTTTTCTTCTGTCTTGGGTCTGTTGCTAAGATGGATTTCTGTACTATTAAATGGTTGAAGCATTAGAAGCATTAAAAGTCATGATTAAGAATCTGTTCCTCCAAAGCTGTCCATATCATAACTGCTAGCCAACTTAAGTGTAACAAGGAGTTAGACAATGAGGGCTCAGTCCTGGAGGCATGGGCATTTGGTGAGCCTATTTCTGGAAGTGTCTAATAACATGAAATGGAAGGAAAGGTCTTATCCTCCACTTTCCTGTCAACTAATCAGCTGACTATTTCTGGTGAAGAATTGGACTTTGGATTGGCTACTGAGCCTATAAAAGGTGTGCATTCAAAAGACACCAAGAGGCCTCTTTGCTGTCTGGCTACATTTGAGTGAGGAAGCAAAGATTTTTGTGAACCTCAGGGTGGGGAGAGACAATCCCAAAGGCCTATTCTCATCACCTAGGTTGACATGAAACCATGAACACACGACCTTCCTTTTGCTTCTGTCTCATGTCTGTTGTTTGTTTCTTTAGGTAAAGGAATATTAGAGGTCAAACAAGCTATGCAATTACCTTGTGAGCTCTGAAAGGTTAAAAGAACCAGAGTTAAAGGCTAAAAGTCAACAAAAGTGCCATGATGGAAGTCTACATTATGGTTTGCCAGCAACTGAGCACATTGAGATGTGAAGTCTCCTTGCGATCAGCTTGACCCATGTAGAAGTAGATCAAAGTCAGATTGGGAAGCAAATTTAGTGGAGGTGGAAGCTTTATGGTAACTACTTTTATGTCTGAATCTGCTCTCCCCAAGGACCAAAGTGATATGGGTGAGAGTATACCCCTGATTGTAGGGGGAAATGTCTGTACTTCTGTTCCTTCTATGTCTTTTCAATAAACATCACTTTGTAAAATGAATTGATACTAATTGGTTAAATGACACTGAGGTGCAAATCACTGGTGGTTGATATTGGGAAAGTACATGTGAATGGAGGCTTAAGCTGATAACATTTGAAAAATACCCCACTTCCTCCCAGGGGTACCCCAGAACCTTAAGGGCCAGAGCCAATGGGAATAGGGATAAGCACCTCTCCATTCAGGGGTAGGAATTCAAGGCAGAGTGGGATGGCTTCATCTTAGGTCCTTAGTTTAATTATTCTTGCTAACTATGCCAACTTGTTATTTCTACTAAGGGATCACAAATGCTGTCAGTACACTCTAAATTAGGCATGCTGGGACAAAGCCCTGCTCATTACCAACTTAGTTGCAGCTCTCATAGGCACAGTAGAGGACTGTAGTTGATTGTAGTTGAAGTTTGTAGTTGAAGTGGAGAGAAAAGATAAGCAGGCATGACCTTCTTAAAACAACAACAACAGTACTAGTTATACACACAGTGCAAATGAATATGGTATAATGAAGACATTCTAGAATATTCTAGTATAGTCAAGACTCAACTTACCGAAACCCGGAAAATGCTTGTGGTTGGGGGAAGGGGATCATTCCAAATATTTCTTATCCTAATGAATATATCATATCTCCTCATGTCATCTGTAAAACTAGGTAAATGTAGCTTTTTTTCCCTCCTGTGTTGCAATAACTATTCCATACAGTGATTTTAAGATTTTGAATTATGGATAACATTTTACAGAGCAGTGGAGGACTGGTTGAGGTGGGGTACACTGATTGCCTCAGTATATCTAATGAGACAGGAAGACAGTGGATAGAGGTGGGCTTGGACATAAGAAAACCTTAGTCTTCAGTTCAAATCCAGATCTCTGACACATTAGCTATGTAACCCTGGACAGGTCATTCAACCTCTTTCTTTCTCATTTAATAAAGTGGCTTTAACTGAGATCATCATTTTTAAATGTATTTTATTTCCAATTGAATCCATTTCTTATGTAAATCATCTAGTGTTGATTATAGATGGGAACTGGACCTGCAATTTCTTTTATATAAGGAACACCAGGATAGGAAACTATGTCTTCTAAAGCAGGAAAGCAGGCTGGCCACTTAACTCTGCAATGTATTGTCTTAGAGAGTTGCCTAGAGCATTGAGAGGCTAAGTGACTTACCCATGGTCACCCAGCCAGTATGTATTAGAATCAGGATTTGAAATACAGTCTTCTTGGCTTCTTGGCCAGCTCTCTATCCACTATAAGCTGTTTCTTCTTGGTTCGTTATTGATGCCTGAGCAAAAACTTGTTAAATTATGTTGTCTTTCAGAAAACTTGATTTGTGGCATATATTGATTAAATCTAATTTGTGGTTTTTAAGAGAATATTTTTTATGGAAATCATTTCCTGACTTCTTAGTATTGGAAACTGAAGTAAAAATAAATCCTCATTATACTAACAAGCAGGACAGATAATCTTCAAAGTGAAATGGGGGGGTGGGGAGAGAAGCACAGAGAAAGAATAAAACAACTATCAGCTTACATGAAGCCAAATGTCTCCTTCAGGAAAAGAGAGAGTGAGACATCTCCTCATCTCCCTTCCCCTTGCTCCCCCCATCAGTGCATTTAATTCCAATGATAAGGCTGTAAATTCTCTTAACTGGCCTGGAACTTAGTGTAAACACTCCAAGAAATTGTTGGACCACAGAGAGAGAAGCAATGACTCAGGGCTGGCTGGTTTTCCTTTGCAGGAAAAGCTCACTATCAACTGTTGAATCACAAATCTAAAAATTTCCCTATATATCAACTAGTTAGTGGCACTGCTCCTTTACTGGAGAATAGCTAATGACAGACAGACAGACAGAGACAGAGCAACCCAGGGACACAGAGATTAAAAAAAAAAAGATGGAGACAGAGACACAGATAGAGACAAAGAGACAGTAACAGAGACACAAACAGAAACACAGACGGAGACAGAAACGTAGAGACATAGAAACAGGGAAGGAGAGAGAGAGAGAGAGAGAGAGAGAGAGAGAGAGAGAGAGAGAGAGAGAGAGAGAGAGAGAGAGAGAGAGAGAGGAAGAGGGGGAGGGGAGGGGAGGGGGAGGGAGGGAAAGAGAGGTGAAGGGAGGGAAGGGAAGGGAAGAAATGGAGTTGGGGGGAGGTCAGGGAAAGGAGGTGGACAAAACAAATACGTTCTGTTTAGACCAGGACTAAGCTGCTGCTTTGGCTTCTGTTCTTGCAGACCTGCCTCAAATTGGCAGGCTTGTTTTACCTCTTATCCCCTGGCTAGCCTGGAGAGCTTTAGAAGACTTTCTAGACTAACTTGATAAAGACCTGACAAATTGAGTTCCACTGCTGATTTCTCGTGGGCTGTATTTTTTTTTAAAGCCCTCTTACAGACTGGAATTAATTTTAGGAATCAGTGAATGACAACCAAAGTCTTTGAGCTTTAACATGAAATGGGCCTTAGTGAACAGGTCACTTTTGTGAGAAAGTAGTGCACTTGAGCCAGAAATACAACTTTAAGAATGAAAAATAATGACTGGTGGGCTTCTTTGGCATGTGTTGAAGATAAAAGCACATGTTATGCCATAAAGAATGCAATTAATTTGCTTGAGTTGTAATCTGTTACAGAGAACACACATGTATACCACAAGGAAACAAGCTTATAGGGGTAGGGGGGTGGGGGAGAGGTTTGGAGAGCAGGATCGCTGCTGCCGCTGCCGCTGTCTAGTTTCTTTATAGAGCCAGATGCAAACTTTTAGTGAGATAACTGCTGGCAATGACAGGTCTGGCCTGTCAGCTATAGTACTTAATGCTGACAGATTCCGCCCCCCCCTTCTTTTTTTTGTTCTAAAAAAAAATCAACCCTACTATTAATGACTGCTGAAGTCTTAGCTCAACTATTTTCTTTTACATTATAATAAAAGATGGCTCAAACTGGTTTCCCATGGTTCATAAGTTGCTCTTTCTCCAATAAATATTTTCAATGTGCCCCCCCTCCTGTCTTGTATTCTTCCACATTTCTATCTGAGGTATTTTTCTTAACTGTCATTACTTTTAAATGGCAGAATTCCTTCCCTTCACCCCCACCTCACTGTTTTAATTGGTAGAGAACAGAAAAATCAAAGTTATTTCAAAATGGAGACTAAAATTATGAGGCATCACAGTGATATTTTTTTTAAAAAAAAGAATACACTTACATCATATTTGTTGTTTTTGAACTAGCTGCGTAAGTAGCTATGTTTCATGGCAGTGAGACCAAGAGTGACAAGCCATTTATGTAGGAGGGTAAAATTAGTTAGAAAGCCTTTCCAGAAAGGGCATTCACTTCCTGGTGAAGAGTAGAAAGTTGAGACAATTTTAAGCTACACATGAGGAAACTCCCTCTCACATAAAGAAGTTCGTAGTTTCCTAAGTTTTAGACCTAGGAAGGTCCTTGGAAGTCAACTAATTTAAAACTTTAATTTTACAGATGAGAAAACTGAGGCCAATCAAAGCAAGTGACTTATCTATGGTCACTAACAGCAAATGGATATTTGTTAAAAGAATTTTGTTAAGCTTGTTAAAAGAATTTAACACGTCTTCTGAATCTAAGTCTGGTGCTCTTTCTACTATTCCATATTGCCTTTTATAGCGTGGGGTTTGGAGAAGAGCATTTCCTTTTCCACATTTCGGGACTGACCACTATGAGGTATTAAACATTTAGCTGATAGAAAGAAGTTGAACAGATGACTGATTGCATTAGATTGTTACCGTAGGCAGCCAAGTGTATCATACTATTCTTTATAAAGAGAAAGACTTAGGCTTTTGTGCCTTACCTGACTCTTGCTAATAATCCTTTCCACCTATTTCTCCCTTCGGGCTTTCTTACTGACAGGATATGATATGTATATTCTTAGAACTTCTTGTGGGGGGGGGCGGGGAGGTGGTGCCCGGAATGAGAAAATTGACTGCTTTTCCAGTTTCTACTTTTACACTGTCACAGTATCTTTTTTAAAGGCAATTAAGCTACAGTTTCCATACCTTATCTCTCTCAGCTAATGTATCTAATTTACCCACTCCCAAAGGGAATAAACTTGAAACTAAAGCCTGCAATATATTAAAGAACCAAGAACGCTTATACAGAACAAACAGAGGATTTAACTTGAATAAACAGCAAAGAGCTCAGTATCTTTTATGTCCAGAGCACAGAGTTAAAGGAAGAAAATGACTTTAAACCATCCCATGAAACAACATAACACAAACGTGTGTTTATGTAAAACATTATACAATCATTTGTCTAGGCTGTAGCTCAATTTCAAAAAGTGTGCTGTTGTAATGAGGCATTGAGGCAAACTGAGATCAAGGGTAAAAAGATATATTGCTTTTAGCTAGAATTTGCTTATGGAGGAAATGATAAGCACTTAAGTGGGACCAAAGTATTTCTGGCTAATAGATCAAGCCAAGAGGACAATGTAGTAGTAACAGAAACTTTTGATAATTTTTAAAAATTGTTCTTACTTAAGGCATAGGGTTTCCTATAAGCAGTCATTGTTTGGAAGACCACAAGCATCAATTTATACCTCATTTTTCACACTTCAAATTCTGGCTAGGATCACATAAAGTTAGAGCTGGAAGAAAACTTAGGGATGAATTACTCTAACTTCATTGGCATACTGATAAGGAAACTGATTTTCAGAGACGTTAACTGACCTGGGTCAGTGACCAGGGTCACGCAGGTAGCAGGCGGCAGAACCAGAAGCTGTTTCCACTACATGATGCTGCTGTAAAAGAGGAGAGAGTTTTTTGTTCTTGTTGTTTGTTTAATTTCTGTAAGAGTTTAATTGAAAACCTGAAACAAAACAAAACAAACAAACAAAGAAACAAAACCCTCAACAACTTAGAATTCACCAGCAGGATCAGGATAAGGACTGTGATTTCACCGGCATAGAGAACTCCTGGGTCAGGAAATTCCTACTATCAGTGCAGGCACTTTCTCTGCAAAGGTTAAATAACTTGCCCGGGATACAGTGTCAGAGGTGGGAATTGAACTTAGGTGTGACTTCTTTTGAGATCTATTCTCTTTCCACTGAGAGCCATGCTGCCTCTAACTCAGCAAAAGGAAAGGGAGAAAAACAACCTCTATGTTGTGGTAGTTACGGGGAAAGGGTGAGGTGGGCCAGAGGAGGGGTGGGTGAGAGGTTGAGTTTTTACTCATCTTTGTATGATTTTTGCATATTTATTGTGTTTTTTTAAGGCAATTGGGGTTAAGTGACTTGCTCAGGGTCACACAGCTAGTAAGTGTCAAGTATTTGGTCTGAGGGGGAATTTGAACTCAGGTCCTCCTGACTTCAGGGCCAGTGCTCTATCGACTGTGCCACCTAGCTGCCCCTCAAGTGTCATTTCTTAAGGCAAGAGGCAGCAGAGCATAAGGACTACAAAAATGGTTTTGGTGTCAGGAAGACTTGGGTTCAAGTCCTATTCCTAACACCCGACTAGCTGTACAACCATAGGCAAATTACTTAACCTCTCAGTGCTCTAAGCCATCAGTCTCCAACTTTTTTTTTAATTGAACATCATCATCAGGATAAATATTTTAGAACATGTACCCACAATGTGTGTATATTTATATATTTATAAGTTCAATAATGTGCTACTACAAAATAATTAGGAAACCTAGACATAATTTTTTAAAGGATGAGAAAAAGGAGAAATGATATTTGATCCTAATTTTGATCTTAATAGGGAGTCACTGGAGGGTAATCAAGTGGTCAGACTTTTACTTTAAGATAATCACTTTGGTAACGATATAGAGGATAGATTGGAGTGGGGAGAGAATTGAGGTAAGAAGGCTAATTAGGAATCTAATGCAATAGTCCAGGCTAGAGATGAAAGAGTCTGAGCAAGGGTGGTGGCTCTGTGAGAAAAGAGAATGGAATAGATGTGAGAAATTCCATAGCTGTTTGGATATGTGGGCTGAGAGTGATGAGTCAAAGGTGACAATGAGATTGGGTTCCTAAAAAAATAGTAATGCCCTCAACAGAAACAGGAAAGTTTGAAAGAGGGGTTGGTTTGAGAGAAAAGATGATGTAATGAGATCTGAGAGGTAGATCCCAAACTATCCATACCTGTTCATCCTGTGAGACTCCCTCTGTCCCACTGAAAATGAAAAGGGAAGAGGGGAGCTCTAATTAGTTATTTCCAGCGAGTACAAAAATCACCCTCCAAGGGGTACCTGACACAGCCACCAGGTGATCTGGGGTGGGGCAGAGGGAGAGTGGGCTCAGGAAGGGAGTTCCCAATGGCATTTGTGTGTTTGCTGCCCTGAGTACCAGGTAGTGGTCTGATTATAATTGACCTAAGGGGCCCACACAGCTCATGAGAAAATGGGTTAGGCTGGAACAGAGGAGGTAAGGGGAACATAGTGGGTTCATGTTGAGGAATAAATGTAGATATGGTTTTATTGGAGATAAGCCATGGCGGGGAGGTTGGGATATGACCTCTTGGAGCCAGATAATGGTCATCCTCATAAGGCCCCTACTCCGACTTGGTAGAATACTGCTGTAAGCAGCACTTCCAAGAATATAAATTACAGATGAGCAGAAAAAAAATCTTAGATCATTTATAATCATCTGTTCTTCTCTAAACAGACAAGAAAACATTTACAAAAGCATCAGCGTCAGGATCTGATGGGGAAAAGAGATTATTTTGCTCCAGCCAAAAAAGTTTAATGGCAGAGCTTATTGGCAAGAGACAGGAGAATTATGCACAAATTGTTTCTGATATGAAGGGTAAGTACAGCTCTGATCCCATGTCACTTTGAAACTATGTAAAACAGACTCTGGCAAAGCTTCATTTTTTAAAGTGTCTGCTGTCTTTTAAATGTGTGTATTTTATGCTCAAGATTGAAACCATTTAAAGCAGTGCTGACTATCATGTTAATATGCCCCCAAATTACGAGTTTTCCTCTACAGACTATTTATTCTCATACTTATGGCACACTACACTATAGATATATAATGACTGACTTTTTAAGGAGACAGTGCTGTCAAAATAGACAGGCCAAATGTTTGACCTGCAGCAATACCTTAAAAGCTGCATTAATCTGTTCATGATGCCATGCTGACAGGTTCAGTGGTGGGGAATTTTTGTTCTTTTTTTCCCCCATTGATTTATTTGATTCTGAAGGGAAAGAAAACTCCTGATGTGCAGTGATTTTGAACTTTTGACCCTATAATAATCAAATAAAGACTGTGAGGATTTTCATTGTAGCAAATGTTTGCTTATATCAACTCCTGGGCCTACCAATCCACTCTTTTTATATACAAAAATAATAATGAAAAATTCTAAAATATTTTCTATGTCATATTATAACTTTTGTTACTTTCAGGTAGCTATTACTTTGGGAGAAAATAGATGTGAAGAACTTGTAATGAAATTCTAACTATAGCTATATCTGTCTATCTATATATGTATGTGTATATGTTTATACACACATATATGTTCATCCTTTTACATACGGGTATGTGTGTGTAAAGATATGCAGTTGCTAGTGTAATGGGTTATCCTGGCCTATCGGAACCCTGTGTCACAGGGATTTGTTTAGGTAGGTGAGATCTGGAATGCCTCCCTCCACATTTCCAAGGGAGACTGATTTTCATTGGGTGAACCAGTAAGGGGGTAATGACCTGGTGTTACCTCCTCTGCTCTTCCGTCTCTCAATCTATTACCAATTAAATAATTGTAGTCTAGAGGTAGACTGCTCTTTTAGGGGTTTAGGACAGCCATCCTTTACCCTTCCTTCTCTCTCTCTCACCTGTCATAGCAAATTGGTTTCCAAGTCCTTCATCCGCAAAGCCTTTCTCTCTTCTGCACTCACACACCTACCACTTCTCTTCAGTTCCTCAACACCTATTGCCTGCTTTATTTCCAAAGCTCCCAATCGATTTTCCTCCCTCAAGACTCTCCCTGTTCCAATCCATCCTCCACACAGCTGCTACATTGATAATCCCAAAGCAGAGCAGTGACCGTGTCCATCTCTTTCTCAAGAAGCTCCCATGACTCCTTCCTTCCAGAATAAAAGACAAACTCCTCAGTAAGGTGTTGAAAGCCTCACATCCTGCTTTCAGTTTACTTTTCCAAATATATTATACACTGTTCCTCTTTATGCAGCCCTGTACATTCCAGCAAACTAGCCTACTTTATGCTCCTTGTATTAGACATCCCATCTCCCATCTGTGTGCCTTTAAGCAGGTTAATCTCCATAACTGGAATGCACCATCTACTCACCTTTACTTTGTAGAATCTCTAGCTTCTTTAAGAGCTCAGCTCAAGTATCCCTTCCCTCAATTGCTAGCATTGGCTCCCCCCAACTTAACTCCCCTTGCAAAAAAAAAAAAGTACTTTTTAAATTTTTGGTCCAGACCTATGGTTTCATTGGTATTTAAAACTTCTAGTGAGGAAATTCTTGCCTAGTGCAGATAGTCAACTGTTCTACAACTTTAGTTTTAGAGATTTGCCTGAAGGCTCTGAAAGTCTGAGAATCACACCATGACAAAGGACTGGAACTCAGATTATCTTGACTCTGAGGTCAGCTCTCTATCCATGAAGACTTTCAACTTTTCTCTGTATTTACTTTGTATCTATTTCGTATTTTCTCTGTGACTCTTTTCATTCCTCCCCAACCCCAATGGAACACAAGCAAGAACTAGAGGGGCTAAGGCAGAATTTAGGATTCAGGTAAATTAAAAAAAAAACAGGAGTAGGAAACAATCTAAACAAAGGCCACAATAAACATAGATATGGTTAAAAGAAATAAAAAGGCAAAATACATTGTGCTTAGAGGTATCATAGATAAATAATAGCAATTCTTCAGATTTATTATACACGTACCAAATGGTATTTACCTTTCTGTATACACAAACAGAACCCATGAGATGGAGAAATTCCATTCAAAATAACCACAGAATACACAAAATATTTACAAGTTCACCTATGGGAGGGGGGAGACACTAGTATTATAGCCACTAACCACTTTTTGTAGAAACAAACAGACTTAGACAATTAGAGAGAGATTAATTGCTCATGATTGTGTTATACCAATATAATAGAAATGACAATACTGCCTAAAGAACTATGCTTATTTGATGACCAATCATTCAAAACACCACATGCTTACTTTATGGAGTTGGCTGACTATAATAGCAAAATTAGTCTAGAAGAAAAAAAGATCAAGAGTTTCAAGGAAAACAGTGGAAAAATAGTAAAGAAGAAATATAATGGCACTAGATATCTAAAATTACATTATAAAACAAGCTATTTGGTACTAGTTACATATATATATATATATACATACAAATACATATATAAAATATAAAATTAGATCAGTGAAACAGCTTAGACATACAAGATCCAGAAGTAAAAAAAAAGATGCTAAGATGGTGTTAGATAAGCCCAAAGATCCCATCTCCTGGGGGGATGATTCTATATTCAACAGTAACAACAATAGCAAAAACTTCTGGGGAAATTGGAAAGTGGCTGGCAGAAATCATGTTTAAAAAAACAGCTCACACTGTATGCTACAATAAGTTTCAAGTGACCTATGTAGGTAGCTTATAGCAAAAATAAATTAGACTAGGGGAAGGAGATATCTATAATTATAATAAAAATAGCTAACATTTCTATAGCATCTGTTATGTGCCATTTTACAGATGAGGAAATAAAGGCAGACCAAAGTTAGATGATGTGTCACACAGCTAGTTTTAAGTTTCTGATTCAGGCTTTGAATTCAAGTCTTCTTGACTCCAGGTCTAGTGCTTTGTTTCCCCTATATCAACTAGCTGTCTATTCACACCTATTGGTAGAAGAGTTCTTGACTAAATAAGGAATCGAGTGGATCACAGGAAATGAAACAGACACCTTTGATTACAAGAAATTGAAAAACTTTTGAACAAACAAAATTAATTCAGTTAAAATCAGAAGGGGAACAGTTAACTGGAAGAAATCTTGAAGCAAGTTTCTCTAATAAAGGTGTGATATTCAAGATATGTAGGGAATTGATTCAAATATATACAGTTAAGAGTCATTTTCTGTAATCTATATTTGGTCAAAGAATATAAACAGGCAGTTTTCCAAAGAAGAAAAGTGAACTATATACAACCATATAAAATGCTATCAATCATTATTAATATAAAATGCAAATTAAAACAACTTTGAAATTCTAACTCACACACATCATATTAGGAAGATGCCCAAAAAAAGGAAAAGCAAAATTGTTGGAGAGACTGTAGGAGAAATGGCGCATTAACGTATTGTTAACAGAGCTGTCCTTTGATCTGGTCAATCTGGAAAGCAATTTGGAACTATACCCAAAATGTCATCAAACTATGTATACTATGGGAAAAGATCCGTGTAAACAAAAATATCCATAGCAGATTTTTTTTGTTGTAGCAAAGAACTAGTACCTAAAGTAGAGTTCATCAATAAATTTTTTTTAATTATTTGAACTGATTATAGTATATGAGTGTAATGCGGTATTACTTTGAGGTAAGACATGATAGGAGGGACAGATTCAGAGAAACTTATGAAAACTTGCATGAAGTGATGCAGAGTAAAGTGAGAAGAACCAAGAGAACATTTTATACAAGAGCTACAACAATGTAAAGAGAAAGAACTTTGAAGGACATAAGAACTCTGATCTTTGGAATGACAAGCCACAATCCCTTGAGGACCATGGTGAAGCACATGAAGTGATGTACTAGAGGTGAGGAATGAGGCATGCCCTTTCGGCAATGGCCATGGATTTGTTTGATTTGACTAAGCTATTTTCTGCAAGGGAGAAATTGTGTGTGGGGGGGGTTAATTTTTTTGTTGGGGGAAAGGGGAGTAGTGTAGTAATGCCAAAAAAAATAAGAAGAAAGGAAGAGGGTTAATAAAATTTTTAAATGCAATGAAAAGAACAGAAGGTAGTTCAGAGGAAGATACAGGAAAGCAGGACAGCTTTGAAACAATGATGTTGAATTTATTGCATACTTAAAAACAAGAAGCTATAAATAATAGGTTCACACTTTCATATACAATTCTCCTTTTGTTCTTTGTATACAAATATTTGTGTATGTTGGTATTTATCAGGTTCATAAAACTTCAAATGAACAAAAAAGTACTCCTGGAAAAAGAAATTGAATTGAATCCACAGGAAAAGTGGGGAGAGGGAATATGGTGGGAAATGAATGGTGAAAAAAGAAGAAAGGGAAGAGGAAAATCTCAAATGGTAGAATCTGACAGAGAAAGTTATGGTTCCTATATCTGTAACCTATTGGAGAGTAGGAAGGGTAATCAACCTTCCATTGGCCATTCAGAAGGAAATGATAAACTTATTGTGTATGCATAAATTGAGGACTGTCTATAATAATAATGCTGAGATACTACATAAATGTAGCAATCCATGAATTTTGCAAGACTGGGCACTAAGAGTCTCTGGCTCTTGGCTCAAAGGGGCCAAATTCAATTTAGGGGGAGACTGGTCCTATAGAGGGTCCCACAGAGTTCTTCTGAAACTCTTTGGCTTATTATGCCCCCACCTGGAGAACTGCTAGGAAAATCTCTTAAAATTTTAAAATATCTCATGTCTATGATCTCTCCAAAAGGTATTAATAAAACCTCTTTTTGAAAGGTACTCAATGTGCAAAGTAGAACAGGTAAGGTAATTTTTCCTTACACTGCAAAGAAAATGTTTAAAACACAAAAGACACATTGATAAATAATTACTCAGGAAATAGTAACCTACAATATAACTACAGTTTTACCCTTCAGGTAGATATTACAATCAATCAATAAACTAACAATCATTTATTAAGCACCTAATATGTATAAGGTAGTGTATGTACTGGTCACCGACCATTTAAAGATGAAGAATGAAATATTCCCTATTCTTAAGGAGCCTACATTCTATTGAGAGAAGTACATACAGAATATTTATACAGGAAAAATATGAAATAAATCAAGGTAGTTAAATACTAGGAAGCACTAATAGCCACAGAGATCAGAAAAGGCTTTGGTAGAAGGCAGTGCTTGAGTAAAGTCTTGAAGGAAACAAGGAATGAGATGAGGCAATATGGGGATGGATGATGTATAAAATGACATGAAGATGGGAATTGGTATGCCATATGAGAGAAACAGAGGCCAGATAGAGTTTTTATTTTATTATAGAGGCCATAGGAGGCTAATGGAGTTTATTAAGGAAAGGAATGATATAGTCAGATCTGTACTTAAGGAAAATCACTCTGACAGGTGAGTACAAGAGGAATTGAAGTGGGGAGGGAATTGAGGCAGGGAGATGAATTAGGAGGCCATTGCAATATCTAGGAGAAAGGTAGCTGAAAAGGTCCTGAACTAAAAGAAGGGGTTGAATTAAAACTACATCACAGCAGTAGAAATAGCAAGATTTAGCAAGTGATTGGAAAATGAGGAATTGAGGATAATGCCAAGGTTATGAATCTGGGACACTGGAATATAATGGTAGAACTTTCAGTAGAAGTAGGGAATTTTCCAAGAGGGGTGGGTTTGAATGAAGGGATGAAAAAGCATTTATTAAGTATTTATTATGAAGACTGAGCTAATGACTGTGGATACAAACAGAAAAATCAAAACGGTCCCTGCTTTCAAGGAGCTCATGATCTCATTGGGGGTGATGACACATAATTTTTTAAAAGTTCATTTGCAGAGCAGATGGAAAGTCAGGGAAGGCAGTAGTGGACCAGAGATCTTTTGGTTACATAAGTAGATGACAATGTCAAGGACTGGCAGGGCATTGAGGAAGGGAAGAATAAAAAAGATCTGGAGGATCTTAGGAGTGAGAGCAGATGGTAAGATCTGATGGTCCTCTTTCTGAAGAGAAGGAATGAAGTTGTTAATTTTCACTTCATCCAAGTTATTGACTTCTACCTCATCAACAGTCAGGTAGCCAGGTGGAAAGAGAAAAAGCAAAAGGGGAGGATGCCCCAATGGTGAAGCTAGGTGAGGGGACCTTGGGATAAGTGAGGGATCGTAAGGTGCCTCTACGTCCATCACAGGTAGTGAAAGAGAGGCGAATGAGTGATGGGGGCAAGGGAAAGACTAGGGGTGACAATGGGGAGCAAGGAGCATTCAGACATTCTCCAGGACCAATGTGCCAGATGACAGAATGACCAAGGATGGAGTGCCTGTGAGTGCAACTAAATGGATCATAGGATCATAGACTATGATCAAGAAAAGATACAGATTATGATCAAGAAAGGACCTTAGAGTTCACTGAGTTGAAATCTCTCATTTTATAGATAAGGAAACTAAAGTTGAGAGAGATTAAGTGATTTATTTAGACACATAGCCAGTAAATGTCAAAGGTAGGATTTGAACTCATATTTCTCTGATGCCAAGCCCAGTGATCTACTCACTGAATTATCTAGTGGGAAGGAATGTGAGAGGAAGAATTATGAAGTGAAGGAAAGTTTGTTTATTATGGAACAAGAACTTCGGAGCACACAGTGGAAGGAAGGGCAGAGCTGCAGTAAGACATGGGTGGGGTAATGTTGAGGAGGATGGGGATGAGACAATAATTTGGGGCATGTGTTAGGGCTAATTTATTGATAGGTAGCCAGTAATTAAATAACATAGAAATGAGGGATGTAATAATGGTGGGAGTTTGCTAGCCACAGTGGTAATAGAGAGTAGCAGATAGATTTGAGTGTTCACAGTCTCCAAAAGTTGATGCTGTGAGTCAAGAGCCAATACCTGGTCCAAAAATGGACTTTCCTCACTTGCTCCTTTGGGCTAGGAGGGTCAGAATGGGTGGTGTAGTGGGTCAGAAGCCGGCAGCAACAGAGCTTACTTAAAATGCTGTAACATGAAGCAGTTTAGAGAACTGCTAAAGAGGCAATAGTACCATCATCTTGGTTCTGTACTGTTTCAAAAATTCACTTAAGATCCACATCTTGTGGCCCTCCAGGACATGGCTTGGGCTCTTTTTCCTTGTGGTAGTTACCATTTCCCTTGAGATCAATATAGTTGAAAAAAATCACATCCTGGTACCAGACATCCAAACTACTTAATGTGTATGGACCTCCTAAGTCCGCATTAGCCAACAAAGCTAGAAAAAACCATTTCAGGATTCCTGTTTAGTTGTTTGTCTCTAGTGCAAGGAAAAGAGGCAGCCAGAGACCCAAGGTCTATGCTCAGGATTGACCATACTCTGTGAACATGGGGGGAGGAGAGAAATTCCCTCCTCTTCTTCATGGGAAACCTAAGGGGAGAGCCATCCAAGTTCTCAGACAACGCATTCAAAAAAAAGAAAAAAAAACTAAGTGGAAGTTTTTTCCCTCAAAGTCTACTGAGTGGGCTACTCTTCCCGCTTAATGGCCTTGAATGAGCCCCTATGAAAGTGGGGGACATAGGGACCAGGAAAAAGACTCTAATTGTTAATGCCACTTATCAAGTCTTAGTAGAAGGGATCACAACACAAATTCAGAATTCCATGGGAAGTATCTAAGGCTTAATGTATATCACCAGAAGTAGTCTGTCCCCATGAATGTTCTATGAGATGGCCACTGTTTCCTCATCATATGCCTGAAATTACATCATACACCTAATTTCCTTAAATTCTGCCTTTTGGATACATAAGGATAGATGAATAAAATATTTTCTTTAGTTACAAATGTTACAAAATCAATAAAGGTAAAATATACTATAAAAGCAATTATGTAATAAAGGCTACTTAATCTCAGAATAAATGGTACAGAAGGGGAGGAAAACCAGGTATATTTTACCATGAACATTAGATTTTGGGAGAGCCAGTTTCAAAGGTTTCAAAGAAAGAATCGGTAGGATCTTATGCTCTAAAATTCTATAGGGGAAGTAAGCCCAGGATGGCAAGCTCTCAAGAATGAAATCTTAGAGGCCCAAAGAGAAACACTTTCAATGAGAAGAGGGACAATTGCCAAAAAGACTGATGTGAATGCAAAGGAAATCCATTGGCCAATTTAGATTTTCTTTTAAAAATTACTATCTTTTGTTTTTTCATCTCACCTTCATTTCTGAATATATGTCTAGCCTTCTCTTATCCAATGAGTCACTCCTTGTAACAGAGAATTAAAGAGAAAAAATAGTTCAGCAAATTAACCAAACATCAATTGAGTCTGGCTGCATATCCATTCCAACTTGAGTTTTTGTACAGAAGACAGGACAAAGGTCAAATAATGGAAGATGGCTACAAAAGTGTGGGTTGGCTTTGTAAGAGTAACATCAAGAATATGAAAGCTCAGGATGAGCTAAGGCTTATGAGTGAAGCTAAGGACAATAAAAAGAATGGGCTCAAACAAACTGTATTAGGTAAATAAGGAGTATTAAAAAGGAACTTATTGCTTAGAGTGCATGAGACAACAATAACTAATCCTTGAGAGAATCCAGAGATGAGTAACTCTTGTTTCATCTAAGTGCTGTTTTGACTGTGTCTCATGAATTTTGGTTTATTTTCTTATTGTTGTCATTATTTTTAATGAAATTATTGTCTCTATGATTGGTTCTTTTATTCAACCATTCTTTAGGATTATGTTATTTCATTTCCAATTAATTTTTAGTCTTTGCTTCAAAGGCCCTTTATTGAATGTAATTTTTATTGCATTATGATCAGCAAAATACATGTAATATTCTTGTTTTTTATATTTGTGAAGTTTTTATGCCCTAATAAATGATGAATATTTGTAATAGTAACAGAAACAGTTGAAAAATAGGTATCCTCCTTTCTATTCCCATTCAGTATTCTCCAAAGGTCTATCATATTTGACTTCTTTAAAATTCTATTTAGATCCTTAAATTCTTTCTTGTTTATTTTTGGTTAGATTTATCTAGGACTGAAAGGGATAAATTTTGGTCCCCCACTATTTTTTCTTTCTTTCTCTATCCCTTTCTCTAACTCATTTAACTTTTCCTTTAAGAATTTAAATCTTATTCCATTTGGTGTCTGTATGTTTAGTACTGATATTAATTCATTGTCTATTGTACCTTTTAGCAAAATGTAGTTCTCTTATTCATCTCTTATAATTAAGTCTACTTTTGCTTTGTCTAAGGGAAGAGAATGTCCTCACTTTTTCCGTTTTTCTTTTGAGATCATCAAAACATAACAGAATCACTGCCCAGCCCTCTGTCTTCTTAGACTCCTCTTCAATCCTTGATGACAATAGAGTTCTGAGTGCTACATGGCTCACCTCCCTATATGAGAATGTAAACCACTTAATCTTTCTTCTTTATTTCCTTAAGCTTGTTCACTCATATTTACCTTTTCATACTTCTTTTGATTCCTGAATTTGTCTGTCAATTTGCTTTTGTTTTTGTTTTTGTTTTTTACTCAGCTCTGGTGAGAATGCTTGGAAGTCCACTATTTCATTAGAGGTCCATTTTTCCTCCAGTAGGATTATACTCAGTTTTCTTGGATAGGTTATTCTTGGTTGTAAGTCGAAATCTTTTTCCTTTTGCAACATCATATTCCAAGCTCTCCACTTCTTTGTAGTGGTAGCTGCTAAATTTTGTATGATCCTGACTGGGGCAACTTGGTCCTTTAATTATTTCTTTCTAAATGCTCGTGGATTTTTCCCCCTTGATCTGGGAGCTGTGGATATTGGCTATACTGTTCTTGGAAGTTTTTATTTTAGATTTTGTTTCAGGAAATGGACAATGTGTTCTTTAAATTTCTACTTCCTCCTCTGGTTCTAAGATATCTGGATAATTCTCTTTAATAATTTTAAAAAATAATATGATTTCTGGGCTTTCTTTTTTGTTCATGGATTTCAGATAGTCCAATTATTCTTAAAGTATCTCTCCTTGATCTGCTTTCTAGATTGGTTGTTTTTCCTACAAGATACTTCACATTTTCTTCTTTTTTTCAGCCTTTCAACTTTGTTTTATTATTTCTTGATGTCTCAAAGACAAATTCTAATTTTCAAGAATTATTTTCTTCAGTAAGGTTTTGTACCTTTTTTTCCCCTAAGTTGTTAATTCTCTTTTCATATCCCTCCTCTTCCCTAGTTTTTGCTTCTTTTTCCATTTTTCCTCTATTGCTCTCTTCGTTTTGTAAAATAATCTTAAAGCTATTAAAAAAAAAACTCTTGGGGCAGCTAGGTGGTTCAGTGGATAGAGCTCTGGCCTTGGATTGAGGAGAACCTGAGTTCAGACTCTTGACACTTACTAGCTGGGTGACCCAGGGCAAGTCACTTAAGCCCAATTGCTTCACTAAAAAACAAAACAAAACAAAACAAAAACAAACAAACAAAACCTCTTGCTCTAAGTCTTCTAAAAGTTTTTGGTTATGTTGCATCTAAGCGGAATTTTCCATTGAAGCTTTGTAAAATTGGGCAGGTGAGGTTTATTCTCTTCTTCTGGTTTGTGTCTTGATCTTCTGTTTTACCAGAGTAGATTTTTATGGTGAGGTCCTTTTGTTTGTTCATTTTTCCAACCTATTTCTTCACTTTAAATTTATATTAGTGCTGGGCTCTGCACACTTCTGGGGAGGATTTTTGGCTGGAATGTCCCTTCTCTTACATCTTTCTGCTGCTTTCACAGATCTGACTGAGGGATTGAAAGCTTTCAGTGCTCCCAAAGTAGTCCCTAGACATTCTAGGGAGAAGCGGAGGTGGTGAGGGGCATAGTGTTCTCATGAATGTACAAAAAAAAAACTATGAATAACTTTAGGTCCCACCCCAAACCTTTGTTTTTTAAAAAAATAATTCTGATCATATTTATTTAACTCACAGAACAAGTAAAGCAACACCCCACACTGATACAAAAAAATGTTGCTATATCTGTGGGAGAAAGATTAGTATCTTGCATACTCTGCAGTCTTTGCAGCTGCAGGTATAGCTGTAGCAACTGCTTCATGGATTTCCTGTTCTTATGAAAAGCACAAGGTACAATGATCACTGTGGGACAAAATCACGTGATTGAGTTTGGATGACAGAGAGGCAAAGAGGTGGCATTCCCAAAGAGAGTGCATAGGCCATAGTGTTTGGCATACTAATACTTTTAATAAAATTTAACTGGTTATAACAAATTTATGTATGTGTACTTATGGTAGTGAATGGTACAATAGATTAATAATATACATTATGCATTTATGATTTACTTTTATTTTTAGTTTTCTTTACGTATGTGAATTGTCTATGGTTTTCCATAGCATGCTGCAAATCTCCAAATATCCCCATGTAATTATCAGTGGCCAACCTGGGAATGACCAAAACCCTGAGTGTGAAACCCATGAGAAATCTGAATATGAAATCCATATGGAGGGATGACTGTAATCAGGGGATAGGGTGGGGGTGGAGATCTGTTCACTGCCTTCTTCATCTGAGTTCTGCAAGTTCCTGCTAACCCAGGTTTGGGTCTGTCACCTTGTCCCTGGCTCAGAATTTCAACAGACTGCTTTAGGATTCAGCCACTATTAGGCCACTACGATGATCTGCTGATTCAAAGCAATTGAACTGTTAGCTCCCCTTTGGTCTGGGTCTCTGCATCTGTTCCTGGGGTCAGAGACACATAGCTATTTTTTTTTTTGCTTCTGGAATTTGTTCCTTACTCAGTATACAGCTGGTTCCAATGTTCATGACTGGTCCTCTCTGCCTTGCATCTGTGACCCAGAACCTGCCAGACGGTATCTGTTTCTGAATTCATTACTAGTTTAAGGATCCTGTGGGATCTCTCTTTGCTCTGGTGTTTTGTGCCCTGGTGCCCTTTCTCATATTCATTTAGTCCCTGGGAGTTAGAAAGCTGCCTGCCAAGGGCTCCTGTCCAGACCTCATCCCCAGTGTCCACAGTCCTCTCTATCTCCCTAAGCTACCCTGGACTGGAAAAAATGACTCACTGTGACTTTTTCTTGGCTTTCCTGATCAGAATCCAGTGTAGTGCATTTTCTAGATTTTTGTTGAGGCTGTGTGGCCAGCAAACTAGACTTTAACGATTCCTCTTGCTCTGCCATCCTGAATCTGCCCCTCCAAATGTGATTCTCAAAACTATATCCCTTGTATCATGCAAAAGGTCTTCCATCAACAGCACATTGCTATTAATTCTCAAATCCAAGCTATAACCATCTATGGTATTTCTTAGATAGCTATCTGGAGATTATATTCCATTTTTTGCAAAGGCATGGATATTTACACTGTAATAGTGCCTGTACGAGGCTATTTGTATTAGGCAAAAAAATGTTCACCTGCCAAATTGCTGCTGGAGGGAAAGGGTAAGATTCTCACTTTCTCTCTTTTGGCCCCAACCTGTGAAATGTGGGCATCACCAGACTTTTCCTTTTTACTCCCGCGAGGCATGACCTACTCCCTAGTCACTGACTTGAGCTTTGCCCCAGGGCTAAGGGAAGAGGAATTCGTGAGCGTGAAGGAGTAGAACGGGGAAGCCAACTGTGACCCAGTAGCAGCCCAGTCCCCATCAGATAGAAACTGTTATTGAACTCATATCTTGCTTAGGAAAAAAAGGAACCAAATGCATACTTTTTTACTTCTCCCTTTTTCCCCGGTCTTCTTTGAGAAGTTTATCAAATATTGAATCAATAAGTTTATCTTTCATATAACTCCAGAACATCCAGCCAGGGAAAAATACCTGACAGTTCCTCACAGAGAGTCCATGTTCTCTCTCCCTTTCTTTTTCTCTTCCATACAGTGATGATCACTGGCCTTCCTTCTGGCTTCCCATTCACAATAATGAAGCACACAAATTAAAAGCTGCTGTGATCAATCAAATCTTTATCTTTAGCAGGCATTCAATACTAATTAAACAGAAGTATAAACAAACTTTAAAGAACAATAAGCTCTGAATTTAACAAAACTTTCCTGGTGGGAAAAAAAATGGAGGAGGTTCAGGCAAATGTCACTCTTTGCAACAGAACTCTTGTAGGGGAAAATTCAGTAACTACCAGATGTGCCTCTCACCTTGGCCTCAGGTTGTTTCACTGTGTGACAGTGTGGAGGTGGCCACTGTGGAGCTGCAGTGGTAAGACAGTAACTCATATGCTTCGCTCCAAATCTCCAGTTTTCTCT
The DNA here is from genome assembly GCF_003287225.1 of Phascolarctos cinereus. Classification (NCBI taxonomy): domain Eukaryota; kingdom Metazoa; phylum Chordata; class Mammalia; order Diprotodontia; family Phascolarctidae; genus Phascolarctos; species Phascolarctos cinereus. Next base: position 237,827,832 of record NW_027555847.1, read on the forward strand.
TCTATTCTCCATCCTCTCTGCCTCTCTCTATCTCTATTTGTCTGCCTACCTCTCTTTCTGTCTATCTCACTCACCCACTCTAGAATTGTAGACCCTATCTCTACTCTCCTCTGATCTCATATATCCCAGCTTTCCTTACCCTCCTCCCAGAAGTCAAAGCAGTCTCTTTAAGGTTCCTGTGTCTACCAGAGGCTTAAATATCCAGGTATGCGTGGTCCCTTTTACATGGTCCCAGAAGAAAATAGTCTCCAATGCCCTACATAACATGATGAGTACATATGACCTTTCAGCAATATCCTTCTAAAATGGAGATGTTTCCTCATGTAATCAGAGAAGAGCAGAATAGATTCAAAAAGATAAAAATGAAATAGAACCTGCCTTCAAGGAGCTTACATTCTACTGGAAGAAACACGTACACAGACTACTAAATACAGATAAAGAAGTTGGATTTCTGGGGAGTAAGGAGAGCACTAGCAATGTATAATATCAGGAAGGTCTTGGATAGAAGGTGACATGAGCTAAGTCTTGAAAACAGCTAAGAAAATATTAATAGAAGAAATAATATGAACCATGATTCCTGAACTATGGATTTTTTCAGTGCTATTATCAAAATAGGGCAATTATAAAACAACACTGATAGCAATTATAATTACTTCCAATAATCATAAAACAACAGATTAAAAGTTTCTTTGTGTGACACAGCAACCTAGAGAAGAGGAAGAGCTATGTGCGCTGGAGACATGGAGGTAGGCTTTTATGGAGGAGGGGGGATTTGACCTGGACTTTAAAAGATAGGGTTGGATTTGGATAGGCAGAGGAAGGTTCAAGGTCAAGTGAAGGCAGGGATATGAGAAAGAATTTGACTCCTTCTCTTGGAACAATGAAGAAAGAACTATGCTTTACACCGTTAACAGATTTTCTGAAAATTTTCTAGGTCCATCCAAGACAAAGTCATGTGTCTTTCTACAGAATGTTACTGTATCTTAAATATATTTGCCTAAATGAGAGCATGTGAATGATTCCACCATCAACAACAGAAACAAACTTGTGAAAGTATCAAAACCCAAAGGAGGTCCCCTCCCTCATTTTTAAGGGGCCCCTCCTGGCAGAATTAGGGTGTAGATTTTCTTCTCCTTCATGTTGTCCTCATAACTTTCTCTTCTCTAGTATCACAATTTACTTCTCTGTGAATCTCTGGGTGTAGGGAATGGTTCTTATTGTCAGTCTCAGGGAGTTTCCTGAGATGTCTAGAGGCTAAGTGACTTGCCCAGGGTCTCACATCTCATAAATGTCAACTCAAATATGAACCTTCAAAGTTTAGGGCTTTCTGCTCTGCTACACTCTGCCTTGCTGCCATTAAAATATTGCCTCAATATGAGGCACCAATAGAAGATTAATAGCTTAATGGTTCTCACTCCCTGTGGTGGTTGTGCAAGGGATGATTCCTTAAGCCAAAAGAATTAATCTCTAAAGTGGAATTTAAGGTATTGCTGGTGAGAGAAATTTCTTCCCCCAGGTGGTGAGGGAGAGAATTTGAAGGGGCAGGAGCAGAGGTGTGCTTGAGTCAGCTCCAGCTCCTTTATGAAAGCCAATTGTTAAATTTTCAGCATGAGCTGAAACAGACAAATGATTCAAATAAAGGCTTAATTTACTGTTTGGTTGATTATCCAGACTTAAGAAAATGGAAAAGAAAATGTTACTAATGCAGATTAAATTTTGAAGTGTGTTGCAAGTCCTTTTTTATTGAGAGCCTATTGTTAAACATGAAATACACCTTTAGTATGGTTTTACCCTTCCCCCCATGTCACCTGCCTCCTCTACCTCCAAGAGAAGTTCTAGGCTGCAGGATCAGAATGCCATACAAAGGAATTACCACCATGAGGAGTTAATCTTTTTGGTATAAAGAATGGAAGTGAATGAATCGTTAGCCTAAGGTGAGGCCCAGGAGTGTGCTGGTAAATATTTAACATCCAGTTCTCTGAAAGCTAGAGGCACACTGAAGTTTAATCTGCATTATTAACATTTTCTGTATACAAGAGTGGGGAGCCTGCAGCCTCAAGGCCACATGTGGCCTTCTAGATTCTTCAGTGCAATCTTTTGACTGAGTCCAAGTTTGCTGAACAAATCCTTTTATTAAGAGGATTTGTTCTATGAAGTTTGGATTCAGTCAAAGGGCTGCACTTGAGGACATAAAGGGCCACATGTGGCTTCGAGGCCAAAGGTTCCTCACCCTTGTGCTAGACAATTGACAAAACAATAAATCAAGCCCTGATTTGTGGTGTTTGTTGACTTTCAAGGCATAAACGCTCACGCTGGAAGTCTAACAGTTGGCTTTCTAGCTACTGGCTTTCAGCACATCCCTGGAGGATCCACCAGAAAGAATGTACCAGTAGCTATGTATCTATGGATAGCTGCTTATATCTGCATCATGAAGATGACAGATGATATTTAAAGGCTAAATCTTTAACAGATATTTAGAAATCTTGTCCTTTTGTATGATTTATGGCTACTACTTATTCATTTCTGTAATGAAGAGCATTTTCTTTAAAGTCCATTATATTTCACTGGACCAGATGAATTTATGAGAAAAGAAAAGCTCCTTAGTGGTAATTATTTTTAGAAGATTTGTAACTAAAATGGGTTTCTAACTCTCAGCAATCCTCAGAGCTGGTGATGAATGTCAGCATTTTTACTTTAATTTTTACATTTTGTTTGAAAATGCCATTCCACTCATGAGGAAATAGGGGGGTTAAAACACACACACACACACGCACACACATACACATATATATATTACATATGTACAGCACATAATATATACTATAGATGTAATTATATATACATATATATGTGGGGGGTGGTTCAAGGAGGACTAGAACCTCTGGTATGAGAGCTTGCTAAGCCTTTTTCAGGGCTATTTATCCAGCTTTGGTGTCTTCCTGATACTCAGCTCTCATCTGTGGCTTCAAGAAGTAATAGCATGCTCAGCGGCCGCACTCTGACAAAACCACTTCAGCAAATGAGCTAAGCCAGGTTGAGGGTAACCAAACCTGTTGGTGAGCTGGGGGATGTCTACCCCAAGCATGTGAAAACTATCCTTCCTCTCAGTCCCACCACTTTCCCCCCCAGAACGGGCAGATGAGAACAATTTGTTTGAACAGGTGGCTGAAGCAGGTACTGGAGAATGACTAGAGCTTGCTCAGACATCAAGGTCATCCACTGCATTTGGAGCTATCTCTGGTCATCTTGCTTTTGTCTCGCTGCTGGACTCTAATGGCTCTGGAAGAGAGAGTGAGGATGATGACTTTGTGCAGCTCTGCTTCACTTCAATTCAATTCATGCATGAATTGAGACATCACTCCATGATCACACTTCTTCAAAAATGAAGGACAAACAATATAATATGTATTACATACATAATTATATATTAACATATATACACATATCATATTATGTATACAATGTATGTACGCATATTTATCTATGTATATATATCTCATATGTATATTCTTACTAGAAAGGTGACACAATTGTTCTAAAACACTAACATCAAGAATTTCTTATCATTTTGAAAATTCATAGGTATTGTGCACTCACTCTTAGCCTCACTTTTTTCTATCAATACCCTTCCTCAATCAGTGGCCTGTAATTGTAAGTCTATGGCATGTTTTATGGAGATGTTGACACAAACTCCATTTCAGAGCATTCTTTTTCTTATTTTCAAACTTGACATTAAAGGACTGAGTCAGGAACAATCATAAATTATACTTTTTAAAAAAAGCTATTTATCTCAGTTCCTCAGAGTGGACCCTGTGAGACTGGGAAAAAGCCTCTCTGCAAGTCAAAATTATTTGTAGCACAGAACACATTTGGCTCTTGAAAACTGTTCAAAACATCTGTTTGATTTCCCTTTTCAAAGAGATGAGACTCAAGCTGAGAAGCGGTTTGGATGTGAAACCTGTCTCCTACCATGCTTAGAATACAGGCAGTGGTTTTGTAACCTACTGCCCCAGAAAGATGAGGTAAAATCATGTAGCTCCTCAGATTTCTCAAGTCATTGTGCTTGCACCTTTGCACTTATTAAGTCTTATTTTTGCTAGAGTTATTTGTGTCCTCTAGCATAGAGGAGGGAAAAAGCATTTAAATTGGAGTTAGGAGACTTGGGTCTAGTATGTATGAGCTGAATAATCTCACCTCTGCACCTCAGTTAATTCATTTATACAAAGTACCACTTATACTACCTACCTCACAGGATGGCTGTGAAGAATGAAGTTGGTAAACCTGAAAGTACTGTGTAAATGTCAGTAATTATTACTTTTAATTCTACCACTGAAGGATCAAGGACCTCATTTTAATTATCTGGGTATCTTCCGTAGCATTTAGCATAGTCCTTTATAAAGAGTGCTTGATATTGAATTGAATAGCTCTACTACTTATTCTTCTCCCCTCCTCCTCATCCCCAAATTTCCAAGGAAGTTAGTCACTTCTTGTAGCAAGGGGACAGTTATACTAAAAGCCTCTTTAAAAAAATAAAAAGTAAATTATGATTCACTGGAAGATGAGACTTTAGTTTGCAGGCTAAGTCTGAGGGATTTCTACCTGAGCGGGGTCCTCAGTTTGAAATTCTGCTACTGATATGCTGCCATATTACTAAAATATGACTCCAAATGGAATTGACTTGAAATTCTTTTGTAGCAAATTTGTGTGGCGGAGGTTCAAAAAGCAAGGTGGTCTTGCTGGGGGTGAGATACTCATGGAAGTTGCCTTTGTCAATTCTTGGTTTGTGGGGTCATAATACCTAGAACTGAGAGGGACCTTAAAGATGTTAGTCTTTTATTTTTTAAACATTTTTATTTAAAGTTTTGAGTTTCAAATTCTGTTCCTCCCTTCCACATTCCCCTCCTCATCCCTGAAACAGTAAGCAATAGGATGTAGATTATACATGTTCAATAATGTAAAACATTTCCATATTAGTTATTTTGAACAAGAAGACTCAAAAGAAAAAAATGAAAGAAAGTGAAAAATAGCATGCTTCAGTCTATATTCAAACAATATGAGTTCTTTCTGTGGAGGCAGATGGTATACTTCACCATTAGTCCTTTGGGAGTGTCTTGGATCATTGTATCACTGAGAATAGCAAAGTAATTCACAGTTCTTAATTGAACAATATTGCTGTTACTGTATGCAATGGTCTCCTAGTTCTGTTCACTTCACTAGGCTTCAGTCCATGTAAGTCTTTCCAGGTTTTTCTGAAATGCTTGTCATTTCTTGTAGTACAATAATATTCCATTGCAATCCACTTCTTTAGCCATTCCCCTTTTGATAAGCATTTCATCGATTTACAATTTTTAGCCACCATAAATACAGTTACCATAATATTTTTATACAAATAGGTCCTTTTCCCTTTTTTTTTTGGATGTCTTTGTGATATAGACCTAGCAGTGGTCTGAATCAAAGGATACGCACAGTTTTATAGCCCCTTTGGCATAGTTCCAAATTGCTCTTCAGAATGGTTGGATCAGTTTACGACTCCACCAGCAGTGAATTAGTTTCCCAGTTTTCCTCCAATATCCAATCTAATGTCATATTAGCCAATCTAATAAGTATAAGGTGGTACCTCAGAGTTGTTTTAATTTGCATTTCTCTAATCAATAGTGATTTAGAGGATTTTTTCATATGACTATAGATAGGTTTGCTTTCTTCGTCTGAAAACTGAATGTTCATATTCTTTGACCATTTATCGGTTGGGTAATAATAACCTGTATTTTTTTTTATAAATTAGACTAATTTCTCTATGTAGTTGAGAAATGAGACCTTTATCAGAGATGCTCTTTGCAAAAATTCCCCTAGTTTTCTGCTTTCCTTATAATTTTGGTTGTGTTGGTTTTATTTGTGCAAAAAGTTTTTAATTTTGTATGACCGAAATTATCGGTTTTACATTTTGCAATGCTCTATCTTCTGACAGATAAACTATTCCATGCTCTCTTAATTTGCTTATGGTATTACCCTTTATGTGCAAATTGTGTGCCCATTTTGACCTTATCTTGATATATGGCATGAGGTGTTGGTCTATACCTAGTTTCTGTTATAGTGTCTTCTAGTTTTCCCGGCAATTTTCGTCAAATTTTTGGCTTCAAAAGCTTGGATCTTTGGATTTATCATATACTAGATTGCTCTAGTCATTTGCTGCAATGTAATTTGTACCTAATCTATTCCAATGATCCACTACTCTATTTTTTAGTCAGTACCGGATTATTTTTGATAATTACATCTTTATAATACAGTTTGAGATCTGGTATGGCTAGACTACCTTCTTTTGCATATTTTTTCATTGATTCCCTTGATATCCTTGACCTTTTGTTCTTCCAGATGAATTTTGTTATTCTTTTTCCTGGCTCTATAAAATATTTTTTGATAGTTTTATTGGTATGGCACTGAATAGATTCACTTAGATAGAATTGTCATTTTTATTATATTGGCTTGGTCTACCCATGAACAATGAATATTTTCCAGTTGCTTAGATTTGACTTAATTTGTGTGAAAAGTGTTTTCAACTGTATTCATGTAGTTCCTGGGTTTGTCTTACCTGGTAGACTCTCAAGTATTTTATAATGTCTCCAGTTCTTTTAAAATGGAATTTCTCTTTCTACCTCTTTGGCCTTTGTTGATCACATATAGAAGCGCTAATGATTTACATGGGTTTATTCTATATCCTGCTATTTTGCTAAAGCTGTTAATTATTTTAAGTCATTTTTGAGTTGGTTCTCTAGGATTCGCTAAGTATGCCATCATATCCTCTGCATAGAGTGAAGCTTTGTTTCCTCATTGACTATTCTAATTCTAATTCCTACAATTACAGATTTCTTTTTCTTCTCTTATTGCTATAGCTAACATTTCTAAAACAATATTAAATAACAGAGGTGATAATGGACATCTTTGCTTCACCTCTGATTGTATTGGGAAGGCTTCCAGATTATTGCCATTACACATAATGCTTGCTGATCATTTCAGATAAATATTGCTTATAATTTTATGGCAAGCTCCATTTATTCCTATGCTCTCTAGTGTTTTTAATAGGAGTCGGTGCTGTATTTTGTCAAAAGCTTTTTCTGTATCTCTTGAGACAATCATATGATTTCTGTTGGTTTTGTTATTGATATGGTTAATAATGCTGTTACTTTTCCTAATATTGAACCAACCCTGAATTCCTGGTATAAATCTCACCTGGTCATAGTGTATGATCCCTGTGATACATTGCTGTAATCTTTTAGCTAGAATTTTATTTAAAAATTTTGCATCAATATTTATCAGGGAAATTGGTCTATAATTTTCTTTCTCTGTTTTGGCTCTTTCTGGTATATGTATCAGCACCATATTTGTGTCATAAGAGAAATTTGGTAGGACTCCTTCTTTGCCTATTTTTCCAAATTGTTTATATGGTATTGGGATTAACTGTTGTTTAGATGTTTGGTAGATTTCACTTGTGAATCTATCTGGTCCTGGGGATTTTTTCTTAGGAAGTTCATTGATGGCTGGTTCAATTTCTTTTTCTAAGATTGGGTTATTTAAATATTTTTTTTTACTGTTCTGTTAATCTTGGCAATTTATATTTTTGTAGATATTCATCCATTCCATTTAGATTGGCAGTATTATTATTGGCATATTATATTGTTATGTTGGCATATAATTGGGTTAAATAGCTCCCAACAATTGTTTTAATTTCCTATTCGTTGATGGTGAATTCTTCTCTTTCATTTTTGATACTAGTAATTTCATTTTCTTCTTTCTTTTTTTAAGTCAAATTAAGCAAATGTTTATCTATTTTATTATTTTATTTTTCATAAAGTCTGCTTCTAGTTTTATTTATTAGTTCAATGCTTTTCTTTCAGTTTTATTAATCTCTCATTTGATTTTCAGAATTTCCAACTTAGTGTTTTTTAATTTGGGCATTTTTAATTTGTTCTTTTTCTAGCATTTTTAGTTGCATTCCCAGTTCATTGATCTGTTCTTTCTCTATTTTATTGATGTAAGCAATTAGATATGTAAAATTTCCTCTAAGTACTGCTTAGTCTATATCCCATAAATTTTGGTATGTTGTCTCATTGCTGTCATGTTCTTTAATGAAATTATTGATTGTTTCTATAATTTGTTGACTCATTTTTTTAGGATTAGATTATATAGTTTCTTAGTAATTTTTAATCTCTCCTTTCATTTTCCATTATTGAATGTAATTTTTATTGCATTATGATCTGAAAAGAATACATTTGCTATTTCTTCTTTTCTGCATTTGATTGTGAGGATTTTATGTCTGAACACATAGTCAGTTTTTGTGTAGGTACCATGTACTGCTGAGAAAAAAGTATATTCCTTTCTGTTTCCATTCAATTTTCTCCAGAGTTCTATCATACTAACTTTTCCAGAATTGTATTTACCTCTTTAACTTCTTTCTTGTTTATTTTTTGGTAAGATTCATCTAGTTATGAGGGGGAAAGGTTGAGGTAACCCACTAGTATAGTTTTAATATCTATTTCCTCCTGTAACTCATTCAACTTCTTAAAAAAATTAGATGCTATACAGTTTGGGCATATATGTTTAGTATTGATATGATGTCATTGATTATGGTACCTTTTGGCAAGATATAATTTCCTTCCTTATCTTTTTTCATTAGTTCTATTTTTGCTTTTGCTTTGTCTAAGATCATGGTTGCTACCCCTACTTTCTTTGTTTCAGTTGAAGCACAAGAAATTCTGCTCTAGCCCTTTACCTGAGAGACACCCTGTGTGTATCTCTCTGCTTCCTATGTATTTCTTATAAATATCATATTGTAGGATTCTATTTTTAATCCATTCTGCCATCTACTTCTGTTTAATGGGTGAGTTCATCCCATTCACATTTATAGTTATAACTGTGATGAGAGTAAGGTTTAAGCTTTGCCTGCCACCCCAACCCCATCTTCCCCTCCATTATAATAGCTCCTTCATGCCTCTTTTATGTGGATAATTTACCCTATTCAATCTCTCCCCCCTCTTCTTCCTATGCAATTTTTTCTCACCCCTTTATTTTGTTTTTTTTTTTGGGCTGGGGGATATGCCATCAAAGTCACCTTATATCCTCTCTCATATATATATGTACTCCTAATTTCTCTTATAGCAATAAAGTTCTTAAGAGTTACAAACATTATCTTGCCATATAAAATTATAAACAGCTTAACCTTATTGAATTTTTCATGTTTTCTCTTGTTTCTTTTTTTTTTTAATCTTTTTATACTTCCCTTGAGTTTTGTATTTGGAAGTCAAATTTTTTTGTTCAGGTCTGGTCTTTTAATTAGGAATGCTTGAAAGTCCTCTATTTTGTTAAATATCCATTTTCCCTCCTGAAAGATAATATTCGCTTTTGTCTTGGGAGGTGATTCTTGGTTGTAATCCTAATTTTTTTGCCTTTTGGTATATCATATTCCCAGTGCTTCTATTCTTTAATGTAGAAGGTGCTAAATCCTATGTAAGCCTGACTGTAGCTACACAATATTTGCATTGTTTCTTTTTGGCTGCTTACAGTACTTGATCTGTGAGCTCTGGAATTTGGCTGTGATGTTCCTGGAAGTTTTCATTTTGGAATCTCTTTCAGGTGGTTATTGGTGGATTCTTTCAATTTCTATTTTGCCTTCTGGTTCTAATATATCAGGGCAGTTTTCTTTAATAATTTTTTGAAAGATTTTATCCAGGCCTTTTTTTTTTATCATGCCTTTCAAGTAGTACAATAATTCTTATATTATCTCTCATGGATCTAATTTCTTGGTCAGTTTTTTTGTTTGTTTTGTTTTATTTTGTTTTGTTTTTGCTGGGCCATTGGAATTAGGTGACTTGCCTAGAGTCACACGGCTAGTAAGTGTTATGTGTCTGAGGCTGGATTAGAACTCAGGTTCTCCTGACTCCAGGGCCAGTGCTCCATCTACTGCACCACCTAGCTGCCCCAGTCAGTTATTTTTCCAATGAGAAATTTCACATTTTATTCTATTTCTTCATTTTGTTTTATTATATTTTGATATCTGATGGAGTCATTAGCTTTCACTTGCTCAATTCCAATTTTTAAGGAATTATTTTCTTCAGTGAGCTTTTGTACTTCCTTTTCCATTTGGCCAATTCTATTTTTTAGGGAGTTATTTTCTTTGGTAAATTTTCACATATCTTTTTCCATGCTATTGACTTTTTTCCCCCCATGATTCTCTTCCATTACTCTCTCATTTTTTTTCCCAATTTTTTTCTACTTCTCTAATTTGCTTTTCTTTTTGGGGGGAAGGGCTAGGCAATGGGGTTAAGCGACTTGCCCAGGGTCACAGAACCAGGAAGTGTTATGTGTCTGAGGCTGGATTTGAACTCAGGTCCTCCTGAATCCAGGGCCACTACTCTATCCACTGCACCACCTAACTGCCCCTCTAATTTGCTTTTTAAAATCCTTTTAAAGATCTTCTGGGAATTCATTTTGGGCCTGAGGCCAAATTACATTTTTCTTTGAGGCTTCACATGTAGCCATTTTGACACTATTATCCTATTCTAAGCTTATGCTTTGATTTTCCTGTCACCATAGTGATTTTCTATAGTCAAGTTGTTTTTTGTTTTTTGGGTTTTGTTGCTCATTTTTTCTGCCTTTTTTCTTAATGTTTTTATGTGAGGCTTGGGTTCTGGTCCTGTACTTTCCCAAGTTTTTCCTGACTGGGCTGTGGGTCCTACTGCTGGCTTTCACTGGGCTTTGGGGCTCAGCTGTTTGCTTTCACTGGAGTGTAGGCTACTCTTCTGGCTTGTTCTGGGGGTGGGTCTCCTTGTTGGCCTCTCTTGGTATAGGGTTTACCTGCTGGCCTGTGCCAGGGATGGGGCCCTATTGCTATGTTGCTATGGAAACAGGGCCTCTCCAATAGCAGACCCTGGAAAAGAAATCTTGTTGCTGATCTGTCCCAGGGCTGAGGGGCCTCTGCTGGGTTGCTATGGAAACAGAGTCTCTTTGTGACAAGCCCCAGGGATGGGTTCTTGCTCTTGGCCGGCCCTGCAGCAGGGCTTCACTGCTGGTCAGCAATGGAGTCAAGGCTTTGCTGGTGGTTTGTGCTGGGGGTGGGGTTGCTGGGGTGGGGGCCTTGCTGTGCCCTGCAGACTGCTCACATGCCTGGGGGGCTGCTGGTTTGCAGTGGGTGGGGCCTTGCTGGTGGATTTGCCCCAGTCTTGGATACTTGCTGCAGGCTCCCTGCTGTGAGGCTGGCAGCTGCTGCTTGTCTTGGACCTTGCCCTCCTCCCACCCCAGTGAGACAGACTTTTCTTGCCCAGCTGGTAAGCTGCTTCCCTGCCCCGGATCAATTTTGAGGTGGTTTTCTAGTTGCTTGGAGGAGAATTTGGGAGGGCTTCAGAGAGCTCCTTCTTTAATCTGCAATCCTGGCACTGGAATTCCTTATATTAGTTTTAATCCTTTTACACATGAGGAAAATGAGGCCCAGAGAGGGCAAGTAACACACCCAGAAGAAGCAGGATTCAATCCCAGGTCATCTAACTCCAAACTTGGTGTCCTTTCCACTACAGTTGTTTATCCTACCCCTCTTTCTTTAATCTTCATTTTTGTGGCTATTTGGTACAATGGCAGGGGCCTGGTCCATCTGTAGAATACTACTATAGGAATCTTGGATGTAATTTCATTAAATTGTGATACATAAGCTTCATCCAAAAAACTCATAATAGCCACAAAAATTCAAAAGAACTCTTACATAGTTGTGTTATTATTAAATTCTCACTGCAGACCATAAATACTTTTAAAATCACATCATGTGCATGGTTAAGTGGTTTATTTTTTTTTAATAATGGATAATGGAATCAGCTCATTATGCTATAAAACATGTTTTATGCTAATGGCACTTCCCATTTGATGTTTCACACATGCTTATTAAGTAAAAGGATACAATATGGCCTACAGTCCTACCTGCCTACCGTGGTGGGGATGGGGGGGAGGGGATTTGAAAAGTGGAAGCAACGTGATGAAAAAGAAGCAAATAGCAGTAGCAAAGGCAGCATGGCTCCTTGCAGGGTCTGACTACGTGTTCCCCCGACCTAGAACCATGTGAAGAGTTAGCTGTGGTGAGAGGAGGTCAGAGATCACTGCAAACAGCCAGGCCACTGAGTCAGAGAAATGCCAATCTTCCTGAATTCCAACTAAGGCCCTGATTCCAGCATTGCTTTGTCTGTGAACAATCCTAGAAGAAAGGTTAGTGGAGTAGCGTGGGGACTGGGGAGCTGTGTGCCTTTTTACCTGCACAAAGGAGTGCTAAAAACTGCCTGAATCCTGGAACTCCCAGACAAATCACTCCAGAGAGTCAGAGCCTCAGGCCATCTATATCATGGGAAATAGAACTTGGGACCTAGTGTGAATTAGAATTCAGCAGTGCTGGAACTTCCATGTCTCAGCCTTCTGGTTGTTGGTACAGACTTCCAGCTTTTTCTGGCCACATCTAACTCACCAAGGAATAAGTTTGGCGGAATTGGCAGCCAGCCCCTGCCAGGAGATATGCCACCATTGTATGACTGTAAGACCCTTTCATGGTAAGCCTACAGTCCCCAAGCCCATAGATACACATATTCACTAATCACAATCTAAATGACTTTGTTTCATTTATTTGATAAGTACAGCCTCAGAAACCACTTCAGCAGGATGATTTACATGCCCAGTCTAAAAGAATGACCTTGTTTTCAGAGAGATGGAGTGAAATGAGGATTGAGAAAAAAAAAATTCTGAAGTATATTATATGTGTTTAATGTCCATCATTAGACCTATCTGATGCCACACCCCACTCCTGCCCCTCCCTTTATCTTATTCCCCTGTTTACCAAGCAAAGCTTGTACTCATCTAGGGTTTACGTCTATTAACGTCAAGAATGTCCCAGTGGGTAGGCTGTCTTTCATAAAGATGGAAAGATAGCTTTTGAACAACCCAATTGTATTGTCCTGTTTCTCTTCCAGCAAAAATATTCTTATGCTAATGCATCAGAGTCCCCAGTCTAGAAAAACCCTCTGGTATCTCAAAGAGTCTCAAAATAGTTGATGTGACACAACCTTATACAATCCCCCATGTACAGGCGAAAAATGACAGTTATCCCCCAAGAAGAAGTTATGCAGATTCAGCAAAGAACATTTTACAAAGTTTGCCAAATATTACTGCTTATTTGAATGGCCTTCCTTAACCCAAAGGTAAACCACTGATGAAGAAAACTGGTTTTCTGTTGTAAAAGGAAACCTACCTGGTCTCTACTCAGACTGAGCAGAGATCTCTCCAAAGGGAATTAGGACCTGAGGTCAACCAGAAGTCACTTTCTTCTCTCAATAGAGAAATCAAACTGACTTAGCTTGTGATTGCAGATTAGTTCTAAGTCTAATGGAGCTGGTGCATGTCACCTTTTCCCTTTTCCACTACTCCCACCCCCCCTTCTCTGGACTCACATTCAAAGAACAGGTTCAATCACTGAGTAACTCCAAAGGAAAGAAAAAAAAAAAGGAAATGAATTCTCTCAGAGGAAAACATTTCTCACAATCCCAGAGCACATGGGACTGTCCACAGAGGGACAGGGACTCCAGAAGTACTCACAAGTCATTCCCCTCATAATCTGCTGAAAAACCAATTGTCTTTGGTGAAAACTCTATCATCATTTCCTCAGTACATAATGCCATGAAGTCAAGGTCTGGAAAAAATTTTCTAAGAATTTCTTTCTTCATAGGTCACACTAAAATTTGTCTAAGAGTCCTAGGACCATAGGTGGTCCCTTTGGGTCCCCTGGACCATTAGAATTGCAGATAAATTTCCTCTGGAATCTTATTCCAAAAGATACTCAAAATTTCTTCCAATAGATCCCTGTCGTTGCAAGGAAAACTCTACGAGGATTCCAAACTTACAATACAGGGCAAAAAGGCTCAGTTAAGAAAAAAAAGCAAAACAATGTTAATTAAGTCCAGAAGATGGGTGAGGCTCTCAAGAAAGGCAATTAAGCACTAAGGGTTGATTATGTGAGATTTCTAGGATTTCTTAACCTGTAGACTTGCAAGGCACAAGGATGTCACAGTGAAGCAAGTAGTCTATATTTGTTTAAAGGCAAAAAGGAAATATTAACATTTCTCAACTAGCATTTTAATGATGCAAACTCCCTATTTCTCATATTACTTAATATCAATGCATATATATATATACATATATATATATAAAAGATTCAGCAAGTGTCAGTATTTAACCAGCCAACAAATTTAACTCAATAAATACAAAACCTTGCAAAATTATTTCAAAATGTCATTGGTGAGTGAGGGAGCACATGCAGGAAAAACCTACTATAGAATTATAGCTTATTTTGGAGGGTAATTTTCTCTAGGATTCCACAAACTAGGGTATCCAAAAATTAAAGTCCTGAGTAGGGAATCTGTCCAGGGGTCCCTACAAATGTGAAGGCCAATTTTATAATTTGTGTAGAGTCTCATTAGAGAACTTACATGTAGCAATTATGTTTGGCTCATTCCATCAGAGTCAGGCTGATACGTCTATCCCCTCAGGGTTCTGGGGTACATTTCTTTTCTACTGGTTAGCAGTTTAAGAACACTAGTTAGCATTTCTATAATTTGTAAGGTATGCAAAGTACTATACATATGTTATCTCATTTGACCCTCACAATAACCCTATGAGATAGGTGTTATTATTATGCCCATTTTATAGATGCAGAAACTGAGGCCCAGAGAGGTAAATTGACTTGCCCAGGGTAACACAACTGAGTAATTACATGAAGTTGAATTTGAGCTCAGGTTTTCTTGCTTCCAAGTCCGGTGTTCTTATTCACTTTGCCACCTAGCTGCCTCTAGGTCAACCTAGAGTTGAATCTCTACTGTCAATGTTCCCCACATTGTTAGGAACCAGTGACTAGCACCCCAGTTTCATTTAACTACTTAACATCAGTTAGCTTTTGTGAAAGGATATTTGGGGGCAGCTAGATGGTTCAATGGATAGAGTACTGAGCCTGGCTGGAGTCAGGAAGAAATCTGGCCTCAGATACTAACTAGCTGTGTGACCCTAGGCAAGTCACTTAATCCCATTTGTTTCATCTGTAAAATGTTTCCTCGTCTGTAAAATGAGCTGGAGAAGGAAATGGCAAACCACATCAGCATCTTTGCCAAGAAAACCCCAAATGAGATCATGAAGAGTCAGACACAACTGAACAATGACTGAACAACAACAACAAAAAAGGATAATTACTTCCAAGTTATTGTAAGAACACATGCATCAACATATCCCCCCAGTAGCTCAGGGGCATACTTTCCCCTACACAACCTTGTACTCTGTGGGAGAATTCCTACAAAGACATGGTTTTACTGAGTTCATGTCCAAAGGCAACATGTCCATTATCTTTGCCTCACCTACAGCTGGGGTGGAGCCCCAAAGGTCACTCCCAAAGGTCATTCCTCTCTTCTTGAAGCATCAGTACTGGGTTGGCTACAAAATCTAGCCTGGAATGCTGGGGTGGCAGAGCATTCTTCTGACGTTTTGAAACTCACAATGATGGAGCCTCTAATACCTTCATCTAAAATGAAAAAGAACAAATGTAGAGGCCAAGGACTTAGGCCTTTTTCCCAGCACCATACGCCTCCCCCTTACAGTGTGATCTCTCTCTGGACCCTGGGGGCTGGTTGTCATCCTTTCTTTTGAAGAGGATCAAAATGACATCACTATATTAGAGTCAAGTTTTAGTGTGTCCGACTGTGGCTGATGAGACCAATATGAGCTTGGAATGTTTGACCACAGGTCAGGCACAAATAGTCCACGTGAACGTTTAGGGTGGATTCTCTAAATTTGTGTATCTTGTGTTTCTTTTGAGCTATTTCAATTCTGCTTTGCTCATAGAGTAGAGCACATTTTCTGATATGGGCACACCATGCTGAGCGGTCCTGTACCAGTGTTTCCCATGGCACACAGTCAATCCCAAAGTTGTTAAGAGAGACCTTCAGAGTGTCCTTGTATCGCTTCTTCTAACCACCATGTGAACACTTGCCCTGTGTGAGTTCTCCATAAAACAACCTTTCTGGCAACATGGCCAGCCCATCAGAGTTGCGCTCTCTGAAGCAGAGTTTGAATGCTTGGCAGTTTAGTTTGAGAAAGGACCACAGTGCCTGGTATTCTATCCTGCCAGGTGGTCTTCAGAATCTTCCTAAGACAATTCAAATGGAAGTGATTCAGTTTCCTGGCATGGCACTGGTATACGTCCAGATTTCACAGGCATACAACAATGAAGTCAGCTCTGTAGACCTTCAGTTTGGTGGTCAGCCTAACACCTCCTTCTAAGCTAGGAGGCTAAGGAATTACAAAACCAGTGTGCAGCCTAAGATAAGGAAGTTAAAGAGCTATAGCAAAAGCCAGGCTTAGCTGCTTGCCTCCACAGCCAATTAAAGGGCCTCTTACTTGCTATGTCATTGGCTGACCAGAGCCAGGTGCACCATCTCTATGCATGCGCCACAGTGCCTCCAAAGTTCTTACATGTCATCATAACCCTCCCAGAAGCAAGCTCTTGAGCTTCTCCAGGTGAGAAATTACCAAGCGAGCTGATGCTTTTGGTTAAATATACCCAATTCTTTTAACTGGTCTTCACATAAAATTATCTCAAGTACAGGGCCAAGAACAAATCTCTGAAGCACTGGAAACCAGTTTCCAAATTGACATCAAATCATTAATCCTTCTTTATCTGGCCATTTGACCAATTCTTAATTCAACTCATGATGTTATTGTCAAACTCACATCTCCCTATCTTTTCTATACACATGACATGATTCTTTAAAATGCTTGGCTAAAAACCTCAATAAGCTGGATGTAACTTAACAATAGCACCAGCAAAATAAAAAAATAAAGTTACATTAATGTGAATAATGAATCTGTGAAGTTACATTATTTGAATTAGTGCTGTATATTTCCATTGGACTGGAACACATTATTATATTTTACATAATTGCAACTTCTAATGGTGTGAAATCAATATTCAACACTAAACAGGACCTAGCTGTAATCCACAACAACCTGTTCTTGTTCAAACCATCCTGGATCTTTATAACCATTACTTGTTTTTCTAGATATTTATTTAGTTTTTATTTATTATTTTCTAGCTACTTAGTTCATAATATGTTCTAGGATATTGCTGAGAACTGACGTTGAGCTTACAGATGGTTCTTCCTCCATGTAGCACCCACCAACCATGAATGTACTGAACTCTCTGTCATAGTCTCTCTTCTTTTTTTTTCATCTAAACTATCTCCTTTGGTGGTCTCATCAACTCCCATGGGTTCAATGATCATCTCTATGCAGATGATTCCTAGAGCTATGTATGAGGTCATGGAGTCTGAATGCACATTGAAGCATCCTTTTTTTTTTAACCTTCTTTATTGCTTTTGTGGGTTTTTTTTGGGGGGTCTACATGATATCAGCTACAATCTTACATCACCAACTACCTTTTGGACAGCTTGTACTAACTATAGGCATCTCATATTCAAAACAGAACTCATTATCTTTTCCCCAAAACCTTTGCTTTTTTCCAAATTTCCTTGTGTGCAGGGTACCATCATCCTCCCAGTCACCCAGGCTTGTAATCCCAGTGTTAACTTTGACTCTTCAATCTCATTCACTCCGTGTATCTGTTGCCAAATACTGTCATTTTCACCTTCACAATATCTCTCATAATATGTCCCCTTCTCCTCACTCACAGAGTTGCCATACACTCATAGATCCTTGCTCTTCCTTGCACATGCTGGTTGTACTCCATGCCTGGAATGCTCCGTCCCCTCCCCTCTGCTTCTTAACTTCCTTGGTCTCCTTCAAGATTGAGTTCAAACTCTGCCTTTGGAAGGAGGCTTTCCCTGGTTCTGCCAGATGCTGGTGCCTTCCCCTCTAAGATTACCTTCCTTCTACTATTGACATATCATGGTCGTATATGGAGGTAAGTGCATCGTTATTTACATGCAGCCTTTCCCATTTTAAGTTAATCTTCTTGAGGTCAGGAGTAATGTTTTTTGTCTTTCTTTTTATTTCTAAGGTTTAGCACAGTGTGTTTAATGTGAGTTTGATGACTGACAGATAGAATGCTTTCCAGTTTTCCAAGAAGTTTTTGAATAGTGAATCCTTACTAGTAGTAGTGGAGATCTTTGTGTTTATTGAACACTCTTTTATTATGTTTGTTTGTATCTGGATCTTGTGTACCAAATCCATTCCTATTCTATTCTATTTTTAAAGCAGGGCCAAGTAGTTTTGATGATTGCTGTTTTGTAATATGCTTTGAGATCTGGCATTGCTAGACACACTTCCTTCTTACTTCCTGCCTCTCATTATTTCTATTGAGACTTTTAAAAAATTAGTTTTTTAATACTTTATTTTTTTCTAATTACATGTAAAAACAATTTTAATGTGTTTTTTTTTTTTTTGAGTTCCAAATTCTATTCCTCCTTCCCTTCCTCTCCTCCTCCTTGGTAAGGCAAGTAATTTGATATAGGTTATACATGTACAGTCATGTGAAACATATTTCCATATTAGTCATATTGTGGGGGAAAAACACAGACCAAAAAAAACCAAACACAAAAGCAATAAAGAAAGTAAAAAAAAAGGCATGCTTCAATGTGCATTCAGACTCCATAAGTTCTTTTTTTCTGGAGGATGGATAGGTTTTTCTGAAAGCATCTTGCTCATCATTTCTTATAGCACAATAATATTCCATCAAAATCAAATATCAAAATTTGTTCAGCTATTCCCCAATTAATGGATATCCCCTTAATTTCCAATTCTTTGCCACTGCAAAAAGAACTACTACTATAAATACTTTTATACATATAGGCCCTTTTCCTTTTTTTAATATTATAATCTCTTTGGGGCACGGACCTAGTAGGGGTATTGCTGGATCAAAGGGTATGCACAGTTTTATAGCCCTCTGGGCATAGCTCCAAATTGCTCTCTAGAATGGTTGGATCAGTTCACAACTCCACCAACAGTCCATTAGTGTTCCAATTTTCCCACATGCCCTCCAACATTTGTCTTTCTTGAGACTCTTAACCTTTTCTTCCTCCAGACTAATTTTGTCATTTTTTCTAGTTCTATAAAGTAACCATTTAATAGTTTAATTGATATAATGCTGAATAAACAAATGAGTATATGTAGTATTGTCATTTTTTTTCCCTACTGGCTTAACCCAATCATGAGCAATTAAAATCTCTTCAATTATTTATTTTAATTTCTGTATATTATATGTTGCACTATATATTGTAAATATTCCTACCAACTTGATAGGTAGATCCCCAAACATTTCATACAACCTATGGTTATTTTGAATGGAATTCCTCTTTCTTTTTCTTCCTTCTGGGTTTGGGTGTTAACATGCAGAAAGGCTAAGAAACAGAGACCTCCTCTGAATAAAGCCTTTGTGAAGGTATCCCCAGTTCTGGTTCAAATGACCAAAGAGGCTCTATCCAACATATCATTAGCAGGTCAGAACCGATTAGAAAATATCTGTACATGTGCCAAAATTTCTCCAAAGATTTTCCATTTTAGCATTAAAGCAGGCACCAAACCTTCTTTGCTTGGCATTAGCAGCCCTGTGTACATGCTTATGTGAACTGGGTTCATTGACCAGCCTCCTGTTACATATTCTCTTTAATTTTTTTGGTTAGATATATGAGAGTAATTCAAGCTCTCCTTGAAATAGCAAAGGGAGGGATGCTGTGTTTTCCTATTTTTACATGATGAACTCTATTTTAAGATGTTGTCATTTTGGCATAAAGGGGCAATCACATTTAACTCTGATGTTTTACCTTCTTTTACCCTTCTTGAGTTCCAGCTTGAGTTGTTTTATCTTCTTGAATTCTTGCTCAAGGATATCCAAAATTCAGTCTACCCTTTTTTGAACCCCTGAAACCAACCACAGACCAGCAAACTAGAAGGTCCCTGTCTCTCCTCTCCCGAAACACGGCAAACTTCCTCCAAGGCCAGTGGCTGACCAGTTGTGAAGCCAGCGTGTCTATGTATTTTCTCTACAATTTAAGTACTCTACCTGTGTAGAATGGCTTACATTAAAAAACCCACTTGCCCTATAGAGACACCCATCTCTGTGCTCCAACTGATTCTTTCCCCTTCCTTGGCTTGTAAAATCATATTGAATAAAATCTTTAACTGACATGTTACAAGCTGTAATAAAGTGAGTTTTCTTTTCATGACAGTGCTGGTCTGAAATGGAGTATCATAAACAGGGAGAGATGAAGAAAAACTGCTGCCCACTGCCTCTTCTCTTCCTTGCCTCATGGTGTCACATTTGAGGTGAGAGAGAATCTTTTAAAATCTCTCTTAGGGGGCTTGGGAAGGTCATTGTCCTTGGACTACAACTTCACTGATGTCAGGACTATTCTGTTTGTGCCTTTTTTTTATCCATAAAAAACCCTTTATTCCTATTAATGTTTCTGTTCCAAGTCTGTCTGACTCTAAGTCTTATTCTGTTGTGGCGTGTGTGTGTGTGTGTTGTGTGTGTGTGTGTGTGTGTGTGCTGGTGAGAGTTTGCCTATAAGAGAGAATCTGTTTTATTATATCCATTAACTGTTGTAGGAGGGTTGGTCTATTTAAGTGTCTGTCTCTCCTCTGAGAGACTGTGTGTGTTTCTTTTAGGTTATAGAGCGGTTGCAGGCTTTCCAGGAAGAATAGATTTGTCGTTTATCTGTTCCTCTCTCTATCATGCGTCTGGCTTTTTGATCTTCTGTCAGTCTCCCCTGCCCCCATCACTCCCCTACCTAGCTCAGCTATGCCTTCCTGCCTATAGGTGGGCTCGATGTCTCTTCACCACACCACCCCCACCCCTCAGTAATGTAGCCATGGGCCCTCACTGTCTTCCCTATGTGTCTCTGTGAAAGGGATATGACTGTTTAAATAAATTCCAGTAAGGATCTCCAGTATCTGTGTGATTTATTATTCTCTCAAGATTTCGCTGCTAGTTAAACTGATAGTGCACTTAAGGGGGGAAAAAAACACACCTAGATTTAAATCTTGGTTTGTTTTTGCTGAATAGGTGAAACTGAGAAAATGTTTCTTTTGCCTTCTGAATGTGTATGTGGGAGAAATTGGGAAAGTGTTTTTATTTTATCTATATCTGTGTGTGTTTAAACTAATTAGAACTTTATCTGAACAAAAATCTTTCTTATCAGGATCAGATCAACTGGATTAAAAGGATTTCTTTTATCTATACATATGTGTGCCCTCCTGTCTGCTTGTACTGATATGGCTTTGTAAACATCTCTTAACTTAGCAGAGACTAATTTTAGAAGCAATAAAAGTTTTTTTTGTAAGAAGGTATTTTAAGCTTTCCAAATATCTAGAGTTTTTAAAAGCTCTATGAGAACAGCTGTTAATCTTTTTTCCATTTGAATTTCATTAAAAAAGCTAGAAAACAGAAGAATTCAGAGAGAAATTTGGGGAGTTCTTTATTCCCTTGTTATCCTGATATATTATTTAAAAAAAAATAAAGAGGAAGCAAGAATTACTGCTAGTAATAATGCCTAATAATAATTAGCATTTAGCACTTTTAAATTTCACTTCACATGTAATCTCATTTGATTCTTACAACTGCCCTGTAAAGAATGCTATTATCATCTCCATTTTACAGATGAGGAAACTGAGGCTGAGAAATTAAGTGTCTTGTTTAGGGTCACTCAGCTAATAAGAGTCTGAGGCAGGATTTAAATTCACATCTTCCTGAGCTCCAGTTCTTTGCTCTATCCGGTATATTGCATAGTTGCCATCTATGTCTCTTCTGTGAAGAGAAAATGGCCCCAAGCAAATTAAAATAGTTGAAGTCAGGTTTGCAAAATGAGTATGATATTTAATGATTTTATATATTCAGAACTTCATGATGAATTTAGCATGTATGGAGGGGAAGAGTCCATTGAATATTTGGACTCAGCCTAATATGCTAATTTCATAATTTGTATATCACAGATGAGGAAATTAGGAAATACAGAAATTTCTCTAACTTCTCCTATGTAAAAGACATATATTTATTTCTTTATTGCATTTCCCTTTCTTTATTTGCAATAAGGGAGAGTATTTGTTGTTCTGGTTAGAAAAATGTAATGTTTTTAGATGTGGTCAAAGAGTTCTTAAAACAGAAATCTCTTAAAACAACAATCTTCAATAATTTTGCTGTGTTCAAGTGATTAATTAGAAATAAGTTGTCTCATTTTCTCCCCTCCCCCATTTTGCTAAAACGATGATTTTCTTTTGAGCTAACCTTTTCCCAAATATGATTAATACATGTTTTATTGCTAGAGAAAATATTATTGTATTTTGTGTCTACACTGTGATGTTCCAAAGTGTTTAAATAAGCCTTTTTTCTGTGAGAATGTAAAACCGCACATGTTTCTTAGAATGATTTTAAATATTCAAGTTATAACTTTGAAACCAGAAATTATACAGTCATTGTTAGATGAAGCTGAGTCTATGCTAATATTTGAAAATGCAGTTCTTTCCAACAATGAGATAGAATTTAAGACCTAGACACTGTAAAAAACAAAAAGTCCTGCAAATTTACAGACAACTAGCTTTTTAAAAAATTATCTTTCAAAAGCTAATGCCCTAGCTTTGAAAAAAAAATAATGGTTTTAACTTTGATAATCTAGATTCTTAAATTATACCTGTGCGAAGTGACTATAGCTTTTAAGACGTAGAAATGTTCAGTGTTCCCTTTCCCCTAAAATGCTATTTCCTTAATTCAAACTTAATAGGGAATCTTTGGGACCCTTATATAGCCAAAGCACAAGTTCTTTCCCAGAGAATGACTGTCTAGACCTTCATTATTAATTGTATCTGTGAAAAAGTTTTCAAAACAATTTCAAAGGGAGAAAAGAAGAATTCAGGAAAACTGGCTGGCAAAAATTATGTGGGATGCAGAAATGGTTGTATACTTAAGAAAAATTATTGAGTTACCATAATATGATTAATAGAAAATTAATATTAGACTCTAAAGTCTCAGATTAATTTAAAAGCGACATGAATTCTGTAAATTTATGCATTCTATCCCTCTATATAGAAAAGCTAGCCATTTGTCATTTAGAGTTTAACTTTTAAAAATGACAAGAAATGGGATTTGGAATAAAATTAAACATGAAGAAGTTGCTTATCAAATATATGAATAATTAATTTAGTGATTTGCCCAGTAGAAATCTGAAGCTTATTGCCATGGCCTACCCAAATGATTGTGTTTCTGTTACTGGTTTTCTTTTTTTTGTTGTGATACTTTTTAGAGTTTTCTTTTTTTCTCTTGTTCCCGTTCTGATTCTCTTAGTCTCTACTAATAGCAACCCTGGTAGGTCTGGCTTTCTGAAATTTTTGAGGTAAAATTCTAAGTACACAAATCACCAGATAAGATTTATTAACTTGATTAGAGTTTAAAACGTATGTATTGAACTGCACTGTGAAAAATATATTGTACTCAAATTCACATGAATTTGTTATCTTAAATACAGGAATAAATTTGTAGGACAAATTGTGCAGTACTATTAAGCACAATCCATGAAATAAATCCAAAAGAGGATAGTTCCCATTCTACTTGGAGAGCAAAGCCAGTGAGTTACTTTGACAGTACAGGTCCAATGAGAAGGAAATTGCTTGTTCAACAACTCACAAAAGTATGTTTATTTTCTGGGAGGAATCTAAACCATACAGTGATCTTATGAATTTTGGGAGGACTATGTGGGAAAAGTGTAGCTGACCAATTTTCTGGAGGGAGAGAATTAATTGATAAGTTCTCTATGTGTTTTCTGTATCTGTTTAAAGCCTCCTAAGAATCTTTGAAATGTCTTCATTTTCAGTGAGGTGAAATAAAAGCTGTTCTGTACCTATTATACATTTGGTAACCTGAGTGATTGATTGGGAAATGAGAATCTCTTCTATTCACGTTTTGGGGGGGAATCTAGACATGAGCTATACTGTGATTGTATTAGGAGATTTTCCTGCAGTAACTTCAAAGAGGGGCAAGGAGCCAAAGAGATAATTATTCCCTTTGGCGTCAGACCCCAGATTAAAAATTGGTCCATGTGAATCCAGATTATTTGGGAATGAAGGAATATTGGACCATGAATTACATATGAAAGTGTTTTAGCCATATATTTGGATATAAATTTAAGCCATTATTGTTCTTCACAAAGAATGGAAGAAAGGTGATTTCTCTGCTGATACCAGTGCTAAAAACTAAGGAAGAAGCCTTTTAAATAGTATGAAGAAAATAAATGAGTCTGGTATTTACTAAATGCCTGCCTCATACCTAGCAGTTCAGGACAGAGTACTGCACCTCTTCTCTTTGCTTTGTCCTATTCCATTTGGAAATTATTTGGGCAGATGTCTCTGTGTTGTCAAGTAATAGTGCTTAATTTCAATGCTTTCAGAGAAGGTCTCTTTTTTCTCCTAGTATTGGTAGCTGAAAAAATATATAAATATTTAAATGTGTGTATTTATAACTTGCTGTAACGAGCTGTAATATCTCTTTTAAGTAAATCACACATTATTTTTAAAGTTGCTTTTCTTGTTGAGTCATTTGGGTATAAAGGATTTTTTTAAAAACAGGTTTTAGTTGTGCCATTTTAAAATAATTAATGGTCAGATATTTGGTCCCAGTGTGGTAAATCTTTTCACAAGCAACTCCTCCATTATTTATAGTCTTAGGTTGTTGCCTGAGAAGTTAAGTGACTTTTCAGAGGCATAGCAACATTTCCCTTGATTCCTTTGTCTACTATAGAGTGCTACTTCTTAGTCAGGTATTTGCCACTTTTAAAAATGTTTGTGTCAGAGCAGCTAGGTGGTGCAGTGGATAGAGCTCTGGCCTTGGAGTCAGGAGGACCTGAGTTCAAATCCAACCTCAGACACTTGATATAAACTAGCTGTGTGACCCTGGGCAAGTTACTTAGCACTGATTGCCTCACCAAAAAACAAAAACAGTTTTAGTTTTTGTTTCATTTTTCCTGTTTCTTTTTTTGTTTGTTTGTTTCCCTCTAAATAGTTTGTAGCCATCAACCAGTCTCTTCCTAGAAGGCAGGTGGACAAATTCTTAAACTTCTTTATATCCTTCATAGTGTCCAGCACATACTTGCTAACTGATAAAGAAAATGAAGGTGGAATCTTACTTTATTTCACTTAGTCCCAGAGGTCAGAATTGGGGAGGGTGGTGAGGGTGAGGGATAGAAAGACATACAGACATATATATATAGAGAGAGACAGTGAGACTGAGACAGAGAAACAGAGACACACAGAGAGAGAAAGGGAGACAGAGACAGAGACAGAGACAGAGAGACAGAGAGAACTACTAAGGAGCAAATTTCACTTCAATATAAGAACTAATTTCCAAAACAGTAGAACTGTTCAAAAATAAAAGTACCCCAAGTTATAATGAAATCCCTATTACTTGTTTTCTTGTGAAGGCTGGATTATTACTTGTCAGAGGTGCAGGAATGGTTCCTGATTAGAGAGAGGTTGGACTAATTGACCTGAGGTTCCTTCCAAATAATGATAAGATTCTCTGAATAGGAGACAAATACTTCCCACACTTGGAATTCCCTTTCTCTCTTAAATACTTTTTCCTCCTTTATCTTACTATCCTCCAAATTCAATTCAATTCAACAAACATTTTTAAGCACCTAACATATGCAAGATGCCGAGGATACAAAAGAAAAGCTTAGGGAAACAAATTGAATTTATAACCGCACAAGCAAAAGAAAATTGATCCAAAATTGATCCAAAGCAACTTATTCCAAGTGTAGCATTGCTTCTGACGCACTTTCAAAACTTGTGGGTTGTGTTCCCAGAGGGCGACTGCTACCCCAGGGTCTAGGAGTGCCTGCTCACCAGCCTCAAAAAATGTTGTTGTTCAGTTGGGTCCTATTGTTTGTGATCTTGTGGATCATAGCATGCCAGTGCTGTCCATGGGGTTTTCTTGGCAAAGATACTGCAGTGTTGTGTCATTTTCTTCTTCAGTGGATTAAGGCAAACAGAGGTTAAGTGACTTGTCTAGGGACACACAGCTAGTAAATGTCTGAGGCTAGATTTGAACTCAGATCTTCCTGACTCCAGGCCCAGTGTTCTATCCATTAAGCCATCTAGCTAATCAACCAAATGAAATAATCAACTTTTAGTGAAGGCATATACTAATGTGGCCTACAAAATGTCTTTAATAATCCTGGGCCACACTTTCCAATAAATACACAAATAGCAGGCACAAACAGAATACAAGTAGGGAACAGTGAGGTGGCTTAGTGAGTAGAGCACTGTGTCAAGAGTCAGAAGGACTAATCTTAATGGGTTTAAATCTAGCCTCAGACACTAACTAGTTATGTGACCCTAGGCAAGTCACTTAACCCCATTTGCCTCAGTTTCCTTATCTGTTATATGATCTGGAGAAGAAAATGGCAAACCACTGCAGAATCTCTGGCCAAAAAAAAAACCCAAATGGGGTTAAGAAGAATTGGACATGACTGAAAAAAAAATGACTCTACAAAACACATAGGAAATGCTTTGACCAAAGCTAATCCCTCTGCTACTTCAGGTCCTGGGAATCCTTTCCCTACTCACAGTCCTCACAAACCTGTCCCCTAGGTGCAGCATCTCTGCTGGGCCGGTTACACAGCTGGTGTCCTCTCTGCAACTTGACTTTCTATTGCCAGGGCAAGTTCTTGC
The DNA here is from genome assembly GCF_003287225.1 of Phascolarctos cinereus. Classification (NCBI taxonomy): domain Eukaryota; kingdom Metazoa; phylum Chordata; class Mammalia; order Diprotodontia; family Phascolarctidae; genus Phascolarctos; species Phascolarctos cinereus. The sequence goes on from NW_027555847.1 coordinate 237,854,559, forward strand.
TTGAGTCCAAAGCTGTCTCTCTTTTCAGCTGTCAGAGGTCCTCTTCTTTGAAGTTGCTTCTTCCTTGCTCCTCTGAATGTCAGTCTGGAATGTTCCCTGCTAAATCTCTCCTATTTTGACAGTGTCTCCTATTAGATGAGTAGCTCTGCTTCAAAGCAACATGGCTAATGGAGGTAGAGATGGGGAAGAGGAAGAAATCCCCTTTTTCCCACAAAGACTGGTCTCCTCTCAGGGGCTAGGTTCCTCCTCCACTTCTGGCTCCTGGCTTGGATTTCCCCAAGTTTGTGAACTGACTGTCCAACTATTGGAAGAGAGTCTCTTTCTGAAAGAGTAATTTACTCCTAGATGCCTTGGCAATGGGTGAGAGGGAAGAGAAATCCTCTCCTCCTCCTCCCTGCAGGGGTCTTATTCTGTAACTATTCTTTAGCTATTCCTGTGGTAGAATTCACAATCCCGAAAATAATATTCTTCCACATAGATATGAGCCTAACATAACTTGCAGTCCTGGGCGTGACTTCCAGATACATCATGATATAATTAACAAACTGATATCAATTAACAAAGTTCTCATAGATTATCACTTGTCCTGATACTTGCAAAAGTCTTCCTCAACCCAAAAACGCATACATGAGAAAAAGAGAGAGAGAGAGAGAAAGCGCACTGAGATGGCCACATACATATAGTGTCAATTTGAAGATCTAAAACAAAGAATACTAGGGAAATTTATGCCTACTTACCCTGTGCCAGACACAAAAAATATACATTTTGTTTTTGATACTGTTACAAATGAGATAATTAAAAAATTTACATGAATATGAGCTTTATTAAATGAAATAGATACTGATAAATATTATTGCAGTGTGGAGTTTTGAGACAGACTTGCTGTCCCATGGGACAGCTACATGTCAGAATGGGGGATAATAACTACATGCAGAAACTTAACATTATTAAACATTGTTTTCTGTAAGGGAGATATTTTAATTGACATGAGATACTAAAGTCAGATATTGGAACTAGGACAACTGCTCTGAAGTGTGATTTAACATGAGGATTTCATAATCTCAAATGCATAAAGTTGTAAATTTGAAATGATATATTTCAGAACTTTAGTATATAGCTTATTCTTGGTTTTTTCTTTTGATAAGCTTTCACTATTCCACTTAGAATTTTTTTTCCATTGAATTGGTATAACTTTGCTAAATTTTATTTTATTGTTTTCAAAGGAAGCTTTATTAACAAAACAAAAAATAAAACACAATCTGCTTTTGACTACCGCCTCCTTCAGTCCCTTCCCCCTTTTATTATCCCTTTCCCTTTTCTTCCCCTTTAGTCTTACTGCTGCTTCCCTCCCTTCTTTCCCCCCCTCCCTTTTCTTTCCCCCCTCCCTTTTCTTTCCCCTCTTTCTTTCCCCTTTTCCCTCCTACTGCCTATAGGGCAAGTTAGATTTCTATACCTAACTGATTATATTATGCCCTTCTTGAGCCTAATCTGATGAGAGTAAGGTTCAAACAATGCTCCCCCCCTCCCTTCTTTCCCTCTGCTGTAATGGGATTTTGTGTCTTTTCCTGTAATGTAATTTACCCTTGTCTGCCTCCTCCTTTCTCAGTACCTTTTCTAGGATTAGATTGATCCACTTATTTGGATCCATTTAACCCACTTGATTAGATTTTTTTTATCATTACATCAAAGTCAACTAATATCCACCCTCTTTATGTATACTCCTTTAACAAGGTGTAATAACAATACAGTTCTCAAGGGTTGCAAGTCTCATATTCCCTTGTAGGGGTTTCAGCCCCCCCCTTATTAACAACATATTGTATCCTTCTGTCCCATTTACCTTTTTAAGTCCTTCTTGAGTCCTGTACTTGAAGATCAAATTTTTTGTTGAGCTCTGGTCTTTTTATCAGGAAAGTTTGGAAGTCTCCTATTTCATTGAATATCCACCTCCTCCCTTGAAAAATGATGCTCATTTTTGCTGAGTAATTGATCCTTGGCTGCATTCCAAGCTCCTTTGCCTTATGGAATATCATGTTCCATGCCCTGTGGTCTTTTAATGTAGAAGCTGCAAGGTCTTGTGTAATCCTGACTGTGGTTCCATGATATTTAAATTTTCTTTCTGGCTGCTTGCAGCACCTTCTCTTTCATCTGGTAATTTTGGAATTTTGCTATTATATTTCTTGGTGTTGTCAATTTGGGATCTCTTTCAGGTGGTGATCGGTGGATTCTTTCTATGGTTATTTTCCCTTCTGGTTCTAGGACTTCTGGGCAGTTTTCCTTTATGATTTCCTGAAAGATACTGTCCAGGCTCTTTTTTTCATCATGATTTTCAGGTAGTCCCATAATTTTTAAATTGTCTCTCCTGAGTTGATTTTCCAGGTCGATTGTTTCACTGATGAGGTATTTTACATTTTCATCATTTTTTTCATTTTTTTGTTTCTGTTTGACTGATTCTTGCTCTCTCATAGAGACATTAGTTTCCATTTGTCCAATTCTAGTTTTTAACAGATTGTTTTCTTCTGTTAGTTTTTGTACTTCCTTCTTCAACTGGCCAATTGTGTTTTTTAGGGACTTGTTTTCTTCAGTGTACTCTTCTGTTAGTTTTTGTCCTTCCTTCTTCAATTGGCCAATTGTGTTTTTTAGGGACTTGTTTTTTCAGTGTATTTTTTTTCCAACTGGCCAATTGTATTTTTGAAGGACTCTTTTACCTCTCTCATTTGACTATTAAAATCCTTCTTGAGCTCTTCTAAGAAGGCTTTTTGGGCTTCAGACCAGTTCATATTCCCTTTTGTTGTTGCAGATGTGGGTTTGTTGACAATGTTGTCCTCTTCAGCATTTCTGTCTTGATCTTCACTCTTCTCATAATATGAATCTATGGTACTTTTTTTTACTCATGGTGTTTCTTTATTCCCTGGCCTTTAAAGAGATTGAGCTCTCCTGCTGGGGAACAGAGGGTACTGACCCAAGCTTCTTGTGTTGGGAGCCTAGGTCTTGGTCACTGGCTTTGCGTTCTGGGGCCTCTTATGCTGGGAACTGGAGGCTGTAGGTTTCTGGCAGCTTGTGTTGGGCTGGAATCAGCAAGGCTGGAACTTTCAAGCAATTCTAGGTTGCCTGCTTTTCTTTTCCTTTAGCTTTCTTCCGCTCCTTTTAGATGGCTGCTGCAGGATGTTTATCTGCCTGGGGCCCCTGCAGTGTTGTCTCCCTCGTTTCTGCTAATGCACGGGAGATTCCTTTGCAGTGGATGCTGAGACTCCTGGTGGTTTTCTGAGCTGGTTTCCACCGGTTCCCCCCGCCCTCACTGAGGCACTCGGAGGTCCAGGTGTTGGTGTTTGCCTGCTCTATCACCTGGGCTTCAGGATCTCTTCACAATTGGGAGCTTCAGGGCTCCTACAGCTCACCTGGTGTTGGGCTGGAATCAGCAAGGTCTGGGCTTTAGGAAGCCTTTAGGTTGATAAAACACAATCTGTATACATGATATGACCAGTTCATCTTGAAAGTATTCCTTCTGGTAGAAGGCAGCTAGGGGCACAGAGTCTGAACTCTGTGTCATAATGGACCTGAGTTCAAATCCAGTTTCAGATACCTACTAGCTCTGTGACTCTGGGCAAGTAACTTAACCTCTTTCTGCCTCATTTGAGGAAATCTATAGTCATGATAATAATAGTTGTCATGAGGATAAAGTAAGATTTGTAAAGTGCTTTGTAAACATTAAAGCAATACATAAATTCTGGCTAGTAGGAAAACTAGTAGTAGTATGAAAACTCTTCAAGTGGTCAAAATATAATATTACCACAACTACTTAAAATTCTTTTGAATTCTTGTAGAATTACTAGGTTTTTTTTAAAATGCAGTTTATGTTACTACAGTATTCAAAGTACTGTAATAATTTCTAGTGGGAAATTATATTAGAAATTTCTACAGTAGGCTATAGTTCTTTATAAAAAAGTTATAAACAAGGAACAAACCTGTACTTTTTACTCATTACTTTAAAACTGATGACAAGAAGAAGAGACTGAGATTTAAACAGATTGACAAAATGAGAGGGAGGTCCTCAAATTGCAAGTATCAGTAAAAGAATATACTAACTAAAGTTTACTACAGTTAACATTATTACTGTGTACTCTCCAGCTGCTGGCTCACTTACTTTTTTTTATATACCTAAGGGGTATGATTGATTCTCTAAGCTTATCACTGGATGTCTCCAGTGTAGTGTTATCCAACAACCAAGACCTTATAATCCTCTCAGATTAATTAAGGAATTTCTTCGCACCTTGTTCTGACCTTGCTGGAAAGCTCCTTAACACATCCTTTACACAAACAACATGTTTTCCTTTCTACAAGTTTCAAGTAGTATTTTGGAGGTAGATGAAGAGAAAATGGATAAATTAAGAACTGAATTAAATCCCAGTGCCTTCCTCCAAAAATAGAGGCATTGGGCTTCACTCTGAGTTGTTTCCTCTTCGTTTCTTGGTGACTTTTTCCTATTTGCAGATCCTTCTGTATCTTCTGTGTTGCCTTGATACCACTTTATCTATCCTTTCTGGAGGCCTGTTTAAATCCATTAATGAAAGCACTAATGTCTGGCTATATATACTCAGTAATATCACTGTTACCAGAATGGCACTTATATTATGTTCTGTCTCCCAGATCTTTCATGAGGGAGTTTTTATGTGTCACTTGAAAATACTGGATAGCACTCTTTATTAGCCCCAAGATACTCTTGCCCATCAATACTTGTCTAAACCCAATGAGCTCATGCTATGATTCTTAATCAGAGTAAAAGAAAGGTCAAGAAATACCTTTATTAAAAAACATCAATGAAAATTGAGTTGCCACAGGTAAACAATGTTTTCAACATGAAACAGAGAATTAAATAAAATGAGGTGGAGGAAACCACCTGGGAGGAAAAGAGAGTAAATGGATATGTACAGTTTCTGCTATTGGCCCTTATATCGTGAACTAAATAACTTGGATTTTAACTTGTCAAAAGTCACTTACTTGGTTTTCTCCTTCTTATGTTCTTTGGATAATATTATTCTTTTCATTAAAAAATTCAAATACTAAGTAACATAGTAACATACTAAGGTAATTCCAGGACTGCCATCATTAGGACATAGGCATTTGGGTAGTTTGTTTTACAGTAGTGAGTGGTGATAAATTTTCATTGAGCTGTCTACAATCTTATCTGGTCCACATTGTAACCAAGAACATGCATTTACAAGAAGCCCGTGACCACAAATCAGACCCAAACCTGGAAAATAAACTTCTTGTTGAACATTCTAATCCTCTGAGCTAACCAGCATACCCCCAAATTAAGATTTACCTGAATCTACTTCTATGGCTGTTTAGACAAAGTGTAAAGTGTAAGAATTTAACTAGAGGATCTTTAAAGTCTTTTTTAGGCTCAATTTTAGCATCTATGGTGAGGGTAGTGGCCAATTGAGTCCATCAATCAAACACGCTAGATGATCACATCAATTAGAGGTGTGAACAAAGCTTGAAATATCAAGGCATTTCAATTACATGCAACAGGAAGTCTCTTTAGATTGGCCGAGGAACTGGATCATATCCTGTGAGACTTGTAGGAAAAGCAGCTCATTTGGAATTGGGAGATTTGAGTATCTAGCTGTTTAAAAGCTTCCAGCGAAACCTCTGAAAAAATATTTACTGTTAAGAGAAGGGGCACAATCAGACTCCAGCTTGGTCTTCTCCCCATTACCTTCCCTGCCCCTCACCACCTTGACCATAGGAGGAATTTGTGAGCTTTGGAGAACCAGAAGATTAGTGCCCTAGCAGCATCCTCTGGACAGTAGCAGTTCTCAGCAAGTTCTGTATTGGGAGCCCAGGATAGACTGGAAATAATAGGAAAGGCAGATCAAAGGTTTTCCGAAAAGCCCATCAGAAAAGCTGCACCATGTCTAAGAGGAACAAAGGACTTCCAAGAGCTGTGAGTTATCCTTTTGAAGCATCTGATCTCTACATTTGAGCCCATTTTCTCCTGGACCTTCTATGTACAGTAAAAGCATCATATGTATTTGTGGGAAAGTATCTCAGATTTTTGGGAGGGGAATATTTTGTACTAAGTATTCTTACCAAAACATCTTGGTAAAATACCCCCCTTTTATGGATATGGCTTTCAAATATTTTGTTCACTTTTTTAATGGGCTACAAGTAAGTCTTTCCCTTTTGGACAAGTTAACACATTACATTTTCATGATTGGGCAGTGGATTTGCTGAAGACATCAAGCAACAACCTGAAAAGTGAAATTTTATTGATATAAAGTTCCTTGTTTAAAAAAAAAAAAGGAACAAAAGTAAAGAAAATAAAAGGAAAAAATAAGGAAAGAATGCAAGACCCAAAATGATTTATTGCTTCTCATTGGTTTTATCTTTGGTCTCTTTCTCTTGGTCTATCTGTTTCTTTCTCACGTCCTGCATTCTTCAAATTTTGTCTTAAACTTCTGGGCATTTTCTGCATTTAGGAATTGAATTGCTAGCAGTTCAGGCTTAGGTGTCTCATCAGCAAAGTGTGTTCCAGACCCAGGCCTTGTCATTCCTGCATTAGGCTTCAGCTCTCCCGTCAATGACATTATGTTGTGATTTCTACAGATCTGAAGAGTTTTATTCCTTCTCATGGGGAGGAAATATTTCCTTTCTCCTTCTGTTTTAGCAGCTTCCCATCACAGTTCAAGTCATCTATATTCTCAGTGGAAGTATCATGCTCCTCATGAGTTTCCTTGGCAGTTATTAACAGGGCTGGGGGCAATGTGGCCAGCAGCTGGTCCTGGTGGTGCTGGTGGCAGGTGGCAGGTGGCAGGGGTAGCGGCAATGCTGGTTCTGTGCCATGTTTGGCATTGGTGTCTTCTCATTCTGCACTTTAGCTCAGCTGTGCCAAAACCTTAGCCCCTTAACCATAAATCGACCTTCTAACATCAATGTTGACCGGTATTCGTGGTTGGAAGTTCAAGAATAGAAAAACATACCTTCCTTTCTCCCCACCCTCTCCAAATAAAGACTAATCTTGGATTCCAGAGGAGACATAGCCAGCCAAACTCTGGGGGTCCAACTTGTTAGTGGGAGTAGTTTGTAGGAGCTCCAGAGTCTGTCCTACAGTATGATAGGTAGGTTTCACTACATAGAAGGATTAAATTTCAGATATAATTTCAGCTTGTTTTGGGGGTTTCTTTGTTTTGAGATAATAGCTTTGTTATTTTACACTAATCCATATAAGATAGTACTCTTTTAGACATTTGTGACCAGAAGGGGTAAGAGAGGGCAGTTCTTTATTAATTTGGATTATGAGCAGAATTTAGTATTTAGGATTTTATACTGGTCCCTATGTGATCATAGAAAAATTATTTTATTCTCTGGGCCTCAGATTTTATCATCTATGAAATGAAGTCAGATTAAATGACCTCTAAGGTCCCTTTCAGCTTTCCCAATCTATAATTATTATGACTCTAAACATTAACTGATATAACTATTATGATATGCCATTCACATGCAAATATGTGACACAGAGGGGTAACTCTAATAAGCAAAGAAGTTAAGAACTATCATAATGATACAGGTCATACAATAGCCTGAAATTTCTACCCACCTATAATTATGTCTATCATCACTGGTATTCAGGATAGAGATAATGTGGCATAAGCATTTATTGAGCACTTGCTATGTGCCAGTACAAATCTAAAAGTGAGATAGTCTCAGCTCTCAAGGACCTTACATTTTGATAAGAGTAAGCAAAACTACAGGGGACTGGTGGTCAGGAAGAGTGTTTTGATCTGAGAAGTCAAAGATATGGTGAGTAAGGTTTTACATGAGTACATTGGAATGATGTTCTTTCTAGGGAAAATGGTAGTATTGGCTTAATCTGTGTTCACAGAGAAAAATGAGAAGGACCAGGGAGTGGGGTCTAAATATGGTAGCAAGTCAGATGTCAAAGATATGGCTGGATGAACTGAAGCATTTTCTAGTCTGGTTTGTGGTCAGCTGGATACTGTATAGGGGGCTGTACTCATTCATCAGTCAGGACAGTTTAACCTTAAGGAAGGAGTTCCATGATGCCTGGAGGTCTAGTGGTCTGATCTGGAGGATAAAACAGAAAGAGTTCTGGATGTGGGCTTAGGAGAACTTGGTTGAAACAGGCTCCATCAATGATTACCTGTGTGACCCTGGGCAAGTCACAACTTCTCTAAGGTATAGAAAGATTGTGAGTTTCCCCTAGGTCACACATTTAGTAAGTAGTAGAACTAGCATTTGAATTTAGGTCTCCTGACTGAAAACCAGTGTGTTCTTTCTGTACACCATGCTATTAAAGACTGAATATGACCAAAATTATTCCACTATTTTTTCCTGTACACAGAATTTTGGAGATCAGTAAGATGAAACTCACTTTACATATGAGGAAAGTTAGTTCCAAGCACCTTAAGGACTATTTTGTGGCTAATATACAGTAGACAATTAATAAGTGCCTGTTGAATTGAATTTTTGTAGTTACTCTATAAAATGTGGCTCATTATGTAAGGGGTAGATTACCCTATGTTAGATAAAGGGAAAACACATCTATAAAATAGGACATTATTAAATAAACAAGTAATGGATCTGCAGCTATCCTCTTTTGGCATCCCATGATGACTGTGGGATCATCAATGGGATGATCTATGAATTTTTAATGTCATGTCAAATTCTAGAAAAGAATGAACGGGAGATGACAATTCAAATACATTTCATGAAAATTCCAAAATGACAACTGTTTAGAGTCTTTGTCAATTGGGGAAAAAATACTATTGCACTGTAAGAAATGGTGAAAGGAATGGTTTTATAGAAATATGAATCTCTGTGAATTGATGAAAAGTGAAATAGTCAGAACCAGAATAATTTATACATTAACTATTCTGCTAAGACAAAAAAAATTGAAAGATTTAGGAACACTGATCAACACAACAGTTAACAACAATGGCAGAGGACTCATGATAAAAAGTGCTTCCCACCTCCTGACAGAGAATGGACTGAGAGAGCAGATTGAGAGTTTTAAAATTACTGTTATTATATTACCCATGTAGCTATTTCTTTTGTTTGACCATATATGTTTATAACAGGAATTTTGTTTTTCTTTCTATATTAATCAGGAGGTGGGAAGGAAGAAAAGAGATGGAAAGCAAAAAAGTCAGTTCTTCCTGGAATCAAATAAAATTTAATTTAAAAAAATGAAAGAACCATGAGGTCATGCTTAACAAGCACATTTCCCTTTCTCTTGGTGATTTTGGTTTCCTTACAAAGATCTCATTTTACAATGGAGCTATTGACTTTTGTGTGTTTTTTGTTTCTTCCATTTAAGGGTACTTTGTTTTCCTAATATTTTTATTCTGTTTGTGGTGTTTTTTAAATTGGTTTTGGGTAAGTAGATAAGTCTCGTTTTCAGGTTTAAACTGAAAGGAAATATCAAGACTTTCCTTCCTCCCTCTTGGAAATTTACAATGGTATAAGTGATTTAAACACATTAGTATAAGCAACACTAATAGAAGATGAAATAGGAATGACAGGAAAAAGAGATCTGAAACATTTCATCTATGTCCTCATTCCAATTGACAATAGGCAACAGCACCTGAAACATGGACAATTGTTACCAAACAAACAATGCTACTAATTTGGATAGACATTGCCTTATTTGTAAACAGAATTTTTATAGTCACCCAGTCTCTCTACTCTAGGGCTCAATCCTGAGGAGTAGAGTTGTCTTTCGCAACCATTAGATTCCTCTGCTATTGGAACCTCATTTAGTGTATCAATAGTAGTTGCCCTATTTTGAGGGACTGATGGGGGCCAGACCTTGGCCACCCCCATCACCACCACCTAGGTCTCCTTATTTCAGTACCTGGTAAATGATAGCCATTCTGAATAAAGGTACAGCAATGGCTGTTTGAGAGGGTAAATTCACTGCCCATTGATTTACATAAATCCCGTGGGTCCTGTGAAATCCCCTTGAATGAGTATCAGATACCAGAACAAAACTGAGAAACATAAAAGAAACCTGGCATTACTTGAGGTGAAGTACAAATGCTTATTTGTTCTTCTGAAGAACGGTTTGGGTTCTGGATTCGGCTAAGGCAGGTGCTTTGTGAAACACACTTTAAGGGAAAGGCTTGCCTATGTTTCATTATTTCCTATATATCCAGGTTATAGAAGGGTAGATTGAGTCTGTTGCTTTTCTTTTTTCGGTTATGTTGAGACTTAAAAGAGATTTCACATGGAATGCCCCATGGCATTGCCAAGGAGATTTGGGTATTGAAGATGAACTCGTACTGTGTTTCTATCCTGGACTCCTGTCACTGCCCTGACCTTGTGGCTGATGGAGGTCAGACTCTGTCTGGCAAATTAGCCTGTCCCATCCTAAGGGATTATGGGCAGCTAAACCACCAGCAAGTGGAATGGGGGAGGGTGCAGAGCCTGTATGTGATCCTTAGTACTTGACTCCAGGATTTAGTCAGTGTTTTGTATCACAGTTAAGAACTGTCAGGATAGACTGTGCTACTGTTGCAAATCCCTAAGAATGATACCCACAAGGAGTGATTCCTCTATTTTTTATCCCTTTTTCCTTCTCCCTTGCTCTGCCTCTTAGGAAAGCATGTGCTTCTTTCTTAAGAGGTTGCATGTCTTTCTATTTACTTTGACGTAATGATAAATATGGTGAACTGTTCTATTGCTGGCCTGCGTGTGTCATTACACAAATGCAGCAAAGAGAGAGACGGGGAGTACTTGGGAGAAAAGAAAAATAGTTTGTATAATTGTGGTATCTGCCACACTGGCCACCCTGGCCCTCACTACCTTAAGGGCAGATATGTTACAGTTCATGATCCACCAGGGTTCTCTGACATCCTAAAAGGGGACTGAGATACCCAGACTCTACTGATGACCCCAGCCCCGACCAATGATGTTGTTGCCAATTATAGAAGAGTGCCTTATACTTTAGTCCCATTTGTAACTAATCTTAATAGGATTAGTCTTTATAATTGAAAACTAAATAAGTATTTGTCAAATGGGAAATGACTGAAGAAATTGTGATGTAGTAATATGGGACTGCACAATTTCCCCAAAACAGTTCATTCCAACATAAGAAATAAATAATGTAAAGGAATCTAGAGAGATCTTACTAGACCTTTATGAACTGATAGCTGGTTGTTGTCCTTTGTTCTCAAAGAGGACTGAAATGACATCACTATGCCACAGTCAAGTTACAGTGTGTCCAATTGTGGGTGATCAGACCAATATAAGCTTGCAATGTTCTACCACAGGTCAGGCACAAATAGCCCATGTGAATATTTCATATGAACTGATACAGATCAAAGAAAGCAGAACCAGGAGAATAATGTAAACAGTAACTATAATAACATCAATGAAAATAAGACTAAAAAACAGCCAAACTCAGATTAGTTGCAATGACCAATTTTAGTCTTGAATGACAGGTGAGGAAACATAAGTCCTTCTGCCTGGCAAAGAGGTGAGGGATTATGGCTGTGATATGTTACAAGCACTGTCAGCTGTGGTCACTGTGTCAGTTTTGTTTTCTTACAAGTAAGATCCTAAGAGGGAAGAAAATATGGTATATTGAGAAGTAATAATGACATTTTAAAAGGCATCAATAACACTTTTTGAAAACAAAATATATTGGCTTATCTGGGAGAAATTGTTCATTTTGTCTAGAACAGAGAGTGTTCAGTAAACAAAAAAAAAGTTTTGTAAAGCATTGAAAATGCCCAAGTTATTTTCTCCTTGTCTTGGTTGTAGTAGGACAAATGAGATGAGACGTGCAAAACTTGAGAGACAATATGTGGCAATGGAAAGAGTACTATATTTGGAGTCAGAAGATATAAGCTTTAATCTCAGCTCTGGCAATTACTACCAGTATGGACTTGAGTAAGTTACTTATCATTTTCATTCCTCAATTTCCTTGACTGTAAAAAGAAAAATTTAGACTATATGATTTCTTGGGTGCTTTCCAGGTATAAATCAATATCTTATAATCTTATGATCTGGGTTCAAATGTGACTGTACCTCTGACACTAATTGTGTGACTATGGGAAAGGTAATTCATGTCTTAAATATCATGAGTAATAACATTTGCACTACCTACGTCACAGTGTTGTCATGTAAAGGTTTTGTAAAACTTTAAGTGCTAAATAAATGTGAGGTGTTGATATAATTTATACTAATCGGCTCTGTACAATTAGAAGAAATAGTGGTAATAAGATAAAAGAGAGAGATGAGAATCTTGAATGGCAATCCAAGGAGACTGAACTTCAAGAAACATTTTGTGTACCTGATGGTCTTGGGAAAATATGACAACTTGATGTCAAGTAGACATCAGACTAAAATATTCACATCTTGTAATACTTACATGTGATTACCATCATATAAAATAATCAAAGCCAAGACTCTACTTTTAAGCTTTGGTAAGTCACTTAAACATAGGAGGGAAGTAATTCTGACTGATTTTTTCAATATTATAAGTAAGTTATCTCTAAAATTGAGAACATGATATAAATGTCACAAGCTATAATAATTTGTTTGCTTTAAATTTGGAAGCATTATGAATCCTTCCTCTGATGCTTTAAATAGTTTATATTAAATGAAATTAATTTAAAAGTTAGAAGTATAATCATAATTATTTTGAGTCCCAAATTAGAAGAAATTCCTAATGTTTAAGGAGAAGTTGGGCTATAATATTTAATTTACATATATATTTATCTCTAGAAAACTTCTGGAAAAATTCAAGTTACCAGAAACATTTGGGTAAGAAGTAGTAGATTATAGCAATATACTACAGTGTCTGTTATAAGACCAACAGATGGGAAGTTGGGGAAATAGCAGATTTTTTCTTTGCACTTTCCTCAGCCCTTGAGGAAATGGGTACAACTGGTGACAACAGCTTGTGTCTTCTGCTTCAGGACTCCTATAGGGTTGATGGTCCTCATCCATTTCTCTCTCTCTCTCTCTCTCTTTCGCCACAACTCCATCCTATTCACTCTTTCACTGGTTGACCCTGTGATGCCTTTTATTTATGGCTCAGCTATTAATGTTCCTTTTTATACTATCAGACGTTTAAAGTCTTTCTCTGCTCCAAACTTTTCCTACTTTTATACAAGTTCTTCAGAGTATAACCAAGTCCCCCATTCAATCAGAACAAAATTCCATTATATCTAATTGAAATGTCTGATTGATTCAAGGAAGTGTTCTAGGCCTTGTTCATGCCTGGTTCTAATTGATTGAGTCAATCAAGAAGATTTTTTTACCCAACAAAGGAAGGATAATCAATTGGACCCCCCACTCTTACATAAATATGACAGATCTTTTAGAGATAATTGTTTAGGATCAGGAACAGAAATTTATTTATCAGAGGAAGGTATACAGTTCATAGTATGGGAGTTGGGGATGTTTGGACAGCCTCAGCAGCATTTACAGGCTGTCTACAATTATTTTAATTTAAATTAGTGCGATAGATCCAGCATTTGTACCAAATTTATTGCCTTTTGAACTGATTCTTTTTACAGCTCAAGATTTCATTAACCCTAAAAGCAATTAAACTATCTATATTGACTATAAAACAAGCATTTTGCATACCATGAGCAATTAGTAAATATCTGTTGGTGGCAGGCAGACAGACTGGCCAGACAACTGGTAGGCCTGGAGTTACTAGGGAAGTGTGTGGATAATTGTTAGGGAAACCGGATTTTACTAATAGGGTTCTAGATTTTATCAAACCCATATGATTCTAGTCATTCTCATCTCATCATCAAACCTCCATGACTACAGAGCTTGATATAACTAATGCTACCTATGTATTGACTTTTATGTACTTAGTTCTTTTTTAGATATATTTATCTTGTCTCCTTCATTAGATTGAATTCATCTCAAAGGTAACGGAACATGTCTCCAATTTTTTTATACTTCCCTACAAGACTTCATATAAGTGCTCAGCACACAGAAGATCCTTGGTAAATGTTAGCTGCCTAACAGCTTTAAAGATCTTGGGAATTCAGTGGCAAAAGGCTTCTGCAAAAAAAATAATAAATAAAGTTTTTTGTTTTTTGTTTTCCTAAACTGTCTCTTGCTCACATGTACTTTGATATCAGAAAGCAGGTTAATTTTTTTTGAAAAAAGAATTGGTAATAAATCTTTGTCCCCAAGTGAACCAAATCTTAAATAATTTTCCTTTAAAACTCAAAAAAATTCTAGTGACTATTTTTTTTATTTTTATTTTCAGTCACATCTTAAGGTATCTTTTTCTTTTTTTAAAAAAAGGGATTTTTACTAGAATGAAAAATATAGAGAAGTTCCTCATTGTACAATTTCTACTTAATTTTTTCAGACCCCATTTACCTAATCCAAACTTTGTAAAATTTCATCTGAAATTTGCTTCCTAGATCACTAAGGTTTTAGCAGACATGGATGAGCTATATCCTCCTTGTGAAGAGAACATAGAGTTCATTGCAGGGTCACATTGGGTCTTTGATGCTAATGCAACTTCCTTGAGAGGAATGTGTGATTAATAAAAACCAATTGAGTTTGCTAAGGACTTAATTCAGTATTTCCTTTCTTTCTTTATCAATGTGATTTGATATGGCCTTGGAGTTCCTTTTAGAGGAAGGGAGGTGAGATTGAAATATTTTAATAGAAATATAAATATAAAATTATTTTCCTCACCTTGTTTTCAAATGCTGTAGTCCAAATCTTAGCTCAAACTTAAATTTAATAAGCATGTTATCAACACCTAATACAAAAAAGGTGCTTATTAAATGAATATTATACATCAGCTTGACAATATTGGCACAGATAGTTTTGTAGTATTTTTTTTCTTAAGTAACTATAGTATAGATTTCTATTTGGTCATGTCTGTGTGGTGTGTGTATGTGTGTGTGTGTGTGTGTGTGTGTGTGTGTGTGTGTGTGTGTGTGTGTATGTTTTATATTGCATTTGAAGGCTAGGCATTTCAGCATGCTAAGATATCTCCCCAAAAAGTTGTCCTACCCAAGGGTCACTGAAGGACAAAAAACTGGGAATTGGTGTTTTATTACCACAAGCATTTCTCTATTTTAGTCCAATTTAAAGGAGGTCTCTGTCATCTTCATCCTCTTCAATCAGACCACCATTAGTGAGTATGACTATCAGTTCTCATTAGTATGAATATTCTTACTTGGAAACCATACTTTCCAATCAAAGTATTTTCATTAGATACTTAAAGGAATTATTTAACTTTGTGCCATGATATGGGAATTCAACAGTGCTTTCCCCCCCTAAAATTATGATTGTCTTTACCAATGAATTTTACCAATGAAATTTTATTTTGAAAAAAAAAAAGCAATTTTGAAACTCTTGAAATAATTTGAGATTATCTTTAAGAGCTGAAGAAAGCAGGAACAATGCTATTTTATAGCTAATAATGGAGAACTATGCAATGCTATATACATGAAACTTCAAATGAAGGATATCATAACACAGACCATATTGTCCTATCACTGAAATAGAACTGACTACAGATTTGTACCTGATCCCTAACAGTTTTGGGATCAAATGTTTTAAATAAATCCTTTATTTGGCATTCAAACCCCTTCATTACCAGGCCCCATTCTACCTTTCTAGTCTTCTTATTCCTTAACCCCTGTCATATAACCTTCCAGATCCAGTGACATTGGACTCCTTGCTATTCCTTGAAAAAGATACTTACTGTACCACATGTCTGGAATTCTCTTCCTCCTCATCTCCTATTTCCTAGAAGCGACTGTGTTTCTGTTGTTATTTTTTTCCCCTTTCTTTTATCCCTAGAACTTGGCACAGTGTCTTGTCTTGTTGGCTAACTACTTACTTTTGAAAGAAATTGGTGGTGGAGAGAGATATGAGAGACATTTTAAAACAAGGTAGATGAAAAGGAATATAATAGCTAATAATGAATAATAACACTTTAACATTTGCAAAGCACTTACTAAATATCTCATTTTACCCTTACAACAACTATGGGAGGAAGGTATCATTGTTATCCCCATTTATAGAAAAGGAAACTGAGGTGAAGTGACTTGCCCAGGGTCTCACAGGTAGTAAGTATCTAAGGCTACATTTGAACTCATCTTCCTGACTTTAGGTTTAGTACTTCAGCCAGCTGTTTGAACTTATTGATATGTGTATTCCTTCTCCTTTAATGTTTTATTTTAGACTCAAGGTTGAAACATAAAATAATGCCTTGACAAGTATATAACTTCTGTCAAATGTTCAAGAAGGCATCAATTAATTTCAAGTATACATACTAGTACAGTCCTGAATTGCTGAGACCCAGAATGACAAAGAATAGGACCTTCTCAGAATGATAGAGAATCCTTGATTATTTACAGGTATTCAAGAGATTCTGTTTTGAGATTTCAGAGGCCTCGAGAAAGAAACATATGTCCAAATGTTAGGAAACCAGACAAGGGAGCTGTAGAGGCCAGAGCAAGACACAAGTAAATGTGTATGTATATACACCAGAAAGCAATAGGAAAGAAAATTTGTTGCAGAAGTGGACTAGAGCTGAAATCATATTGAAACAGCCGTTTTAGCAGTAGGTGAGAGTGAAGTCTAGTCAACAACTCCCTCATGGTTTTTCAAGGTCACATTGCTAAGAAAATTCCCAGAGTTTAAATCTTAATCCCTTTTTTCAGAAACTTTTCTCAGACTGGCTGGGAGGAAGATCTAAGACAGGAGAAAGAAATGACCCTGGCTGTGAGTCCATCATAGTCTTCAGTATCTTGTTTGACTATTTATCTGTATTTTTAGGTTGCTTGGGTTGAGAAAAAAAAATGCACTCTGCATTTTGGACATAGACCTCTCAAACACAATTTTGTTGATTAAAATTATTCTAATCTAAACATTTTTCTGCTTAGAGAAAGTCCCAAACTAGCAGTATCTCCTCATGCCTTTGTAAATTTCTCTAACATGCCATTTTAGAGTTACAATTTATAGTATTCCTAACCAAAAAAATTTTGTTTCACATTACCATAGAACAGAATTGCAACACTTAGGTAAAAGTTCAGCTACTAAAATTTATTCATTAATCAGAACAATCATCATTTAAAATTTCTAGGGCATGCTACAGAATCATTTCTTATACCATTAATTCTCAAGCATTTTGGCTCCAAATCTCTTTCTACTCTTAGAAATTATTGAGTTGAGTTTAGAAATCTACCTTACCCTACAGGGAAATAGGGGTTTGGGGAAAGGGGATAAAAAAGAGGGAAGCTGATAGAAGGGAAGGCAGATTAAGAGAGGTCAGAAGCAAAACAGACTTTTGAGGAGGGACAAGATAAAAAGAGAGGGAGAAACTTTATAAATAGGGGAAAAATAGGATGGAAGGAAATACACACTTAGTAATCATATACATGAATTTGAATGGGATGAACTCACTCATAAAATGGAAGTGGATAGCAGAATGGATTAAAAACCAGAATTCAACAATATATTGTTTACAAGAAACAGACTTGAAACGGAGAGACAGATAGAGTAAAAATAAGGTGCAGGAGCAGCATCTATTATGCTTCGGCAGAGGTGTAAAAAAAAAAAGCAGGGTAGCAATCATGATCTCAGACAAATCAAAAACAAAAATAGACCTAATTAAAAAAGAAAAGCAGGGAAACTACATCTTGCTAAAAGGTACCACAGACAATGAAGTAATAACAACACTAAACATATATGCACCAAATGGCAGAGCATAAAAATCCTTAAAGAAAAAGTTAAATGAGTTTCAGAAAGAAATAGTAAAACCATATTAGTGGGGGACCTCAAACTTCTGCTATAATAACTAGATAAATCTAACCAAAAAAGTAAACATGAAAGAATTTAAAGACATGATAGAATTTTAGAAAAAGTTAGATACGATAAACTCTGGAGAAAATTGAATGGAAATAAAAAAGAGTATATCTTTCTGTCAGCTGTACATGGCACCTTCACAAAAATTGACCATGTGCTAGGGCATTAAAAAACCTCACAACCAAATGCAGAAAAATAGAAGTTTTAAATTCATCCTTTTCAGACCACAATGTAATAAAAATTATATTCAGTAAAAGGCTATGGAAACAGATTAAAAATTAATTGAAAACTAAATAATCTAATGCTAAAGAATGAATGGGTTGAAGAAAAAATCATAGAAATGATCAATAATTTCATTAAAGAGAATGACAACAATGAGACAGCATGCCAAAAATTATGGGATGCAGTCAAAGCAGTACTTAAAAAAGTTTTATACTGTGAAATGTTTACATTAGTAAATAGAGAAATAACAGATCAATAAATTGGGCATGTAATTATAAAAAACTTTAAAAAAAGGACTTAATCTCCCAATTAAGCACCAAATTAGAAATTCTGAAAATCAAGGAGAGATTAATAAAATTAAAACCATTGAAGTAATTTTTAAAAAAACCTAGGAGTTGGCTGTATAAAAAAAAGTAGATAAGCCATTGATTGATTTTATTTAAAAAAAGAAATACGAAAACCAAATTATGACTCTCAAAAATGAAGAGTGAATTCAGCACTAATAGAGATGAAATTAAAGCAATTGTTAGGAACTATTTTGCCTAATTATATGCCAACAAATCTAACAATCTAAGGAAAATGGATGAATATTTACAAATATATAAATTGCCCAGGTTAATGGAAGAGAAAATAGACATTTTAAATAACCCTATCTTGGGGGGTAGGTAGGAAATGGAACAAGCCATAAATGAACTCCCTAAGAAAAAGTCCCCAGGACTAGATGGATTCACAAGTGAATTCTACCAAACATTTAAAGAACAATTAAATCTAATACTATATAAACTATTTGGGAAAATAGGTAAAGAAGGAGTCCCACCAAATTCTTTTTGTGACACAAATATGGTGCTGATACCTAAACTAGAAAGAGCCAAAACAGAGAAAGAAATTATAGATTTTCCTAATGAATATTGATGCAAAAATTTTAAATAAACTTCTAGCAAGGAGATGACAGCAATATGTCTCAAAGATCATATAAGATCAGGTAGGATTCATACTAGAAATATAGGGCTGGTTCAATATTTGGAAAACTATCAGCATAAATAACTACATCAATAACAAAAACAACAAAAATCATATGATTACATTAATAGATGTAGAAAAAGCTCTTGACAAAACGTGACACTCATTCCTATGAAAAACACAAGAAAGCAGAAGAATCAATAGAGTCTTTTATAAAATAGTAAGTATATCTATCTAAAGCCAAATGCAAGCATCATCTGTGGCAAAGATAGCCTGAACGCTTTCCAATAAGGATGAAGCAAGAATGTCCATTATCTCTACTATTATTCAACAATGTATTAGAAATGCTGCCTGTAGCAATAAGACAAGAAAAAGAAAATAAAGTAATAAAAATAGACAATGAGGGAAAAAATTAACAACATTTATAAATAGTATGATAATATATTTAGAGAATCTTAGAGAATCAACTAAAAACTAGTTGAAATAATTAACAACTTTAGCAAAGTTGCAGAATATGAGATAAACCTACATAAATCATTAGTCTAGCTGGAAGAGATAGAAAAATTTCACTTAAAATAAGTGCAGGCAGTATAAAATACTTAGGAGTCTACCTGCCTAGACAAACCCAGAAACTATATGAAGATATTTACAAAACACTTTTTACACAAATAAGTCAGATCTAAACAATTGGGGAAATATTAATTACTTATGGGTAGGTCAAATCAATAGAATAAAATGGCAATTCTACCTAAATTAATGTACTTATTTAGTGCCATACTAATCAAACTACCAAAACTTATTTTATAGAGCTAGAAAAAGTAATAACAAAATTCAACTAGAAGAATAAAAGGTCGAGAATATCAAGGGAATGATTAAAAAAAAATGTGAAGGAAGGTAGCCTAGCAGTACCAGAAGTCAAACTGTATTAAAAAGTGGTAATCATTAGAACAATTTGGTACTGTCTAAGAAATAGAGTGGTGGATCAGTAGAAAAGATTAGGTACATATTATACAGTAGTAAATGACCATAACAATCTAGTGTTTTTCCCAAAATCCAAGTTTTGGGAGTAAAAACTCAATATTTGACAAAATTGCTAGTAAAACTGGAAAAGCAATTTGTCAGAGGCAACATCTCATGCTGTTTACTAAGATAAGATCAAAATAGGTACATGATTTAGACATAAAGTGTGATATCATAAGCAAATTAAGGGAGCATGGAATATTTTACCTGTCAGATCTATAGATAAGAGAAGAATTTATGACCAAACAAGAGGCAGAGAACGTTATGGGACATAAAATGGATAATTTTAATTACGTTAAATTAAAAAGGTTTTGCACAAACAAAACCAATGCAGCTAAGAATAGAAGGAAAACAGGAAGCTGGAAGGAAAACTTTTATAATAAGTTTCTCTGATAAAGGCCTCATTTCTCAAACATATAGAGAACTGAGTCAATTTTATAAGAATATGAGTCTTTCTCCACTTGATAAATGGTCAAAGGATATGAATAGGCAGTTTTCCAAACAAAGTCAAAGCTATCTATAGTCATATGAAAAAAAGTTCTAAACCACTATTGAGTGGAGAAATGCAAATTAGAGCAACTCTGAGGTACCATCTCACATCTATCATATTGGCTAACATGACAGAAAAGGAAAATGACAAATGTTGGAGGGGATGTAGAAAAATTGCTATACTAATGGACTGTTCGTGGAGCTGTAAACTGATCCAATCGTACTGAAGAACAATTTGGAACTATGTCCAAAGGTCTATAAAATTATTCATACCCTTCAACCCAGCAATACCACTACTTGGTCTGTATCCCAGAGATCCTATATGAAAAAAAGAAACAGCAGCTCTTTTTGTGGTGGCAAAGAAAAAAATGGAAATTAAGGAAATACCCAAAAATTGGGGAATGGCTGAACAAGTGGTGATGTATGATTGTCATAAAATACTATTGTGCTGTAAGAAATGATGAGTAGGATGCTTTCAGAAAAACCTGAGAAGACTTATATGAACTGATACAAAGTAAAGTAAGCAGAACCAAGAGAACATTGTACACAGTAACAGCAATATTGTACAATGATCACTTGTTAATGACTTAGCTATTCTGAATAACACAATGATACAAAAACTTCCGAAGGACTTATAATGAAAAAATGCCATCCACCTCCAGAAAAGCAGCTAATGAAGTCTGAATGTGAATTGAAGCATGCTTTTTATTTTTGTTCATTTATTTTTCTTGGAGTTTTTTGTCTTTGTCTTCTTTTACAACGTGACTGATGTGGAAATGCATAATCTATATCAAATTGCTTACCTTCTCAAGGAGGGGGAGGCTAGGGAAGGGAGGAGAGAATTTGGAGCTCAAAAAATTTTAAATGAATGTTAAATTTTTTTACATGTAATGGGGAAAAATAAAATGAGAGAGAAAAAAGAAATTATTGAGGATCCAAAAGAGCTTTTGTTTATGTAGGTTAAGTCTGTTGATATTTACCATGTCAAAACATTTTAGGATTAGTATGAAAAGAGTTTTAACTTCAAGTATCGCATGAAAGGGTCTCAAGGTTCCTAAGGGGTTCTCAATCACACTTTGAGAACCACTGTCCTGAACCATTCAGTTCACCCTAGGCTGGAGACAGACAATGACCTGAACTAGATTAAGGTATTGCTATTTTAAATCTGGTTATCACTTTTAATAACTTTTCTCCGACTTCAGAGTTCTTCTTAATCTTTTGCACAAGATTCCATCAGAAAATCGTTGGATTATAGAAAAGAAGAGAAAAAAGATTTAGTGGAGGACATTTTTTCCCTGGAAGTTTAATCAAATACTGATAACCTTTCTTTCATTCAGGTAAATCTGAAACACAATTTAGGCTAGAGAAATATTTATTTCTTATATTTTCCTTTTAAAAAGGCATCCTTAATATGCTTCCACATTTCATATTACTCATAAATTATATGACCATTTTTGCCTAAACCTATAAATTTATTTTTTGAGATTAAAAGAAGGGAAACTATCTCATGGGAGAAAAGATTCCTCTATTTTGTTCTAATGTGAGAACTCAAACTCTTAGAGATTGTGAGTTTCTGCAATTTTGGCAATTTCTGAAAATATTCCAGAGCATAATCACTAAACTGCCATTGAACTTGGAGAGAGAATTAAAAGGGAGAAGATTCAAGGGTTTATTTGGTTGTCTCCAAGTGCACCTGAAAGGTATGGCATCACACACCCACATCCCCAAACTGCTAAACCAGCTTAAAAACAAAAACAACAAAAAACTGGGGCAACTAGCATGTCACTTGACCCTGATTGCCTCCCCCCATCGGAAAAAAAAAAGCTACGCAGACATTTTAGACATCAAAGAACACAGAAGCTACACAAATGCACACATGTACAGCTCTTTATGTATGTATTCTGAGACTTCCTTGAACAACCATTATGTATGGATTTGTTTTTGAAGTTTTGTATGCACATAAGCATGGTTTAGTACATGCTCATAATTTACTATTTTAACTTAGAAATCCAGAAACTGAGGTTTTTTCTTTCATAAAAACAATTTTATTCAAATACTTTCATAATAAACAAGCTTACACATAAATTTAGCTTTCTAATAAAGTTGAAAAAAACTATAGTGTTTCATAAGTGTTACAGAGTGGTATAACCTAGTATAATATATTGCAGTTAAAAAAACCCCTTTATCCTATAATCAAAATAATGCTGGTACGTGTGCTTCTTACATGAAGAGAGAGGCTGTTTAAGATTTCTGTAAAGTCAACAGTCCTGTACACATTTCAAGCAGTTTCCTGTACACATTCCCACTAAAACATTTAGGACATTTTTAATTTACACATACCATATGCCTGAATACCCAAGCAAATACCACCCTCCAAAATATTTATGTAAAAATAAATAGTATATCAGCAGAAAACATGCAGTCAGAAGTGAGACCTGATGTTTTATGACTTTATTCCAAGCCTCTATATATAACATGTTCACAAAGCAGCATTTTCCTTTGGGGGAAAAAGTAATAATTTCACCAAGGGACAACTGTTAAGAAATCATTTGCTGAAACAGCACTGTTACAACTGTAGTTTTAAAAGGAAAGATAATCTTTGTGTAAGAAGTATAGTGGGTAGAGGTGAAGCTCAGAATCAGGAAGACCTGGGTTAATGTCCTGCCTCTGACACATACTGGCTGTGTTACCAAAGGCAGGTCCATTAACCTCTTAGTACTGCCCCAGGTAACTCTTTAAGACAGATGAGTTGCCTTTCTGAATTGGTAACCAGAGCTTCCACTCTGGAAGCTCCCACATACCAATGAAATCAGAGATCCCAGACTCAAATTTCTGTATAAGTATAGCATTCAGGAACTATCAAATAACTCTTGCCTTATACTCCTCACTGACCAGGCCTTACTAGAATAGTTACAAGTATGCATGCATGCGTATATGCATTTATGTGTGTGTGTGTCTCCCCCTATTAGATGGAGAGCACCTTGAGGGCAGAGACTACCTTTTACATTTCTGTTTGTCATATATATGCCCATATACACACAATATAACATATTTATTATATGGCACACTATATATACATATATTTATTCATATGTAGATCATCATTCATACAGGGAATTAACATCAAGTATAGGGAAGGAGTGGGGTGAAAGAAACTACCTATAAAGCACCTACTATATTCCAGACACTGTACTAAGTGTCTGAGACCAGATTTAAATTCAGGTCTTTCTGACTCCAGGCCAAGTACCCTATCCACTGCACCACCCAGCAGCCTCAAGGGGAAGGGGGTGTGCGATCAAATCTTATGTTAACTTAGAATGTAACAAGAAAGGGGCTAGCTTCACTGTAAGAAATTGGATGAGATATTTGCTTGATGAAGTTACGGTTTGATTAGTGTGAGTACTTTCTCTATAATCCAGATTTCAGACTCCCCGGCGTCCAATATCACTTTCTCCATGCCTTTCTATATCTCTTCCATGAAGATCTACCCAATACACTGAAGGCCTTCCTCTAGTTCTTTTAATATCTGGGATCATACCCACATAGCACTCAGTCTGTCTCTCCATCGTTTCTCATCTGTAATACATAACCACTCCACTGCATTTTTTCAGTCACACAAGTCCTCAATTATGGTTTTTATGCTACTTTTTGTTTACAAGTCAGCTTTGGTAACATGTTTTAGTCTTCTTACAATTTCTTACAGACTTCTCACAGTTGCCTTCATCTTCCCATTGCCCTTCAAGTTATTTGTAAATTTACTAGTAAATTTGATCCTTTGAAGTTCATGTACTTCTATGATTTACTGCCATATCATACCATTTGGAGGTTATTGGTATTAAAGAGATGGGCTTTTAGGGTACTGAGCAGTTTGGGATTATTAAAAGCAGTGTACAATTTCCCAAATTGAATTTAATGCACTCTTTCCTGATCCACTTAATTCTAGTGCCTTTTCTGTTGGTTGTTTCCAGTTTATCCTGTACATAGCTATCTACATGTTGTCTCTCCCATTAGACTGAGAGCATCTTAAGAGCAGAGACTGTCATTTACATTTCTTTGTTTGCCCAACACTTAGCAGAGTGCCTGGCACATACCAGGCATTTAATAAATATTTATTGACTGACCAAATGATTATTTCCTCCTCCTCTTCCTCCTAAGTACTAGGACCATCTATTTTTTGTCTGCAGTATCTATCCAGGATATGTAAATACTGATAGATTAACTCAATGGGCCATCCAAGTTAGCATCACAGCGCGGGTACCATGTGTTTTTCACTTACTTTGTTTTCCTATGGCAAAAAGTTAAACATTTCTTTCACATCACTGTGAATTTTGCTTAGATGGTTTTGTAGTGATCCTGGGTTTGCTTTAATATCTACAATTAATGGGCAGGAATTGAGAACCTTGCCATCACTAGAGGAACCTTTTTTTTGCTTGGACTCTGTCCAGGAACTTTATAAAATGTTGATGAACATCTTAAATGAGTATGTCTGTTCTCCCTATATTACACTTTATTTGATGTTGATACTCAGCAAATCATTAAACAAAGTTATCTCTGTAGCAAATATCTGCCATCAAGCTTTGAATAATTGCAATGTACGTTTGGATGCCCCTTTGTTGATTATTCACAGATGCATTCTACTGAGTCAAGTACTTTTTCTTAAATAAAGAAATGATAGACAAAATAGGTTTTTGTATTCCCTACACCCTTCTGTCAATTGTGTTTTGCTACAGAAAACAATTTGTGAGAGCCTGCCTTTCTCATGTTTTCATCAAGGATACCATCAGTGCCACCTTAGTCACTTACTACCTATGAGATCTTCGGAGTGTATGTAATACTTAGTACTTTGGAGAATTACTTTAATGTCTTAGAATGTCAGTTTTCACATTAATAGAATTAAATATATAATTAAAATAATAATAAATCCTAGATGACTCCTAAGTTCCCTTCCAACTTTGAATCCTTTTCTCTCCCTTCCCCTCTGCTCTCTTCCCCTCCCCTCTCCTCCCCTCTTCTTCTCCTCTCCTCTCCTCTCCTCTCTTCTTCTCTTCTCTTTTCTCTTCTTTTCTCTTTCCCTTTCTATCTTCTCTCTCCCTTTGTCTTCTTTCTCTCTTTTCTTCCTCTTTTCTCTCTATCTGTCTCTTTCCCACATATGCATATGTCCTTCTTGCCAACTTTCGTATATATATATTGTGTGTGTGTGTATGTATGCATATATATACATATACATGCATACATACACATATATGAAACTATGCTGAAGACACAATATTAAAAGAACTCAGAGATCAATTTTCAAGATACCTCAAAGAAGGTATGATTCTACAAGAATAAAAGAGATGTTGAATAGTAGTATTATCCCCAAGAAGCAATTAAAATGATGTCAGCAACACTGATCTATATCAAACAAGCAAGCAATACTCCATAAATATTAAGTGCCTACTATGTGCTAAGCATTGTGCTAAGTGCTGGACATATGGGGGGGGGAGCAAAAAACGGTTCCTACTCTCAAGAAATTTACACTCTAATGGGGTAGACAATATGCAGACAAATATATACAAAGCAAAATATATGCAGGATAAATAGGAAATAATTAACAAAAGGAAGGCACTAGAATTAAGAAGGGTCAGGAAAAGATTCTTGCAAAAGATGGAATTTTAATTGGGACTTAAAAGAATCCGGAGAAGTCAGTAGATGGAGTTGAGGAGAGAGAGCATTCCAGGCATGGAAGACAGCCAGAAAAAGATGCCTTGAACCAAGAGCCGGAGTGCCTTGTTTATGGAACAGCCAGGAGGCCATTGTCACTGAATTGAAGAGTACATGACATGGAGTAAGACTGGACACGTAGAAGAGAAGAGGAAAGGACAGGAGGAAGGAGTGAGTGAGAGAGAGAGAGAGAGAGAGAGAGAGAGAGAGAGAGATTGAGAGAGAGAGATTTAGCTTTTTTGCCAACTATTTCCTAGGTGTCTTTGACACTTCACATCAGGTACAGAACTGGTAGACTCTAAATGTCGTAGTCTCACTATGATTGCCAATGAAAAGAGATCACTGTAACAACACTGATTCACTGTCATGTGGACTTGTCCTTTTGGTTTCATCTATAAATGCTCTTGGGATAATATGTCTTAGATGGACTCCGTGCCAAGATCTCTTGCAGGTTCATTTTCTCCTTAACAACTTTTCACTGTGTTGTGAGGAGATATTATTCATAGTATTCTGGCATGTTTTACAAATAAGCTTGTACTCTCAAAAAATGTTACTCTTGGCTGTCATTCTCTCCACTTGGCATGTCTCTCTACTTGGCTAGCTGAAGTGGTTTTCTAGGCTCTTTTGTCCTCTGGTAACCATTTTGCATTGGTTAATACTTCTCTAAGAAATAGTTATGGAGGCAGCATCATTATTTTTGCATATTTCATAAATGAGGAAATATTTTCATATTAATTATGTGACCACGGGCAAATCATTTAACTTCTTTTTGTCTCAGGGTTGGGGTTTTTTCATCTGTAAAATGGTGATGATAATATCTGTAAGAACTGCTTCATAGTATTTTGAGGTTCAAATGAGATTATAATATATGGAAAGTATTTTGAAAATGTCAAAGTGAAATATGTCAGTTATAAGAAGTTGTTATTATTATAATTTTTAATAAACAATACTGAATTGGAGTTGTTTTAATTGCATTCAATATCAGCTTCTCCTATTTATCATTCACTCTAATTAAATATTTATTTTGACCTTTGCTTTTTTAACAGTTGGTGATCTGACTGCATTCTGAAATTACTACAATATCCATAACTACTTGTTTCTTATCTGTTACTGGCAGCCAATTTCATTTTTTTTTAGTGATACCATTTGCTTCGCATCATGTCCAGCACCTTCTGTCTCTACTGTTGAAGAAAATATTTGTGATGTACAGGTATGAAGATTCTGAGTAATCTACAAGCCTTTGACCCCTTTCATTTCTTGATTCCAAATCAATTTTCTAGCATAATTTTCACTTTTTTTCCCCATAGGGTCAACATCATGTGAAAGTGTAAGTGCCATGATATAATTCAATTCTGATAGATCTGACCAAGTTCTTCAGCAATTTCTCTACATCTTTATCATCTGCAATATGCTGGCACATAGGTTGAAATTATCTTCATGGTTGTCACTACAATGTAAGATGGCAAAGCATCCCATGAAATGATGTTTCTTATGGTCATTTGGAGAACTATGAAACCAATTCTATCAATTCATTTATTCACATATCTGAGGACAACTTGTGAGCTACTCTCCCAATGAGCTGTATTTTCTTTGTCTTCTGCTTTCATTTCTAATGGGACTATCAATATGAATGTGAATTCCTCTAGTAATATGTTAACTTATTGGTCATTGGACAAAGATTGCATGCTTAGAGTATCAAATTAATGTTTGTAGAAGGTCTAAAAGTGATGTTTCCTTAGCCACCTTTCCCTCTATCAGCTCTGTGGAAGCAGAAGGAATTGGAAATAATTTTTTTTTAATTTTCATTGTTTGCATAACCTGACATGGCTCCAAAATATCATCACAAGGTGAAAAACTGTAATGTGTAATGATCATACTTAGCTAGGCTAGTCATAGAATCATAAGACCATACCTCTAAAGCTGAAAGGAAACTTAGTAGCTATTTAATTCAACCCCCTCATTCTACATTCAAGGAATTATAGAATTACAGAATCTGAGAGTTGGAAGGGACCTCTACTTCATCTACTTCAACTTAGCCAGGAAATCTACATCCCCACCATAACATACCTAACAAGTAGTTATTTAGACTGCTTGAAGATGGCAGACATAGTCTATCACTGGGTGTGTGCTCAAAGCCTTTTAAGTTTGATAGTATCTCTCAATGGATGTGCTCCATTGGCACAACCTTTGAGAACCCAGGCATCTAAGTAAGACAGTGCTGTGAAACTCAAATAGAAACAGGAGTCACTAAATCTTACATGAGGATCCCTGCCAAGCATATTGACTTAGAAAACCACAGGTTAACATTATCTCTGTTTTAATTGTAATTTTATTTATCTTGTTAAATATTTCCTTATTATGGTTTAATTTGTTTGGGGGAGTGTTTGTTTGACACTTCTGGAGGAGGATTTTTTTGAGGTCTGATTAGGTTCTTAGTTAGATATAAGAAGTAATAGAATAATAATTTCCATGTGTACAGCAATAGAGAAAGTGAAAGGAGCAACTGGACTTAGAATCAGAGGACATCAGATAAGCCACTTAGCCACTCTGATAGTTTTCTCATCTATAAAATGATAGCTTGGACTAAATGTCCTCTGGGCTTTTTGCTGCTCTAATTCCTATAAAAGCCATGTTTTCAAAAAATGATTTCTCATTGATTATGACATTTTTAACCCAGCAGAAATCTCATGAGAAGTTTTTTAAAAAAAGGCATTATCTCCAGAATTAATTTTTCTAAAGACACTGACAAGATCTTGCAGGTATGCCAATGAAACAATTATTTTTTAAATTATCAGACAGTGTTGGAATCTTGGCAATAGTTTTTTTTTAAATTTCCTTAGGCTGAGGAAGCCAAGAAATAATATATGACAGCTCATGATGGTTAATTTTGACTTGCAAAGAGTATCTACCAGAGCAAAGAAATCAAGTAATCTCTGGTGGTGAAAGCAGAAATCACAGTAATGAAATCACAAATCCTTCAAGTATTGTTACGCTTAATTTCAAACTTCAAGCATGCAATGCACAGCACATTATAACACAAGTGAATCTAAAGTGATACCTGATTTGCATATGCTAAAAGGCACTGCTGGTGGAGGAAAGTATGAGAGGCATGCCATTTTATAACAAGGTCAAGGGAAGGAGAATGCCTTAACTTACTGAAACATGAGCTTATAACTTAATCACTCTTTCTTTGTTTCTGGCATCATGCCCCATTAGGTATTAGTTCTGGGAAATTTTTTGACTACAGCTCATGCCTATTGAGGTCTCCAGAGATGTGGATAAAAGGGTTCTCTCAGATTCCATGCAGACACTCAAAATAACAATCAATATAAATATACATTAACTGTCATGCCTCTCCACTAGACAAGGAGATTAAGTGTTGGCTGGCTGAAATGATTCTTTGGCTTTTTTCCCCTCTGTGTGTATATATACTATATGAACACATAAAATACAAATATATATACACACAGACATAATATATAAATATATGCCTAAGTATATATATACAGCTATGATTATCTATCTATCTGTATGTATGTATGTACATGTATATGTAAATGTATATATATTCACTCAAGGAAATAATGAATATGTATATAACATACATATATATGTATGTTATTTTATATTACCTCTCCCATCAAAATGTAAGCTCCTTGAGGACAAGGATGGGAAGGAAGGGACTTTTTTTGTATCCCTAGAGCTTAGCGTGGTGACTGGCACACAGAAAGTATTTAATAAATATTTGATAAATGACTATAATCTTGTATATAAATATATGTATATATGTACATATCACCTTGTGCATATATGTGTGTGTGTGTGTGTGTGTGTGCATAACACACATGTGTATATGTGTCTTATGCCTAAAATAGAGTATTTTCTCAAATTCTTGTACAGGATCTAAAAGAACACTTTTACCTGATGCTCTGGAGACCTATATATGAACAATAATCAATGATTTTCCTAGAGTAAATTCTTGATGGAGCAGAGTGATTTGACAAAATCAAACCTGGTCCTTGTCAACGGAGAGCCTTGGGGCCTTGGACCACAGGTTACAAGTGAATGTCTCAGCAAGTTAAGATATTGTTTTTCCCTTGGATCTGTTACAAAATTAAATGATGGGATAAGGATAGAGGTAGAGATAGATAGAGATAAAGATGAGAAAGATTAAGAAAGATAGATATAGCCATAGACTTATAGAGATAGAGGTAGAGAGAGATAGAGGTACAGAGTAGCATTTATTTCACCCAACACAGAATGGCACAAATGCAAAGGACCACCAGAAGCCCATAAACAATGCAAGAAAATCAATTTAATTATATTAATTTATAAGCAATCAACATAATTCTCTTCTCTTTCTGGCACATATTATTTTCCCCCACCTCAAGTTCTAGTCTATCCTAGGCAAATAGCAGTTTGGACTTCTCCTGGAAAGGAACTACTGTACTTGGGGATGCTGGCTGTACAAATCTTTGACATCCCTCTTTTCGCAGGGATACATGAAGTCACCCCAACCAACACATCCTCCACACAATCTTTTCATTGTGTTGTCCTGCACTTTGGATTCTTCCTGGAAGGGAAACACACATTGGGTATGCTAGACAGTAGACACCCCAACATTCTTCCTCTTTCACTTTATTTTTTTTTTAATTTTTAGGCAATTGAGGTTAAGTGACTTGCCCAGGGTCACACAGCTAGTAAGTGTCAAGTGTTTGGTCTGAGGCCGGATTTGACCTCAGGTCTTCCTGACTTCAGGGTCGGTGCTGTATCCACTGCACCACCCAGCTGCCCCTTGTTTGTTTTTTGTTTTTGTTTTTTCTTTTTCTTTCTTTCCTTCCTTCCTTCCTTCTTCCTTCTTCCTTCTTTCTTTCTTTCTTTCTTTCTTTCTTTCTTTCTTTCTTTCTTTCTTTCTTTCTTCCTTTCTTTCTTCCTTTCTTTCTCTCTCTCTCTCTCTTTCTTTCTCTCTTTCTTTCTTTCTTTCTTTCTTTCTCTCTCTCTCTCTCTGTCTCTCTCTCTCTCTTTCTTTCTTTCTTTCTCTCTCTCTCTTTCTTTCTTTCTTTCTTTCTTTCTTTCTTTCTTTCTTTCTTTCTTTCTTTCTTTCTTTCTTTCTTTCTTTCTTTCTTTCTCTTTCTTAACTTATTTCACTTTAACAAGGTCCATACAGACATTCAGGCTTATGTGACTCTGCTGATAATGGGCTTTCCAGGAAGGGAAGTGCACTGGGCTTTACTAGATAAGCATGCCCTCTTTGTAGGAAGGCAGATGCAATGGAAAGAGTGCTGGATTTGTAAGTAGAGGACCTGGGTTTAAATCCTAACTCTGCCACTTATTACCTTTGTGATCCTGGGCACATCTGCTCACCTCTTTGGGATTTAGTTTTTTCATATTTAAAGGAGGGAGTTGGACTGGATGGCTGTTAAGGTCTTTTCCAGCTCTAAATCTATGACCATAAAATCCCTTCATATCAAGCACTATATCTGTTTCCCCTTAGCTCACAGCAATTATTGAGGACAAGGTCCAGATGCCTTGCACCTTCCAATGATGTTATTGCCACAGCTATTACATGCATAGGGGCCATGTGCACAATTGTTTTCTTTCACCAAGAGTCAAGGGAAGTTCCCCTTCTCTTAAACAAAAACCAAATCTCTAAACTCTCCATATTGAAACTTCTTGTGTGGCAACCCTGGGGAATCGAACCCCAACAGAATGCTGGACAACTCATGTTGTCCAGCAACTTTCCTCTAAAGCCACAAGTGAGCATTTCTACTTCTGACAAATCTCTCTCTAGGAACCTTAGAGCTACTACCCTGAATTCCCATCTTTGTAGTTTAGCATGTCCACTCTCAAGTCTCTGATGTGCTCAGAAAGGAGAAAAAGAAAGACAAAAGGTAACCAGCAACTAGAGTTCCAGGGACTCCCCTTTTGGGCCATGTGGGCAACAGCAAGCATTTATTAAGCATCTCTGATATTTATTGCACCATGCTAAGGCACTGGGGATTCAAAACATGTCTGTTGCTGCGATGCCTTTGCCACAAGCTGGTCATAGTTAGCTCTTGCTGATGTTCTCCCCCACCCCCATCCCTGTCAATACATGTATATTTGTGTTAAAACATTGCATGACCCTACATCACCTGTCCAGT
Organism: Phascolarctos cinereus; assembly: GCF_003287225.1. Taxonomy (NCBI): domain Eukaryota; kingdom Metazoa; phylum Chordata; class Mammalia; order Diprotodontia; family Phascolarctidae; genus Phascolarctos; species Phascolarctos cinereus. The sequence continues at coordinate 237,886,925 of NW_027555847.1, forward strand.
AGAAACTAGGACCCAGTAAAGGGCAAGCATCAGCTTTTCAAAAAATGGTATAATAAATGGTTGCTCTGGGGAATTTGGAATTCCAGACACTTAACAGTGGCTTATTCTGGTCATTCCCTTGATTCCTGCCAAAGACTCCATTCAGCCTGCTCTTCGTGGACAGAGATCTCCAGGAAAAAAATGGACCTTGCAAGATCATAAAGGTCCAAGAAGATAGATTACTGAGCAGTCTGCTTTTTATCTTCTAGTTCTATATCCTGTTCTGGGCCCCACTTTAAAGAGGCAAACTTATGGGTGACTTGGCAAACGGAAGCCACTAGGATACTCTGGTAGGGACTGTGGATTCTTCAAAAACTAAGTAAACTATTAAGTCTCTGGGCTGTTCTCTTAGATCATCGGGAAGCTGGTATCAATAGATTATTTTTGACTGTTTCTGGAATCCTTTGGGTTTTCTCCATTCACCATATTCCTCAAGGCTTGACTGAGTGGGCTAGATCCTGAAGTTTCTTAGGGTTGATTTCTTACCTCTTGTCAATCACAGGAGCCATAATTTGATCTAGGGCCTCTACCACAGAGAGACTACATCTGGCCTAGTCATCATTGTGTCATTAATATAGTGACAAATGTCAATGCTTCCAGGAAGGGAAACCTCTTTCAGGTCATTGCCACCACAATGTGACAGTAGGAAGGAGAGTTCAAAGTCTAAGGAAGTACAGTAAAGGCAGATTGGACTCCTTTCCAGATGAAAGCCAACTTCTCCTGACTAATCTTAGCCATAGAAATAGAGAAAAAGCATTGTAAAGGTTCATAGCACCATACTATTCACCCTAAGCCTGAGCTACCACATGGGCAAAACATTTGTAGAGATGTTGTTGTTGTAGAAATTGCAGAATTGTAGAGATGTCCATAATGAATTTGTTCAGCTCCTTATAGTCCACTGTCACCTGCTGTCCTCACAGGGAAGGAGATCTGATATAATGAACTGCTAAAGTAATCCAACTTCATTCCATTCCTCACTCCCCACCCCTATCAAACTCCCTGATGCACAATGATATGCTATTAATTACAAGGCATAGTTTAGGTAACTCTAAGGGTTTCCATTTGGCTCTACCAACAGTGAGATGCTGAGAAGTTGATGAAAGGGCCCACATCTATACTGAGTTCATAGTATCTCTTTCCTCCATCATCTGCCCTCTCTAGCCTCCACTGAATGATCCAAATGGAACAGGGGCTTTAGAGATCAGTCTTGGGTTGAGCTAAAGACCTTAGTTCTCTGCTACTGAATTTCCCTTAAAATTTTACTAGCAATCCCATGGGTTTTCTAATCAATTCCATGTTTCAGGAGTCATAGCCAAGAAAGGGTGTTGTTGTTCTCTGGCCACTTAACAAGACAGTAGTCTTAGTAACTTCCCAGAGTTTCTTCTCAATATAATTTTCTTAAGAATTCATTCTGGATTTCCAGGAGCCAAGATGGTGGAGTAAGTAGTAAATTGCTTTCATTCTCCAATACTCACCTCTGAAAATCTATAAAATAGCACTGCAAAACAAATCCTGGAACAGTGGAGCCAGCAGAAAGATGGGGTAGTGCAATCTTTTATTCCAGGAGACTTGGAGGATCAGCAAAAAAGGTCCATATTAGTTGGGTAAAAAGGGAGCACACAGTCCAGGATAGGAAGCATCCCAGCAAGTGAAACCTTAGCAAACCAGTGGGAGATACTGAGCCCCAGGGTGATGGAGCAGGCAAATGCCAACATTAGGACCCTTCAAATGCCTGAGCACAGCAAGGGGAACCAGAAGACTCCAGCTCAAAGAACCACCACATGCTTCAGTGCAGCCCTGGGTAGGAAGACTTATTCCAGCAGCTGAACCTCCCCATGCTTTGGTGCAGCCCTGGGTGGGCAGGCATCCACCAGTGGCAGTATGTCCATGTGCTTCAGCACAGCCCTGGGTGGGCAAGTGTCCTCCAGCAGTTGGACCTGCCATGCTTCAGTGCAGCCCAGGATAGTCAGGTATCTTCTGGCTGCCAGTCCTCCATGTCCTTCATTGTAGCCCTGGGGAAACTCAGAAAAAATCCCACCTGGGCTCAGCACACAACAGACACTACCACTAGGACCCCAGCTCAGCAGATAAGCTGCCCCAGATAAGGACCCCCAATAAGCTGCCAGACCCCTACAGCCACTAGCTGCCAGCACCTGAGGTCCCAGTGGACAAAACCAGAGACCAGGCCCCTGCCCCCAGAACAAGAAGCTTGGGACAGTGCTCACTGTGCTCCAGCAGGAGAGCTCAACTTTAAAAGCCAGGAAATAGGCAAAAAAATGAGCACAAAGTGAAAAAGAACCTTGACCATAGAGAGTTTCTATGGTGACAGGGAAGATCAAAACACACACACACACACACACACACACACACACACACACATATATATATATATATATATATATATATATATATATATATAAAAACGTATTTACTCATATATACACATATACATGTGTGTGTGTGTATGTGTGTGTGTGTGTGTGCATGTACATACATCTGAAATACCACGGGGGAATATGAATTGATCTCAAGCCCAAAAAGCTTTTTTGGAAAAGGTCAAGAAGGATTTTAAAACTCAAATAAGAGAGGTAGAAGAAAAATTGGGAAAAGAAATGAGAGGTATACAAGAGAGAGTCAACAGCTGGGAAATGACTGAAGAAAGAAATCCCTTAAAAAGTAGAACTGGCCAAATGGAAAAAGAGGTACAAAAACTAACTGAAGAAAATAACTAGTTAAAAATTAGAATTGCATAAGTGGAAGCTAATGACTTTGTGAGACATCAACAATCAGTCAAACAAAATCAAAAGAATGAAAAAATAGAAGAAAATGTAAAATAACTCATTGGGAAAACAACTGACCTGGAAAATAGATCTAGGAAAGATAATTTTAGGATTATTGGACTATTTATTGTGGCATTTGGAAGGGGTATACCTAGACAGAGAGTGTAAGTATAAGTTGAATTTGATGTGATGATAAAAATAACTAATTAAGGGGTGAATAAAAGGATTGTACTGGGAGAAGAGGAAAGGGAGAGGCAGAATAGGGTAAATTACATCACAGGGAGAGGCACAGAGATCCATTACAGAAGAGGGGAAGAATGGAGTGGGGTGAGCATTGTTTGAACTTTACTGTCATTGAATTTGGCTTGAACATACACATTCAGTTGGTTATAGAAATCTATCTCACTCTATAGGGAAGTAGGAGGAGAAAGGGCAAAGAAAAGGGAGGGGGTGGATAGAAGTTAGGGAAGAAGGGAGTGAAGAAACAGTAAGGGAAAGAAAAAGGGAGGGAGTAATACAAGGAAGGGGAGATTAAGGAAGGCAGTGGTCAGAAGCAAAACACTGGTGAGGAAGGAAAGGGTGAAAGGAGAGAGAAAAGTATAAACATGGGGGAAAATAGGATGGAGAGAAAGACATAGTAATCATAACTGTGAATGTGAATGTAATGAACTCTTCCATAAAACAAGTTGCTCATGGGTAGGCCAAGCTAATATAATACAAATTACAATTCTACTGAAATTATTTGTTTATTCAGTTCCATACCAACCAAATGACCAAAAAAGTTTTATAGAGCTAGAAAAAATAACAAAATTCATCTGGAAGAACAAAAGGTCACGAATATCAAAAGAATTAATGAAGGGAAGGTTGCCTAACTGTACCAGATCTAGAATTGTATTATAAAGCAGCAGTCATCAAAACTATTTGGTACTGGCTAAGAGATAGAGTGGTGGATCAGTAGAATAGGTTAGGTATACAAGACACAGAACTCAAAGAGGGCCAAGCCAAGATGGCAGAGTAAAAGCAGTGACTTGCTTGAGCTCTCCCCCAAACCCTTCCAAATACCTGTAAAAAATGGCTCTAAACAAATTCTAGAGCAGCAGAACCCTCAAAAAGACAGAGTGAAACAAATTTCCAGCCCAAGACAACCTGGATGGTTGAGTGGAAAGGTCTATTGCACAAGGCTGGGAGAGGAGCACAGTTGAGTGTCAGCCACATTGGGCTTCAGCAAACCTGAAGTAGTCCTTAGGTGATTGAATCAAAGGGATCTGTGGTGGTTTCCAGACTTCTCAATCCATAAACACCAAAGACAATGTAGAAGGTCAGTAGGAAAGGTGTGTCTGACTTCAGTGAGAGGAGGTCAATCCGGCCCCAGTCCTGGCACAACCCTGGGGCAGCAGCTGCTTCTGGAGCTCTCACCCCACAGATGGGGGGGGGATCAAGCAGCTGATCAGAGGGGGATTGCAGGGGTCTCTTTGCTGGTGCTGAGGCAGGATTGTCTTGCTTTGCCCATGCTTGGATCTGGGTCACAGTTCTGGGTGACAGTCCTGGGGCAAGGAGGAGCACTGGCATGGTGGAGCTTGTGGTGGCAGTGACAGGGAATCTTCCTCATAGTTACAAGGCAGAAAAGAGTGCTTGTGGTCAATCATAGACCATAGCACAGGCCAGGAAAGGAGTAACACATCACCCATGATCATACCACCTTGAAAAAACTGAAAACTTACAGGTCCCTAGAAGTATCGCTGAAAACAGCTGCACAAAACTCCCAAAGCTTGGGACAGTATATTCTCCACACTGGAAGCAGATGCCTACCTTAACAAAGAATTTAATAGTCAAGTAATTAACTGAGAGCATGAGCAAACTGTGCAAAAAAGTCAGCCCATAGAATCTTTCTTTGGTGGTGAAGATCAAAACATACAACCAGAAGAAGTCACAAAGTCAAAGTACCTACACCCCAAGCCTCCAAGAAAAATATGAATCAGTCCCAGGCCCTGGAAGAGCTCAAATGGGATTTTGAGAAGCGAGTAAGAGAAGTAGAGGAAAAACTGGGAAGAGAAATAGAAGTGATGCAAGAAAATCATGAAAAATAAGTCAACAGTGTGGTAAAGGAGACCCCAAAAAATACTGAAGAAAATAACACCTTAAAAAATAGACTAACCCAAACAGCAAAAGAGGTCCAAAAAGGTAATGAGGAAAAGAATGCCTTCAAAGCAGAATTGGCCAAATAGAAAAGGAAGTCCAAAAGCTCACTGAAGAAAATACTTCCTTAAAAATTAGAATGGAGGAAATAGAAGCTAGTGACTTCATGAGAAATCAAGAAACTATAAAACAAAACTAAAAGGATGAAAAAATAGAAGACAATGTGAAATATTTCATTGGAAAAACAATTGACCTGGAAAATAGATCCAGGAGAGAAATTTAAAAATTATTGGACTATCTGAAAGCCATGATCAAAAAAGAGCCTAGACATCATCTTTCAAGAAATTATCAAGGAAAACTGCCCTGATATTCTAGAACCAGAGGGTAAAATAGAAATTGAAAGAATCCACCATCTCCTCCTGAAAGAGATCCCCAAAGGAAAACTCCTAGGAATATTGTAGCCAAATTCCAGAGTTCCCAGGTCAAGGAGAAAATATTACAAGCTGCCAGAAAGAAACAATTCAAGTATTGTGGAAACACAATCAGGATAACACAAGATTTAGCAGCTTCTACATTAAGGACAGGGCTTGGAATATAATATTCAGAGGCAAAGGAGATAGGATTAAACCAAGAATCAGCAAAACTGAGTATAATCCTTCAGGGGAAAAAATGGAATTCAGTGAAATAGAGGACTTTCAAGCATTCTTGATGAAAAGACCAGAGCTGAATAGAAAATTTGACTTTCAAATACAAGACTCAAGAGAAGACATGAAAAAGAACAGGAAAGAGAAATCATAAGGACTTATTAAGTTGAACTGTTTACATTCCCATGGAAAGATGATATTTGTAACTCTTGAGACCTTTGTCAGTATTAGGGTAGTTGGAGAGAAAAAATTATATGTAATGATAGATAGATAGATAGATAGATAGATAGATAGATAGATAGATAGATAGATAGATGGGCACAGGGTGAGTTGAAGATGAAGGGTGATATCTAAAAATAAAATTAAGGGTGAGAGGATTATATTGAGAGAATGAGAAAGGGAGAGGTAGAATGGGGTAAATTATCTCACATAAAACAGACAAGAAAAAGCTTTTACAGTGGAGGGGAAGTGGGGGAAGGTGAAGGGAATTAGTGAATCTTATTCTCATCAGATTTGGCTTAAGGAGGGAATAACATACAAACTCAGTTGGGTATGGAAATCTATCTTACCCTACAGGAAAATAGGGGGGAAGGAGATAAAAGATGAGGGGATGAAAAAAGGGAGGGTAGATTGGGGGAAGGGGTAATCAGAAGCAAACACTTCTGAGGAGGGCAAGGGTTAAAAGACAGACTAGAATGAATGGAGGATGGGATAGGATGAAAGGAAATATAGGTAGTTTTTCACAACATGACTACTATGGAAGTTTTTGCAGGACTACACAGGTATAACTGTATCTAGTTGCTTGCCTTCTCAATGAGGGTGAGTGGAGAGGGAGGAAGGGAGAAAATTTGGAACCCAAAATTTTAAAAACAAATGTTAAAAATTGTTTTCACATGCAACTAAGAAATAAGATATACAGGCAATGGGGTATAGAAATCTATCCTGCCCTACAGGAAAATAAAAGGGGAAAGGGATACGAGAAGGGGTATGTGTGATAGAATGTAGGGCAGGTGAGGGGAAGGGGTATTCAGAATGCACACCATCATGGACTGGGGGAAGGGGTGAGATGAGGAGGAAATTTGGAACTCAAAATCTTGTGGAAGTGAATGTTGAAAATTAAAAATAAATAAATTAATTTTTTAAAAAATGTTTAATACTAAAAAAGGCACAGTAACCAATGACTATAGTTTGATAACTACTACAATGACTACTGTTTGATAAACCCAAAGACTCCAGCTTCTGGGATAAGAACTCACTGTTTGACAAAAACTGCTGGGAAAACTGGAAAACAGTATGGCGTAAACTAGGCATACACCAACACATTATACCATATACCAAGATAAGGCCAAAATGGGCACATGATTTAGAAAAGTGATACCATAAGCAAATGAGGAGAGCAAGTAATAGTTTACCTGCCAGATCTGGGGAGAAGGGAAGAGTTTATGACCAAATAGGAGATAGAGAACATTATGAAATGCAAAATGGAAAATTTTGATTACATTAAGTTAAAAAGGTTTTGCATAAGCAAAGCCAATGCAACCAAAATTAGAAAAGAAGTAGTAGAAAGCTGAGAAACAATTTTTTACAGCCAGAATCTCTGATAAAGGCCTAATTTCTAAAATGTATAAAGAACTGAGTCAAATTTGTAAGAATACCAGTCATTCCCCAATTGATAAATGGCCAGAGGATATGAACAGGCAGTTGAAGAAATTAAAACTATCCATGGTCATATGAAAAAATGCTCTAAATCAGTATTGATTAGAAAAATGAAAATTAAAATAACTCTGAGCTACCACTTCACACCTGTAAGATTGGCTAATATGACAGAATAGGAAAATGATAAATGTTGGAGAAGATGTGGGAAAATTGGAATGGTAATATTTGTTAGTGAAGTTGTGAACTGATCCAACCATTCTGGAGAGCAATTTGGAACTGTGCCCAAAGGGCTATAAAACTGTGCATATCCTTTGACCCAGCAATGCCACTACTATGTCTGTATCCCAAAGAAATCATAAAAAAGGGAAAAGGAACAACATGTACAAAAATATTTATAGCAGCTCTTTTTGTGACAGCTAAGAATTGGAAATTGAAGGGGATGCCCATCAATTAGGGAATGGCTGAACAAGTTGTAGTACATGAATGTAATGGAATACTATTATTCTATAAGAAATGATGAGCAGGAAGATTTCAGAAAAACCTGGAAAGACTTATATGAACTGATGCTAAGTGAAGTGAGCAGAACCAGAAGAATATTGTACACAGTAAAAGCAACACTGAGATGACCAACTCTGATAGACTTAGCTCTTCTCAGCAATACAATGATCTAAGACAATTCCAAAAGACTCAAGATGGAAAATGCTATCCACATCCAGAGAAAGAACTATGGAGTCTGAATACAGACTGAAGAATAATATTTTCTCTTTTTTTCTCTTGTGGTTTTCCCCCTTTTGTTCTGCTTCTTCTTTCACAACATGATTAATATGGAAATATATTTAATATGATTGTGCATGTATTGCCTATATCAGGTTGTGTGCTATCTTGTGTGGGGGGGAAGATGGGGGAGGGCAGGGAGGGAGAAAAAAATTTGAAACTTAAAATCTTATAAAAGTGAATGTTGAAAATTATCTTTATATGTAACTGGAAAAAAATAAAATAATATTAAGAAAAAAAATTCATTCTAAGAGGTTTTTGGGAAGTTGGTAGAATAACACAACAAATTGCCTGGCTCTCCTGAATTCCTCCACAAACAATATAAAATAATACCTCAAAGTGAACTTTGAGAGGCAGAAATAATTAAAAGTCAAAGTAAAGCAGTTGTTCACCTAAGACAACTTGGGGTGATTTGACCTGACTGAAGTATAAATCCTCTGTGCAGATACTGCCAAATCAATAAACAATAAGCCCCTTGGGGCACCTGTGTTCTGGTAGCAACCTCAGGAACTTTTGCCTCAGTGATACTATGGGGTCAGACAGCTGACCAAGACAAGATTGCAGGGCCCTCCACTTGCTCTGGATGCTTGGCCCAGGTGTGCTGACCAGACACAGTCCCAGCCCACAGCCAGAAGGGTCCCTGACCTCTATGACCTCATTCATCAGCATGTGATGTGTCTGCTCCTCCTCACCCATAGCCACAGCCCATGACTGTGTCTGGTCAGATTCCCTGATTTTGGTTCCAGGGCAGAGGGGCGAGCTGAAACTTGCACCTTTGGGACAGATAGCAAGCAGCAATTTGTTTGAACTGACAGTGTTGCTGGAGGCATTCATTGTAGCTGAGAAACAAAAAGGAGTACCTGAAGTCAGGCCACTGGATAGTACTCAAAAAATAACAGCACAAAAAATTGAAACTTGAAATATTATCCTCCATACCCTGAGAATAGAGCCTGACTTTAACAGAAAGTTAGCAGACAATAACAAAGCACTGAAAACAAATGAGCAAACGAAAGAGAAAGAACCCAACCATGGATAGCTACTAGGGTTATAGAAAAGATCTTAGTTCAAACACAGCAGAAGATAGTGAAGCTAAAACAGCTACTTATATCTCCAAAGAAAAACAAAATAGTCATGAGTCCAAAAAGAGTTTTTGGAAGGACTTAATTAAAAAGGACTTTAAAAATCAAGTAAGAAAGGTTGAGGAAAAATTAGGGGAAAAAATAAGTGTAATGCAAGAAAATAAAGAAAATTATGAAAAGAAAATCATCCACTTAGAAAAAAAAGATCCAAAAACTTATGGAAGAAAATAGCTCCTTAAAAGTTAGAACCAGACAAGGAGAAGCCAATAACTTAATAAGACACCAAGAAATAATAAAATAAAACCAAAAGAATGAAAAAAGAGAAAAGAAGGTAAAACATCTCTCTAGAAAAACAACTGACCTGAAGACCTGAACCTTACAGATTGAGGGGAGGAAACATGAGAATTGTTGAACTACCTGAAAGTTATGATCATAAAAAGAGTCTAGACATTATACTACTTTTTAAAAAAGATTTATTAATTTATTTTGATTTATCAACAATCACTTCCATATGCTTTTGAGTTTAAAATTTTTCTCCCCTTTCCTCCCCACCACCCTCCCCAAGATGGTGCACAATCTGATATAGGCTATACCTTTACATTCCTATTAAACATATTTTCACATTAGTGAAGTTGTAAGTAAAAATTAAAACCAATAGGAGGAACCATCAGAAAGATGAAACAAAACTCAACAGAAGAAAAAAAGTGATAGCATTCAACTTCCATAGTTCTTTCTTTGGATGTGGAGCATTTTCCATCCGAGGCCTCTGGAGATGTCTTAGATCCTTGTAATGCTGAGAAGGTTCAGTTTAACAATATTAGTCATTGCACAATGTGGCTGTTATTGTGTACAAAGTCCTCTTGGTTCTGCTCACTTCACTCAGCATCAGACCACATAAGTCTTTCCAGTTTTTTCTGAAGTCAGTCTGTTCATCATTTCTTATAGCACAATAGTATTCCATTACATTCATATACCACAACTTGCTCAGCCATTCCCCAATTGATGGGCATCCTCTCAATTTCCAATTCTTTGCCACCACAAAAAGAGCTGCTATGAATATTTTTGTACATGTGGGTCCTTTTCCCATTTGTGATGATCTCTTTGGGATATAGCCCTAGAAGTGCTATTGCTGGATCAAAGGGTATGCACATTTTTGTAGCCCTTTGGGCATAGTTCCAAATTGTTCTCCAAAATGGTTGGATCATTTCACAACTCCACCAACAATGCATTAGTGTTCCAATTTTCCCACATCTTCTCCAACATTTATCATTTTCCTGTTTTGTCATGTTGGCCAATCTGATAGGTGTGATGTGGTACCTCAGAGTTGTTTTGATTTGCATTTCTCTAATCAATAATGATTTAGAGCATTTTTTCATATGACTATAGATGGCTTTAATTTCTTCATCTGAGAACTGTCTGTTCATATCCTTTGACCATTTATCAATTGGGGAATGGCTTGTATTCTTATAAATTTGTCTTAATTCTCTATATATTTTAGAAATGAGGCCTTATCAGAGAGACTGGTTGTAAAAATTCTTTCCCAATTTTCTACCTTCCTTCTAATCTTAGTTGCATTGGCTTTGTTTGTGCAAAACTTTTCAATTTAATGTAATCAAAATGATCCATTTTGCTTTTCATAGTGTTCTCTATCTCCTTTGGTCATGAATTCTTCTGTTCTCCATAGATCTGATAGGTAAACTATTCCTTGTTCTCCCAGTTTACTTATGGTATCAGCCTTTATATCTAAGTCATGAACCCATTTTGACTTTATTTTGGTATATGGTGTGAGATTTGGGTCTATGCCTAGTTTCTGCCATACTCTTTTCCAGTTTTCCCAGCAGTTTTTTTTCAAAGAGTGGGTTCTTATCCCAGAAGCTGGGGTCTTTGGGTTTATCAAATAATAGATTACTATAGTCATTGACTACTGTGTCTTGCATATTTAACCTATTCCACTGATCCACCCTCTATTTCTTAGCCAGTACCAAGCAGTTTTGATGATTGCTGCTTTATAATACAATTTAAGATCTGGAATTGCTAGGCCACCTTCCCCTGCATTTCTTTTCATTAGTTCCTTTGATATTCTGGACCTTTTGTTCCAAATGAATCTTGTTATTATTTTTTCTAACTCTATAAAATAATTTTTGGTAGTTTGATTGGTATGGCACTGAATAAGTAAATTAGCTTAGGTAGGATTGTCTTTTTATTATATTAGCTCGGCCTACCCATGAGCAACTGATGTTTTTCCAATTATTTAGTTCTGATTTTATTTGTGTGAAAAGTGTTTTGTAATTGTGTTCATAGAGTTCCTGGGTTTTTTGGAGGTAGACTCCTAAATATTTTATAATGTCTACAGTAAGTTTAAATGGAATTTCTTTTTCTATCTCTTGCTGCTGGGCTTTGTTGGTAATATATAGAAATGCTGATGATTTATGTGGGTTTATTTTATAGCCTGCAACTTTGCTAAAGTTGTTTATTATTTCAAGTAGTTTTTTACTTGATTCTCTAGGATTCTCTAAGTATATCATCATGTCATCTGCAAAGAGTGATAGCTTTGTTTCTTCTTTGCCTATTCTAATATCTTCAATTTCTTTTTCTTCTCTTATTGCTAAAGCTAAGGTTTCCAGTACAATATTGAATAACAGTGGTGATAATGGACATCCTTGTTTCACCCCTGATCTTACTGGAAATGCTTCTAGCCTGTCCCCATTACATATAATGCTTGCTGAAGGTTTTACATAGATGCTATTTATTATTTTAAGGAAGACTCCATTTATACCTATGCTTTCTAGTGTTTTTAATAAGAATGGGTGTTAGACATTATACTTCAAGAAATTATTAAGGAAAACTGCCCTGAAGTTTTAGAACAAGAGGGTAAAATAGGAATAGAAAAAAAATCCACCTATTACTACCTGAAAAAGATCCCAAGATGAAAACTCACAGGAACATCATAGCTAGGTTTTGAAGCTCCCAAGTCTAGGAAAAAATACTGAAAACAACTAGGAAAAACCCATTTAAATACTGTGAAGCTATAGTCAGGATAACATAAGATTAAGCAGTTTCTATACTAAAATATTAAAGGGCATGGAGTATTATATTCCAAAGAGCAAAAAGCTGGGCTTGCAATCAAGCATAATTTACCCAACAAAGCTGTGTGTAATCTTGAATGGAAAAAAAATGGATAGTTAGTGAACTAAAAGACTTTCAGGTATTTGTGAAGAAAAGACCAGAACTGAATGGAAAATTTTACTTAGTAGACTCAGGAGAAACATAAGAAGGTAAACATTAAAGACAATTATTCAGGATTTAATAAAATCAAAATGTTTACTTCTTATATGGGAAAACATTATCCATAACTCTTAAGAACTTTATCATTACTTGGGTAGTTTGAAAGAGCATACATAGATCGAAGGCTTGGCTTTGAGTTGAGTATGATGGGATGATCCTAAAAAAATAAAATTGGGTAGGGAGAGGAAAAATGAAGCAATTAACTCACACAAATGAAATGTGAATGGAATAACTGTTACAGTGGAGGCAGGAGTGGGTAGAAGGCTAGTAGTGCTAGAACCTTATTCTCATCAAAACTGAGTTAAAGATATAGTATAGAAATCTTAACTTATAGAGAAATAGGAAGGTGAGAGGATAGGATAAGGAAAGAACTTTTATAAGGATGTGCAGATCAAGAATAAGAGGGTAAAAAAAGGGGCTAAGAAAGGAGGTTTTATGGTACCAGATGTTAAACTATATTATAAGGCAGTAATTATTAGAAATTATCTGGCACTGGCTAAGAAATAGAAAGCTGGATCAGTGGAACAGAATAGACATACAATACACAGTAGTAGGTGATTATGGTAACCTTGTATTTGATGAATGTAAAGATTTAATCTTTTGGGATAAGAATTCCCTATTTGTTTAAAAAAATTGTTGAAAAAACCTGAAAGCAGTCTGGCGGAAATTGTGTATAGATCAATATCCTACTCCATTTACCAAGATAAAGTCAAAATGGATACATGACCTTGATATAAAAGGAGATATAATAATGAAACTAGAAGAACATGTATGACATTACCTATCAGACTTATGAAAAGGCAAACAATGTATAATAAACAAGAGATAGAGAGTACTGTGAGGTATAAAATTAATAATTTTGATTACATTAAATTAAAAAGGTTTTGTACAAATAAAACCAATGAAGCCAAGATTAGAAGGAAAGCAGTAAATTAGTAAAAAAAAATACATAGGTAGATAGATAGTTTCTTGGATAAAGGTCTCATATCTCGAATATATGGAGAATTTTCTCAAATATATAAGAATATGAGTCACCTCCCAGTTGATAATGGTCAAAGGATATGAACAGGTCATTTTCAGACAAATAAATCAAAACTATATATAGTCATATAAAAATGCTTTAAATCATTATTGATTAGATGTCAATTTAAAAACTTTGAGATATCATCTCACATCTATCAAATTGGCTAAAATGATAAAAGGGAAAAATGACAAATTTTGGAGGGGATGTGGAAAAATTGGGACATTAATATAGTGTTGGTGATATTGTGAACTGATCCGATCATTCTGGAGAGCAATCTGGAACTGTATATACTCTTTGGCCCAGCAATACCTCTATTAGATCTAATTCCCTAGGTGATCAGGGAAAAAGGAAAAGAACCCCTATGTTCTAAAATATTTATAGCAGCTCTCTTTGTGGTGGCAAAGAACTGGAAATTGAGGGGATGCCCATCAATTGGTGAATGGCTAAACAAGTTGTTATAAATGATTGTGATAGAATACTATTGTGCTTTAAGAAACAATGAGCTCGTTCAGGGGTGGAGAACCTGGCGCCTCAAGACCATATGTGGCCCTTTAGGTCCTTGGGTGCAGCCTTTTAATTGATTTGTTCTATAAAACTTGGACTCAGTCAAAAGGCCCACCCAAGGACCTAGAAGGCCACATATGGCCTTGAAGCCCCAGGTTCCCCACCCCTGAGATAGTTGATTTTAGAAAAAACATGGAAAGACTTGTATGAAATAATGAAAAAAAAAACAAGAGGACATTGTATACAGCAACAGCAATATTGTTCCAGGTATAATTGTGAACAACCAAGTTATTCTGTATATTATAAACACTAAAATCAACTACAAAGGATTTATGAAGGAAGATGCTATCTACCTCCAGAAAAAGAATTGATAAATAGAAGTATGCATTGTATGGTTTTACATATATTTATAAATCTGTGTCAAATGGTGACCTTCTCTAGTGCAGGGTGGGGAGGTAGGTAAGGAGATGGTTCAGAATTTAAAATAAATAAATAGATTAAATTTGTTATTTAAAAAGAGTTTATTTTACTGCCTTACTCAAGTTATGTGTCTTATGTATATTCCCTTGCTCATCTGATGGGATGGGATCTCATGGGATTTAAAATAAATAAATAGATTAAATTTGTTATTTAAAAAGAGTTTATTTTACTGCCTTACTCAGGTTATGTGTCTTATGTATATTCCCTTGCTCATCTGATGGGGTCCCATTCCATTAGTTTCTTCATCAAGCTAGTATACCTTGGACTAATCTTTAATTTAAATGGCACGATGTTGTTAACTGGATCTCATCTGTCCAAAGCCCCCACTATCAGCATATTGGAACATATTCTGTAGCCTTCCTGGGCCAGAAACTAACAAACTACCTAGTATATCTCAAATATCTGTTGTCAAAGGATATGGCAATATCTATAACAGTAGCAGTATAGTTCTCATTATCCAAGATTATGAAATCCAATCTTAAAGGCCTCTCTTAGCCTTGGAATTGTCAAATTTACCTGCATCTCAATTCTTTCAGTCACTTTGATGGTTTTAATTCATCTATTTAAAATAGATAGCATTGTACTGTTGGGTAATAATCCCACTCAGTTGAGGACTATAGTGACAGACGACATATGAGAACATTCCATTTCATGTCCCACACTGACTGCAATGCTTGTCCTCAGAGCCAAACCTCTCAACCTCACTCAATGGGATACAGTTTTGTTTGGCTCTGTGAATGAATTGCCAAGCCATTAATTGGATAAAGGATTCCTCCTTCACAAAAATACTTGAAGCTACAGATGTTGGTCCAGAGTGCCTATTCCCATTAACAGCAGTATTTGCCAGAGCCAAAATTGTCCTAATCTCCTGTTCCAGTTTCATCAGTTGATTAATCCATACCTATAAGGTTGTGTGTGTTTGCATGTGGGGGTGGAGGAGGATGGGAGGGAGGGTCATAATTAAAGTGAAGCCATTCAGGTGAGTCTCCACATAGAAGTCTGGATTTAATTGCCCCTGAGATAGGCTGGACATAGGGTGTGGCAGTTTATGGGGGAAGAGGAGTGGTGGTCCATAAATCCAGTAAACCAAAACCAATTTTTTTTTTGCTGAGGCAATCAGGGTTAAGTGACTTGCCTAGGGTCACACAGCTAGTAAGTGTCAAGTGTCTGAGGCTGGATTTGAACTCAGATCCTCCTGACTCCAAGACCAGAGCTCTATCCACTGTTCCACCTAGCTGCCCCCAAATCCAATTCCTCTAAGGACTTCCCCCTCATATTTAAAGCAGGTCTTTTAATGGTGGCAAAGAATTGGAAACTGAGTGGGATGTCCATCAATTGGGGAATAGCTGTACAAGTTGTTGTGTATGATTGTGATGGAATACTATTGTGCTATAAAAAATGATGAGGATACTCTCAGAAAAACCTGGAAAGACTTACAGGAACTGACACAAGAAGAAATGAGCAGAACCAAGAGAACATTGTATATAGTAATAGCAATATTGTGTGATGATTAACTGTGAATGACTTAGCTATTCTCAGCAATATAATGATCCAATACAATTCTGAAAGACTTATGATAGAAAATGCTATCCATCTCCAGAGAAAGAATTGATGAAGTCTGAATGCAGATGAAAGTATACTTTTTTCTTAACTTTCTTTATTTTTCTTGGAGTTTTTTGTCTGTTTTCTTTCACAACATGACTAATGTGGAAATACGTTTTGCATGACTGCACATGTATAACATATCAAATTGCTTGCCTTCTCAATGTGAAAGGGGAGGAGAGGGAGAGAAGGAGAGAATTTGGAACTCAAAAATTTTTTTAAATGAATATTAAAAATTGTTTTTACATGTAATTGGGGAAAAATAAAATATTAAACAATTTTTAGGAAGAACTTCCCCCCTCCCTTGTAGGTCCCTATCAGTGAGCCAGCTGCAATGGGAATTCATCTTTGTGAGGCCAGTTGCAGATAACTCCTGATCTTATCTACCTAAAAAGGCTGGGAGATCACTCCTCATTTGGAGGATCTAATAAATTTGGTTGACTATAAAAGCCCTTCCTCAGAGAACTCCCCCAGGCTATGGAAGCGAGGTGCAGCAAGTGACTCCACATTGGCTTCATCAGACCAGGCCCTCGATGCTCACTGCTCTAGGGATTCCTCTGGTGTGAATTGCCACAACCACCCCAGCTCCTAGGTGGAGAAGATGTGCCCACTGCCTGATCACTGAGGACAGGGAGTCACCTTCCTCTAGGGAGCAGTAATAAGATAAACCTGACACTTCCTAGGTAGCGTTGATGGGAGTTCCAAATCTCTACCCCAAGTCTGCTCTCCTTTCTCATGACTCTGGTCATAGTAGTAATCTAAATCCCAAAGGTGGAGACCATGGGGGGAATGTTCCTGGCTGGGATGTCAGTCCCTACTCCTATCTTGAGAGACTCCCTACTTACACAACCACACCAATTCAATTAGTTTTCCTTTGGCCAAGACTTTTCATTGCAAAGTCTCCAACTGTTGAATGTGCTGGTCCACTTTCCTTTCAGGGTTATTATGTTGCCAATCCAACTCATGCAGAACAGTCAACAGCAACCAGGGAAGGCTAAAATGAGACAATCACAAGTCATGGAACAGTTAACAAGAGGAGGTTGACTTTGCTCTAACTCAGCAAAGATGGGCAGCAAGATCTGGTGATATTTAGCTTCTCTGGTCTCATCAAGTTTGGTTGTCAGGGCAGGATATTCAAAGATATGGACACTCACGTGGCATTCAGAAGTCCACCAAGTTAAGGCGTCCTGGCTGCCTGTGCCTGGGACGTCAGGTCTCTAGGAAGCCATATTGGAAAAGAAACCAGGGACAATCAGATCTCAGGGAAAACATTGTCTCTTTTTAGAGAACATTAGTCCTTTAGCATTAGGGAATAAAGAGAATCCTCAGGCTCCCCATGTTGTGGGAAATGCTGTAAATGTTAGTCCTATCACAGTGGTGCATACCTACAGGTATAGACTTTTGGACAAGTTTTCTAGTCTATGTCAACTGTTTGCTGGCATACCTACCAGATGGAAAGTGGCACCAATTACCCTCATTTTATAGTTGAAAGTTATGTAGTTACTCGCTGAACTTTGCACAGTAAATTGTGACAGAGGCAGAATGGGACCCCTTATATACTGATTCTTGGTCCTTGGTAAGTACTTCTTATCTCACAGTCCATTGTCAGGGATGCTAAAGCGGGAATTGGTTTCTAAGGAAATCATGGGATCCCATAAATCATATTATAGGATGTTTCTTAGAAGCAAACCAAAAACTCTGCATTTTAGAGTAGTGGCCTATGGTTTCACTAAGAAGGCAGGGGAAAGGACTACATGACCTCTTTAAGAGGTCAGAAGTTATTAGTTATTAAGCCTCAATCCAAATACTAAAGAGTTACCCAAAAACCCTGAAACACCATTTGTCACAGAAACTATGCCCATTTTGTTAGGGAAAAGATACAAAGTCTTACAGAGACTCAGTGGAATTCTTTTGGGATTTGGAGATGGAAATGGAATACGTAGGGAAGGAAATAAATAGATAATTATAATTTTGTCCTTTGTCCACATTAGGTGACTTCTTAACAACAGTAATACCTGATGTTTATATCATATTTACATATTTACATACACTTTGCAGATCTTCTTAGCTCCTTTAATCCTTACAGCAACACCATGAAATAGATACTAAAGAAATCTGGTAACAGAAAACTAGCCAATGGTGCCTAGTCCTTGGATCACGCACAGTGTGCTCTGCCTCTAAATCCAAATAGAGACTTGGTGAGCTATTTCATTCTAGAGGTTCATGATGGTGAATAATGGAGGAGCCATGCTCCCTCATTCAGAACATACACAGGTAGTCTGTGACTATGTCATATAGGTGATGAAAGGTTTTTTAATTGTCTGCTGAGCTGGAATCGAGTGTGCACACAAAAGACGTGAACAGATGAAAAAGTTCTCTTTTGTCTGGTGGCAAGTGAAGCAAAAGCTATAATTCTACAGGTGGTGAGGGAGGTAGCAAGCATTGCTTATGGCTGCCTTGTCTCCCTTCCCAGCTTCCAATGGGTTATGGATGCATGGAAATCCTATTTTTCTATCCCTGTTTCATTTCTTTTCTCTCAGACCTTAGGGGAAAGAACATAAGAGGCAGAGTTGCCTTGTGACCTTTAAAAGACCAGAAAATCCATCAGAAGTACGTGATAGGAGTCTGTGGCAGAGTCTGCAGTGGCCAGAGAAGCCCAGTTCAGTGGGTTAGCCCAGCTCTGAGGAGCAACCTGCTTAAACTAGTCCAATGGTGAATTGACCTGGCAACTGAGACATGTCATGCAGTCAAGGGAGTGACTTGTCCTTTAGTAATGCCACACTCAGATGGGAACTTGATAGGTTTGATTTTGAGCCTACTCTTTCCAACTGAAGACTGAAGGATAGAGGCAGGGATGTGCTGGGAAAAGTTTAACAAACACATCTCTGGGGAAGGGGAATGTCAGTATGACATATTTTGAAGTTTAGGCTGCCTTATTAACATGTTCACCATCACTTTCTTAAGTCTAGGTAATCAGCAGAGCCATAGCCCTTATTTGTAGCATTTACTGATTTTGGAGGTATAAATTCTCACCCTGAAAATTTAACAATCAACTCTGGAACCAGTTTGAACAGGTTCTAGCACAGCCCAGTGTAAATGAAAGAGTGTGCCCCAGTTTGGGGGATGTTTTTGCACTTCAGTCCTCCCCATGTGCAGTGGGTGTCCCTTTATAAAAGCTAATTGATATTAATTGGTTACATTTCTATGGAGGGACTAATGACTAGTTTAGATGATATTGAAGAGATAATACTTAGTAATTGGTATTACAGAAATATTAACTGGCAGCAATATAGGTACAGAAACTATATCATACAGGGATTCAAGAATGATAGTAATAGAACTACTTAGGGTTATGACTAGAATATTTAGAGAGAAGTAGTCAGCTTCTGGGGACTAGACCCACCAGTGAAAGTGGAAGTGCATGTGGGCTACAAACCCAATATAAACATCAGCTTAAGGAACTTGCCTATGCTCATACAATAAGGACCACAGCTGAGATCTTAACATAGGTTTCTTCTGATTCTGAATTCAATACTTACTCTCCTGTACCTATTATCCAGAAGTAACTAAAATTTTTTTAAAAAGCGTAAAAAAACCTGTAAAACTGTAAAAAAAACTATAAAACTATAAAATCATAATCTTCATTTTTAAACACTGGACAGAATACTACTTCTATGTAACAAACTTGTGACCTTGAGCAAGTCATTTCATGTCTCTGGACTTCAGTTTTCTTATCTGTAAGTATTATGATCCCATGATTTTGGCTAACCAGAGCCTGATATTAAGAACTGGGGCTAGTCCTTAACCAATTTTCTTTTGGTGAAGTACTGGCAGAAAATCACTTACTTGTCATAGGTATGGTTAATAAGCTACAGGTACATATCTTATATCCAGTATAAGATATGTATCTGTAATTATTAAATGTAGGAGATATGTATCAATGTCTCATAAAGATATATTTAAGTATATTATTTATTTCAGTGTGAATGATTTTCTCCCCAAGGAATCTGAGTTATTAAAATAATACCCAGCTCAAGTTTTGGACCATATACTCAAGTGAATTTTTTTAAATGGAAAAAAATTTATATTCATGCATTTGATCATTTATTATGCCTTAGAGTAAAATTGTATTTCACAGCTCCCTTGTTCCCAGGCCAGGAAGAAAGAGAAAGACAGACAGATAGACAGACAGAGACAGAGTGGCAGAGAGAGACAGAGAGAGGGGGCTAGGGCAGAGACATTCACAGAGAGCTGAAATTTCAACATTATTTATCTTACACATTTGTTTGACTCCCTTGAGAAGAATTGTCTCATATGATTTGAAGCCTAGTAATTCCTTTGGAATGACGTCTGTGCTATAATTATAGCAAGAACACAGGCTCAGGAGGGTGAAAGTTAATGTACTTGGTTTCTGACATTGTTATTTTATTAAACTGCTGCTCTCTAAAAGATGTATCTGTGGTTATGGAGTCCCTGTTCACCAAGGTGGGGAGATTTTTCTTCCCTTTGAGGAGAACAGATAATGTAAAATGCCTGTCCCTGTTAAATGCATATTAACAAAGCTAATATTATCCTTATAGGGTAGGCAAAAAAGAAGTCACACAGTGAATGCTAAGATTTCCAGTACATTTCTCTCCATGTAACATGGCTCCCAATAGATCAGTCAAGCACAGGAATTTGCCCCAGGACCACAATGGGAAAAATGAATTGTATTTTTTTTAAACCACATGTGCAAAGGCCACCATTTTTAGAACAACCAAGAAAATAGTTGTGCCAAGTACAAACTGAGCATACTCACTTTGTGAGTGCATGTGCACAGGAGCAGTTTGGAGGTGATTCATAGAATCTTGGAGTTGGAAAGTTCTTTAGAAGTTTAGCTGTGTGACCCTGAGCAAGTCACTTAACTCTGTTTGCCTCAGTTTCCTCATCTGTAAAATAAGCTGGAAAAGAAAATAGCAAACCACTCCAGTATCTTTCCCAAGAAGACCCCAAAATGGAATCATGAAGAGTGGGATACAACTAATCAAAAAAAAAATCTAGTGCCTAAGAAGATAGGCACATTGGTTTGAATTTAATTCTACAAGCCTTTAGTTATATATACTCTATTCTATTGTAAGCATTGCATTAGGTATTGGGATATGATTTTTTTGGGTGGGGGAGGTATAGGCAATGGGGTTAAGTGACTTGGCCAGGGGCACACAGCTAGTAGTAAGTGTCAAGTGTTTGGTCTGAGACCAGAGTTGAACTCAGGTCTTCCTGACTCCAGGGCCAGTGCTCTATCCACTGTGCCACCTAGCTGACTCTAGCATATGATTTTTTTTAAGGAAAGGATCTTTGATCCAAAAGAGTTTCAAGTCTGCTAAGGATTAGATAAGAAACTATAAGGTAATTTGAAAAGAAAGTCAGAATTAACAGTTAAGAGTAGGGGAGAATTAGCAAACATTTTGTGCAAGGGCTAGTACCTCATCTAAACCATAAAGGATGATGAATACTCTAAGAAGCAGAGATAAGGGGATAGTACATTCCAAGCAAGGGGGACATTGTTTAAAGGCATGGAAATAGAAGATGGCATGTCAAGTTTTAAGAACAGTTAATAGGACAATTCGATGGCAATATAAAATTTGTCAAAGAGTCCTTAGATGACTAGGAGGAAGCCAGATATGAAGTAAGTTTAGAAAGGTGGACTGAAGATACACTGTGGAGGATTTTAAATGCCAAACTGAAAAATTAGTCTTATCCTAAAGATAATTAAAGAGTCACTGAAGGTTTTTGAGGAGTGAGATGGTTAGAATTGTGCCTCATGAAGATGATTTTGGCAATCTTAAGGAGTATGGATTGAAGAAAGCAGAGACTGGAAACCAGGAGGACAGTTAAGAAGCTATTGCAATAGTCCAAATTGAGTCTAATTCAAGCTGGTCCCCTGATAATTTAGATCCAATACTGGAATGAAATGAGACACTCATAAATCCTTTGGCATTTAATAAAATGAGCTTTAAAGGATACTCAGCAGAGATATAGCATTCAGTTTGGGTAGACACAACTTTCTCTATCTCCATATAGAAATGCATCTGGTCAGCAATAGGGTGATGACCCAAATGACCTTGGGGCATATACCAAGTCTAAAGGACCCTGACTCCATGTGGGTGGGCCAAAAAAGAGTCCTTAGATGACTAGGAGGAAGCCAGATCAACCAGGCTTGAGGCCATCAGGAAATAGCATCAACACAGATTTAACTTGATCCTTAGCCCCTTTAATCAATCAGGTATTGAGGAGTTCCTTGTATTTTAGGTAAAGAAATAGCCTAACCTACATGACAATAGGGCTTGGGTGGAGGAGGGCAGGAGGAACCTTAGTGTAGTACATACCATTACTTGGTAGCAAAGTACTAAAGATCATCTAGAGAATATTGCCCCTTTTAAATTGTTTTCTGGTTGTTACTGGACAGCCCTAATCTTGGGGAAAGATAGCAATGAGACAGATAGGAAAAAGATAGCAAGAGAAAAACAAACAAAAAATGTGATGTTGCCTGTAGGAGTGACCAAATGTGAAAGAGAATGAAGATAGGAAATCCCAGGCTTCAGTTTGTCACTTTGGAAGGACCAAGTCCCAGATCTCAAAGATATATGGTGGATGATGGCAAGTGTTTGCAGTTCACAGTGAGCCTCTTAATGTAATCTGGCAATGATAAATAGAACCAGCCCCAGGAATATTTGAGCCGCAGCACAGTCAATAATTCTTTATCAGGTCAGAATTATCTGCACTAACATGGTTGAGAGGTTTTGATCTACTTATATGTAGTCTATCCTTTTGCCAATATTGAAACCATCACACCCTCAATGTTCCTTGGTCTGAAATCAGGTTATATTTCTTCCTTTAGAGGTCTCTGGACATCAACACCATGACCACGTTAGAGATCACTGCTGAGGAGTTGCCATCTTCTTTCATAAGAGCTTCTCCTTCATTATCATCCAGGAACTCAGTATTCCACTAAATCAGCCAGAGGATCCTGCTTCTTCCCAGGAAATATACATTTACCATGGTTACATAGCAACCCAATTCCACCATGTTGTTGGAAAGCAAGGTACCTCCAAACAATGCTATTCGAATACCATGTCCCTCAAGACCTTTCTGGCAAGCCCTTTCCTCACACTATCTTAGAAGCAAGGCAATCTGTCTATTGAATGGAACCTGAGCTGTTTCCCCAGGGTATATGGTGTCTTTTGAGGTGTAGGTAAGGGGGTGCAGCAATCATTTATTAAGCAGTTACTATATGCCAGGTACTATGATAAGCACTGGGGATACAAATAGAAACAAAAGGAAAGATGATTATCTGGAGCTAAAAACAGGTGAAGAAGATGAAAGAACTCCTTTGGGGGAATTGAAGTCTACCAAGTCAGAAGCACAGCCAAGAAGGGAGTAATGGTTGACTGGCTTTTTCCCCTCCCCAAAACAGAGGCCTTTACCAATGGAGGAACTTACCAATGGAAGAAGGAGGTTGGATGGCACTGGGATACTCCAGGTAAGAAGACTATAGGAATGGATGGGTGTTCCGGAATGGATGGGTGTTCCAGAATGGGAAGGCCACCATGGTGAGACTGAAGCTGAGGCATGGTGTTGAAGTACGGAAAATAAGAAGCACAATAGGAGGGGACAGAGACTGAGACCTCAAAGCTTGAGAGACTCTGTGCTAGGGAAGGAAAAAAGAAGTGTCACCCGGAACAAGAGCACTCCAACCTTATCAGATAGGTTTTCCCCAAGGCTGGAGACAAGAAATTATTGGGTCTTCCAAGGGTGGAGCTGATTGATTCATCACGGACATGGTTTTGGGGAGTTAAGAAGCAGTCTTGGCAGTCAGGGGCATGTTCATGAAGCTGTTGCCTAGCAGGGGCAAATCTCTTGCTTTCGGTTGGGGTAAGAGAAACATTTGGCTAGGAGGCAACAGGTGGAGGGATAGATCAGTTAGAAGAATGCTCTTATTGGAAAAAGGAGCCTGGCTGAGTATGAATAGCTGTCACATCCCTAGTTATGAGAATGATATGGTTCTGGGCCTAGCACAACACAGCTTCATGGCTCCTATGCCCATATTGACAACAGATTCACCCTGCAACCCATTCTGTTCTTGTAATGACTTTAAGCCACTTGTTTGATTGTAAAGGATGTGTGATATCTCTGAGGGGTACTGACATGCCTCAAAGACAACTGGTCCTGGGGAAGACCCTGAAGTGAAAATCTAGGGTGATTTAGGACAAGAGTTTATTGGTAAATGTTTAGCAACCACCTCGGGGGGGAGGAATACATGCATTACACACTTTTAAGTTTAATCTGCATTATTAACATTTTCTCCATCACTTAATATTACACCTAGTCAACTGATAAAACAACACATCAGGCCCTGATATGGATATAGCATTTGCCTATTTCTGAGGTGTACACTGAAAATTAACAGTTGACTCTTGCGAGCTGGGCCCAGCTGATTCCATCACATCCTTGCCTCAGCTACTCACCATGGCCTCATGGTGCCCAATCAACAGTATGTCATAAATGTAGGGATGTGCACCTATGCCCACCAGAAGGGAAACTTCTTTTACATCTCTGTTGATGAGAACGTGACAGCATGAGAGAGAGTTCAGATAGCCCTGGGGAAGGACAGTGAAGATATACTTGACTCCTTTGCAGGTGAAAGCCTTGACTAGTGACTAGACAGAACTAGTCTCAGCCATAGGAGCAGAGGGAAAAATAATTTATTGTTGACAAACCTATATCACTCCTCCTGTGTCTGGGTTCTCTGGCCTGCAACATTAACTAGATCAAGAACAGGGATAGCAAAAGACATGATAACTTTGTTCAGCTCCTTGTAAACCACCAGCTCTACAGTAAACCACCAGGTGCCATTTACCTCCTTCATGGGCCACATAGAATTGTTTTAAGGGGAGCTGGTAGAGCAATCTTCAGTTTAATCACTAGAGTGGAAGTATCTTTCACCTCCTGGGGCCCCAATATTGTTTGGTGTTGTTTACACAAGATCTTTTGGATGACTTCAGGGATTTCTTTTTGATCCTACTCTTAATAACATAGAGGTTATAGGGAAGGCTTGCATAGGTAGCACCTCTCAAGAGTTCATGATACCCCTTCTCTTGAACATTTGCCCTCTATAACTTCTCCTTGGAAACTAGGATGTCCTGCTGAGTACACTGGGGATTCCCTGTTATAATAGCATCCTAAATTCTGGTGTCCAGCAGCCCTTTGTATCTAGGTGTGTTAGGTCTTTTGTTGTTGTTGAACAGCTTCAGTCATGTCTGACTCTCCGAGACCCCATTTGGGGTTTTTCTTGGCAGAGATACTGGAGTGGTTTGCCATTTCCTTCCCCAGCTCATTTCATAGATGAGGAAAGAAGCAAACAGGGTTAAGTGACTTACCCAGGGTCACATAACTAGTAAGTGTCTGAGGCTAGATTTGAACTCAGGTCCTTTTGATTCCAGGGCAGGCACTCTATCCACTGTACCACCTAGAGTTGGCTAAAACCGAAAAATTTGGGCAAGTCTGAAGGGCCTTTGTTGTCCTGGTGCTAGATATTGTGTTCCAGTATTACTGGCAATCCCATAGGTTTGCTGTTGATATCCTCCTCATCAACCTATGTTTCCCTTTAAACTCCTTTTGTGAGAAATTGTTACCACCCTCTGCCTTTAGGTCTATGTTTATTTCTATAAAGCAAGGGTTCTTAACTATTTTTGTGTTAGGGATCCTTTAAGTCTTCTGTTGAAGCCTCTTGGAACCCTTCTCAGACCAATGTTTTTAAATGCATAAAATAAGATATGTAGGATTTCAAAGGAAACCAATTCTATTGAAATGAAGTTATCAAAATATTTTAAAGAAAAACAAGCTTATGCACCCCAGGTTAAGAACCCCTGCTATAAAGAGTGATTTGTAGTTATATCCAAGTTCCTGCTTATGTCTTGATAGGTGAACTCATCTCCATAGAGAACCTTGCCTCATACATATTTAACTGAAAAAAAAATTGAGAACATTTGCTGAGAACTTCCTCTTATCCTCTTCTCCTTCTCTCACATCATCTAGATGTCTTTTGCCACTATTTCCTCCACCCCAATTTCACATGAAGAGCTGGCCCTTCTCCTTGCTAAGGCAAACCCTATACATGCATGAGTACTTCCATTACGTCCTGACTTCTCCAGCAAATTGTCCCCTCTATATTCCTGCTCTTTCTCAAATCTTTACTCTCTCCTTCTCTACTCATTGTTTTCCTACTTTCAACAAACATGTCCTTGTCTCCTCTGTCTTCAAAAACACTCTCACTTGATCCATCCGTCCCCTGCCTAGCTATTATCCATATCTTTCCTCTCTTTTGTAGCTGAACTCCTTGAGAATGTCTCCACCTAAAAGGGCGGAGGCAAGATGGTGGAGTGAAAGCAGCGACTTGCTTGAGCTCTCCCCCAAACCCCTCCAAATACCTATAAAAAATGGCTCTAAACAAATTCTAAAGCAACAGAACCCACACAAAAGACAGAGTGAAGCAAATTTCCAGCCCAAGACAGCCTGGATGACTGATCAGAAAGGTATATTGCTCTGGGAGGGTAGAGGAGCTCAGTGTAGCTTGGGCATGCAGGCTGTAGTGAACCTGGAGCAGACCTCAGAGGACTGAATCTCAGGCAGCTATGGCAGCTTCCAGACTTCTCAACCCACAAACAACAAAGACAAGTTAGAAGGTCAGTGAGAAAAGTCTGTCTCTGTGGTACTGAGAGAGGAGCTAGGTCAGAGCCAGCTACAGAGCACAGAGTGCAGAGCGTGGGCGCCAGGGCAGTGGCTGCGTCCTGAGCTTCTGGCCCACAGACTGAGGCGGAATCAAGTGGCTGATCAGAGGGAGATTGCAGGGATCTCTTTGCCAGTGCTGAGGCAGGAGTCTCTTGCTTTGCCCATGCTTGAATCTGGGTCACAGTTCTGGGCAGTGGTCCTGGGGCAAAGAGGAGTGCTGATGTGCTGGAGCTTGTTGTGGCAGGGAAGAGGAAACCTTCTTCACAGTTCCAGGACAGAAAGGAGTGCTTGTGGTCACTAATAGACCAGAGCACAGGCCTGGAAAGGAGTAAATACCTCTCCCCTTATCATACCACCTTGAAAGAACTGAAAATTTACAGGTCCCTACAAGTATCTCTGAAAACAGCTGTATAAACCCCCAAAGCTTGGGACAGTACATTCTCCACGTTGGAAGCAGACTCGTGCCTTAACAAAGAGTTTAAAACTCAGGTAATTCACTGGGATCATGAGCAAGCAGAACAAAAAGAGTCAGACTATATTATCTTACTTTGGTGACAAAGAAGATCAAAACGTACAACCAGAAGACAACAAAGTCAAAGCTCCTACATCCAAAGCCTCCAAGAAAAATATGAATCTGTCCCAGGCCTTGGAAGAGCTCAAATGGGATTTTGAGAAGCAAGTAAGGGAAGGAGAGGAAAAACTGGGAAGAGAAATGAGAGTGATGCAAGAAAATCATGAAAAACAAGTCAACAGCTTGCTAAAGGAGACCCAAAAAAATACTGAAGAAAATAACACCTTAAAAAATAGCCTAACCCAAATGGCAAAAGAGGTCCAAAAAGCCAATGAGGAGAAGAATGCCCTAAAAAGCAAAATTGGCCAAATGGAAAAGGAAGTCCAAAAGATTACTGAAGAAAATACTTCCTTAAAAATTAGAATAGAGCAATTGGAAGCTAGTGACTTTATGAGAAATCAAGACACTGTAAAACAAATCCAAAAGAATGAAAAATTAGAAAATGTGAAATATCTCATTGGAAAAACAACTGACCTGGAAAATAGATCCAGGAGAGAGAATTTAAAAATTATTGGACTATCTGAAAGCCATGATCAAAAAAAGAGCCTAGACATCATCTTTCAAGAAATTATCAAGGAAAACTGCCCTGATATTTTAGAACCAGAGGGCAAAATAGAAATTGAAAGAATCCACAGATCTCCTCCTGAAAGAGATCCCCAAAGGAAAACTCCTAGGAATATTGTAGCCAAATTCCAGAGTTCCCAGGTCAAGGAGAAAATATTACAAGCTGCCAGAAAGAAACAATTCAAGTATTGTGGAAACACAATCAGGATAACACAAGATTTAGCAGCTTCTACATTAAAGGACTGCAGGGCATGGAATATAATATTCCAGAGGGCAAAGGAGATAGGATTACAACCAAGAATCACCTACCCAGCAAAACTGAGTATAATCCTTCAGGGGAAAAAATGGTCATTCAGTGAAATAGAGGACTTTCAAGCATTCTTGATGAAAAGACCAGAGCTGAATAGAAAATTTGACTTTCAAACACAAGACTCAAGTGGAACATGAAGAGGTAAACAGGAAAGAGAAATCATAAGAGACTTATTAAGTTGAACTGTTTACATTCCTGCATGGAAAGATGATATTTATAACTCATGAGACCTTTGTCAGTATTAGGGTAGTTGGAGGGGAAAAATTATATGTATGTAGATAGATAGATAGATAGATAGATAGATAGATAGATAGATAGATAGAAGATAGAGGGCACAGGGTGAGTTGAAGATTAAGGGGTCATATCTGGAGAATAAAATTAAGGGATGAGAGAGATTATACTAGGAGAAGAAGAAAGGAGAGGTAGAATGGGGTAAATTATCTCACAAAAAAACAGAAAAGAAAAGGCTCTTACAGTGGAGGGGAAATGGGGAAGGTGAGAGGGAATGAATGAATCTTATTCTCATAGGATTTGGCTTAAGGAGGGAATAACATACACATTCAATTGGGTATGGAAATCTGTCTTACCCTACAGGAAAATGGGGGAGAGGGGACAAGAGAGCAGGGGGATGATAGAGAGGGCAGATTGGGAAAGGGGGTAATCAGAAGCAAATACTTCTGAGGAGGGACAGGGTCAAAAGAAAGAATAGAATAAATGGGGGGCAGGATAGGATTAAGGGAAATAGAGTTAGTTTTTCACAACATGTCTACTATGGAAGTGTTTTGCATAACTGCACATGTATAACCTATATTGAGTTGCTTGCCTTTTCAATGAGGGTGGGTGGGGAGGGAGGAAGGGAGAAAATTTGGAACCCAAAGTTTTAAAAACACATGTTTAAAAAAAATGTTTTCACATGCAACTGGGAAATAAGAAATACAGGAAATGGGGTACAGAAATCTATCCTGCCCTACAGGAAAATAGAAGGGGAAGGGATAAGAGAAGGGGGGGGAGAGATAGAAGAGAGGGCAGACTAGGGGAAGGGGTATTCAGAATGCATGCCATCTTGGGGTGGGGGGAGGGGCGAGATGGGTGAAAATTTGGAACTCAAAATCTTGTGGAAGTAAATGTTGAAAACTAAAAATAAATAAATTTATATATATATATATATAAAAAGAATGTCTCCACCTCCATTCCTCTCATTTTCCTCTTCTTTTAATCTGGCTTTTGATCTCATCATTCAATTGAAAGTACCTTTTCCAAAATAATCAATGATCTCTTGATTGCAAATCTTTTCCCTGTACTCTTTGATTTTTCTGCTGCCTTTGACACTGTGGATCATCCTCTTCTCCTGGATCCTCTTCTCTCTGTAGGTTTTCTTAACAATATTCTCTTATAGTTGTCTTCTGACCAATCTTTCTTAGTCTCCTCTGCTGAATCTTCATCCAGGTCATACTGGCTAACCAGTAATGTTCCCCAAGGCTGTCCTGGGCCCTCTTCTCTTCACCCTATATACTACCACAATTGGTGATCTCATCAGCTCCCATAGTTTCAATTATCATCTCTGTGTTGACGAATCTCAGATCTACTTATCCAACATTAAACACTCTGTTGACTTCCCATCTTTCATCTCCAATTGTCCATCCTGTAGAAATCTTAAACTCAACAGGTCCAAAATTGTTGTTATCTCTGCCCTGCCCCATCCCTCATCTCTTCCCAAATTTCTTATTATTATTGAGGATGTCACCATTATTCCAGTCACCCACGATGGTTTTATTCTATACTCCTCCCTCTCTGTCATTCCCCACATCCAACCTGTTGCTAAGTCCTGTTGATTCTACTTTAGTAATATCTCTTATACATGCCCTCTTCTCTCCTTTGACCAATGTCAAAGGCAAGGGACTGTCTTTGCCTTTCTTTTCATCCTCAGTGTTTGCTGACTTGACTTTTTACTTGTGCATTTTCAGTCTATTTCTTTTTTTCTTACTACAATAGCACAGGTCTAAGGTCTAGGGGAAGAAACAAAGGCAAAAAACATCACCTCTGCCCTCAAAGAGCTCACATATGAATAGGATGGGCAATAGACAATCAACTATGTACATATACAATATATGTGGTGTAAATAGGAATTAATATCAGAGGGAAATCACTAGTATTGGGGTCAGGGAGGGCAATCAGTAAAGGTCTCTGGAAGAATGAGGAATTTTTCTTGAATCATAAAGGAAGCCAGGAAATCCAAGAATCCAGGAGGTTGAGGTAAGGAGAGAGAATATTCCAGACGTGGAGGGACAGCTAGTGAAGATGCTCAGGCTCAGGTAATAGAATACTTTGTCTGAGGAACATCGAGAAGTCTAGTATGCCTGGTTCATAGACTATGTCGAGGGCAATAAAGTATAAGAAGATTAGGAAAGGAGTAAGGGTTAGGTTATGAAGAATTTTTAAGGCCAAAAAAAGAGGATTTTATATTTGATCCTAGAGGTAATAGAGAGCAACTAGAGTTAATGATTAGGATGGGGTGGCATGGTTAGAACTGTGCTAAAGTAGAAGGCCACTTTAGCAGCTGAATGGAGAGAGAGACTAGAATAGGGAGAGAATTGAGTCAGGGAGAACAAATCAGAAGGTTACTGAAATAATAAAGATGCCAGGTGATGAGGGACTATACAACAGCATCTGTGTGAGTGGAGAAATCGTAAAGGTAGAAACTATCAGACTTGGTAACAAATTGAATATGTAGGGTGAGTGTGCATCAAAAGTCTAAGAAGTCACTGAGATTGCCAGCTTGTGTGACTGAGAGGATGGTGGTGCCCCAATAGTAATATGGAAGTTTGGAAGAGGCTATCATTTAGGGGAAAAGATAATGAGCTCTGTTTCAGGTATTTGGAATTTGAAATGTTTATAGCAATGTTTCCCAAATTTTTGGTCTCCAGACCCCTTTATACTCTTAAAAATTATTGAGGACCCTGAAAGGGTATTTTTTTGTGGGTTATATACAAAGATATTTACTATGTTAGAAATAAAATAAAATTTTAAAATATTTATTAATCACTAAAAATAACAATAATGTGCTTATTATATGTAAAACAAATAATATATTTTATATAAATAACTATATTTTCCAAAACAAAAATAAATGTGAAAAGAATGGTATTGTTTTATGTATTTTTCCAAAATCTCTGATGGCTGGCTTAATAAGAGACAGCTGGATGCTCATATGAAGAAAATCTAATCCCACACAGATATGTAGTTGGAAAAAAAAAAAGGAGTAGTTAAGAAAATAACATTTTAGTATTATCATGAAAGTAGTTTTGATCTCAAGTGTGCCCTGAAAAGGTCTTAGGAACCCCAGAAATCTGTGGACTACCCTTTGAAAACCACTTGTTTATAGGCAATCCAATTTCTGGTGTGCCAGAAGCAGTTAGAGGTAGGTGACTATAGCTCATCAGAGACTCTAGGGCTGTATAAATAGATTTGAGAATCTTCTCCATGGAGATTATAGTTGAGATCACCAGTTGAAGTAGTAGACAAGAAAAGAGTCCCCGGGACAGTGCCTTAGAGGACACCCATTGTCCACAGGAGTGACTTGGAGAAAGATCCAGCAAAAGAGACTGAGAAGGAGTGGTCAAGAAGGTAGAAAGAAAACCAGGAGATAACAGTGTCACAAAAGGAAAGATTATCCAGCAGAAGAGGGTGATCTACAATGCCAAGGGCTGCAAAGAGGTCAAGAATGATGAAGACTGAGAACAGGCCATTGGATTTGGCAATGATAGATCAGTGATAACTTTGGAAGGAGGAGTTTTAGTTGAATGAAGAGGATGGGAGCCAGACTGCAAAGGGTTTAGAAAAAAGTAAGAGGAAAGCAACGAAGGCACTGATTTTAAATGGCTTTTTCAAGGAATTTATCCACAAAAGATGGGAGAGATGTAAGATGATGACTTGTAGTGAAGGTAGGACCAAGTTGAGTTTGGGTTTTTTGTTTTGTTTTGGTTTTTTTAGGCAATTGGGGTTAAGTGACTTGCCCAGGGTCAAGCTAGAAAGTGTCAAGTGTTTGGTCTGAGTCCAGATTTGAACTCAGGTCCTCCTGACTCCAAGGCTGGTGTTCTATCCACTGCACCACCAAGCTGCCCCTCTGTTTTTTATTTGTTTGTTTTTAAGGATGAAGGAGACATGGGTATGCTTGTACACAGCAGGGAAGTAGTCAGTAGAAAGATTAGAAAGAGAGTTTGGATGATAGATAAATTTGCTGGAGAAAATGGTATTAAATGGGATGGAGTATATGTAGAGGGGTTTGCCTTGGCAAGAAGAAAGGGCACTTCTTTGAGACAGGGGGGAGGGAGAAAAATTGTAAGTAATGTGAGATGAGGAGGGGAGAGGAGGAAGAACTCAGTGAATGGACTCAAATTTTTCGGTGAAGTATGAAGCAAAGTCATCTGCTGGGAGGGTTGGGGGATGGGATACCATGGGAGCCTTTACTCTGTGTTTAGGAATCTGGGCTCCACTGAGTATTAACATACTTAGTCATAACATCTTAGCCAGAAGTCCCTCCTCTTTCTTTTGAAGTCATGATTATTTGCTTTTTTGGTCAGAGTTTTGAGGTCTTTCAGAGCTTTTTCTCCTTACATTGTTGTGTTCATCCCTAAGTTATTCAGGATGAAAGACTTTTTAGATCTACTCATATTAAAGATTTGGACTTTAACCTTTTGCACCTTAAATGTCCAAATGCAAAGTAACTGAATAATCCCACAGATAGGTCTTATGACCACTTCTAATACATCCAAGAGTTGTTAGGTTTTTATCTGTATGACCTCTTCTGTTTATAGATGTGTGTCTTTGTGGTCTCATGAATTCTCTTAACAAGTTAGCCTAGCTGAAGCAGCAAGATGTGATCAGTGTGAAACAAGAATCAGTAGGTGCCAGGCAGGCCAAATCAGTGCCACTCTGAGGCCCCAGTATAGGCATCCCAGGACCCTTTGCCCAAGGACCCCCAATAACAGTGGTTCTCAGACTACTCACCATTCCTGTTTTCCAGCCTACCCCTTATATTAATTGTCCAAGGAAGAAAGTAGAAAGAATATGTCTTTCCTGCCACCACCAACTGCCAGTCAATTGCTGCAGATGAACAAATAAACCCAAAAGCCCTGGGAATAACAATGCTCCCAAGACCTGTGGCCATAGACTGAGGGAATAACTGCTATAGAGGAGGCACTCACCATTGCCACCCTATCAACATCACTTACTCACCAATTTCTACCAAAGGGACAAGCAAGCCAGCTTAATAGCAAGACACTCTGAGGATTAGACAGGAGATGGTATATACCAGGCACATCTCCACCTAGGACCATTTCCCCTAACACTCGGTTGTTGAAAGCCCGGGACTCTCTGTCTAAGAGCCCTGGGACTAGCAGCATCCTCAAGAACATCCATTCTGCTTAGAGTCTAGCTCTGGGGAGTAAACCTTGTAGAAATTCAAACTGGCAGCTGCTTCCACCAGTGCTACAGCATCTGCCTTCTCAGCAGCCACTGATACTAAAGACCTAGGAAAGGCAATGTTTGGCACTAAAATCCTTGGTATTGTCACATGGTTCAACATCAGAGACGGACATGGTTTTGTCAAACAAAATGATATGAAAGAAGGTGCATTATCATCTGGACCTTTCCATCTGACTTGGAGAAAAAACTTAATTGTATTTTCTCCCTGAATTAGAATGCAAGCTTGTTAAGGATAGCAACTGTCTCCCTTTGCTACTCGTATCTCCTGCACTTAGCACAAATTTTTGTACATAGTATGCTCTTAATAAATGCTTTTCTATTCATTCATTCATTCTTGTTCTGGGAAAGAAAAACAGCTGTATCATTTCACTTTCAGCATTTTCTTCTCTCTTGTTTGCTGTCATTGTGGGGTTTAACATGGAACCCTGAAGTAATGTACAGAGGTCACATTGGTTTACACAATTGAAGTCAACTTTGTGTCATCTTTACATTATACAGATGAGGTACAGATTAGAGGCTTTCATTTATATCTGTATATAAGAGGCTTTCATTTATATCCTATCATTTATATCTAAGTAGATGTTGAGTACATAAAATGTGAAATCTTTGTGTGGAGCCAGAATGAAGGGAAAATGAGAAAATTTGTTGGAGACCAAAACAATATATGTTCTCACTGAAGCTTGATGGAGATATTAGAAAAATAGTAAAAATGCTTAATGTTGTATCAGCTAACATAACAATTGTTTCCGGAGACTCAGACTTCTGAATTCTCACATAAAACACCAGGGAACTTCAATAAGGTGAAAGAATGCAACTGGTAGAGAAGAGAGGGGAGAAGAAAGACAAACATTAAGTATGACTACATTTGACTTCTTCAGACCTTTCTAAAGTGGAGATACTATTTGAAAGTCATAGCAGAGGGAGCCAAATGAAAGAGAACATGTTTCTAATTTTGAAACTGATACTTAAACTTGTGGAAAGAACTCTCCTGAGCACAAAAATTTAATGTGTTTTTCTCAACACTGAATGTTACCTTTCAAACATAATTCAAAAGTTGTTATGGAGGTACTTGTGGCTGAAATTTAGAAAAACTCTACTGTACTTAAAAATAATAACTGAACACAGAAAAGACTGTTGCCTTTATAGGGAAGAAAGGCCTTCAAGACAATTTTAAAAACTTTTTCAACTAGCATTACTACTACTACAACTATTACCCTACAACCACTACAACCACCCTTACTACTGCTACTACTACGCAACAGCATGTTGTTTCCATCCAAATGATCTAGGACTTTTTCATTCCCTAGTCATCACACACACACACACACACACACACACACACACACACACACACGCACACACACACACACACACGCA
Organism: Phascolarctos cinereus; assembly: GCF_003287225.1. Classification (NCBI taxonomy): domain Eukaryota; kingdom Metazoa; phylum Chordata; class Mammalia; order Diprotodontia; family Phascolarctidae; genus Phascolarctos; species Phascolarctos cinereus. The sequence goes on from NW_027555847.1 coordinate 237,922,001, forward strand.
CAGCTGATCTAATAAATATCTAGCAATTCCCAGATGCTACTGTAACAGGAGCATGGTTGGAGGTAGGCACCTTCTAGTGGCATATGTGCCCTGGCCCTTTCTAGTGGACCCCCCTAAAAGACCTAGGCAACTGGAATGGGTTGGCTACGCTGAAGAAGACTGTTGACTTAGCAAGAAAGAGTCAAGAGACAACTTCTGCTCTAGAAGAAATCCTTCCCTAGACTTTTGCTTAGGGACAGAGCTATTCATATCATTCTGGTCAGCAAGAAGTTACTAACACAATCCTTGCAGCAAGATGGTGAAACACTCATCTTACCATCCAACCTGATGCTATGTCCTCTAAATCTCAGTCATTGCCACCTGATCTGCTATTATAACCTAAGGACCCTGGTTGACATGCTGCTACATTTTAAGGTCCACTGGGCCTTTCCATCTACCCTGCAGCTCCGCTTTCTTAGGTGTATTGTCTCCTCTAATTATCTATGAGCTTCTTGAGGACAGGGACTGTCTTACTTTTATATTTGAATTCCCAGAACTTAGCATAGTGCTTGACTCATAATCTTAATAAACACTTTTCCTTTCCATATCCAAGGGAAGAGGGATTTCTCTCCTCCTCTCACCTCAACCCTCACCTGTAGCTATGGAAGCTGTTCACACAAGCCAGTGAGAGCACACACTCATTGAACACATTCCAAGCTGTCTCTTCTGCATGTGATTCTTTCCCTAAGCTAGGAAGCAACTATATCATTTTCAAGAAGCTGGGAGCTCCTGGATCCAGACGCTGGTTGCCTGGCAAAAAAGGTCTCAAAAACACAAACAGTAAACAAACAACAAACAAACCCTTCTCAGAGTAAAAGATAATCACTATCAGGAGGATAAAACTAAGCTATGCCCAGAGGTATGGACCTCAGACAGTCCAGAGCTGAGGTGAAGGTACAATAACTACCTCCCACCCTCGAACAAAAGAGCCTACAGAGAGCTCTTGGCTCCTACATGGTTGGCAGCAGCCGGATGGTTAAGATAAAAGCCAATCACAAAATAGCACAGAATTCAAGATAAGGAAGTGCTTCAAGTATTAAATTCTCAGGACAGTATAATAGGAGTGATATTTATGCTTTAAGTATTGCTTCTTGCACACTGATGAGTCGCGTTTAACACATTTCTTTTTTTGGAGGAAATAAATAGCTATGAGGTACCTGACCAACTTTGTACAGTAAGTACCTTTTTAGAAGGGACACTCTTAACCCCTATGGGAGACATTCTAGACACGAGCCACACCTAAGCTTTGTTTAAGAAATGCCTCCAAAGTTTGTTTTTTCTTTTCTTGAGGGTTGGGGAAGGGAGCCAGAGATAAGCCAGAGACTTTGAGAAGAGCCTTTCTCTTTTCATTTAAAGGTCAGAGTCTTCTAGAACTGAATCTGGTACTCATGAGTCTAGGGCAGGGGCACCCTAGAGGGAAAAGACAGCCTTTCTCTCCCATCCCCGGGCCTGTGGATTTTTATAGTATCAATAAGCAGCGTGGGGAGTTTACACAACTGAGTTCTCCTGCATAAGAATGTATACTTTGATATGCCAGATAAAGAACTTTGAGACCATTTACAAACCTAAAATAAAAGGGCAGTTCCTGCCATTATAGGTTACAGACATGAAAGAAAACAAAGCATTCTCACACATTTTAAAGATGTACATTCACTTCACATTCTGGAAATCAAATAAAACAGACTAGGAGGGTTTCTGGCTGCTAGCTGATAGGCAGCATCCATCGATAGTTAAGGTAAAGGCCAGTCATGGAATATCACAGAATTCAAGACATGAAAGAATCCCAAGTAGTCATCTAGGTTAACCCTCAAGTTTTTATCAGGATAGCACCTAGATTATCTAAGATTAATGACTTTTCTACTCTGGAAATTCCCCCAGGAACTGACATTTCACAAGCTGCCAATTATCATCCCACAGCTTGTACCTGGGTTCTCCTCTTTCTCATTATGACACACTTGCCATCCCCCACTCCTGTTCTAGCTTTTAACGCTGGGACCATAAACCAAATTGGAGCTCTGAATGGGAGCTGTCCCTGCACCCACAGTGCAAGGACCCCCACCCCCCAAAAAAAACCCATTAACTAAGGACATCTACTGAAGATAGCAAGTACCTGCTTTGTGCCAAGTTGAAGTTTTATTATATTCTAATTAAAATCAACCATAAATTCCCCTAGCACTATGATCATGAACAATTTCATTCTTACCTCTTTTCTAAAGCAAAAAGGAAATGATGCCTTTGGCCAAAGGATTTCACAATTTCGTGATCAAATTCAGCCAAGTTTGAGAGAAAACAGTTTAGCCACATAAAGATGTGATATCTTCTATGTCAAACAGCCAAGTTTGGAAAGGACTAGATGTTTACATAGACAAGTTAGACAAGATACTCATTGACTCTGCTGGAAACATGTAGTTGTTTTTTTTTTCTTGGCCATACTTCTTAATCTATTTCATACATGACTTTTTTATTTAAGCCAATTGCATATAATTAAGCCAAGTATACTCTACTTTGGAATGTTCCTTGGAATAGCATTTGTACAAGAGGTAGTCAAAAATAGTACTGTGCCGTATAGCATCATGGCATTTCATGACCCACCCACTTGTGGACTGATCTGTGACTGTTTTCCCTTCTGCAAAATGGGAACAACTTCAAAGAGTCTGTGAAGTTTGTTGAGCTTATAGACAAGATTATGCACATTGAGAGAATGCAAAGTAACACCAGTGTTTTTGTTCTGTGGATGTTTTCCTCTTCATGACTTCCTTTCATTCAGTCTACTTTCCAGCCAAACAAGCTGACTGCTGTTCCCCCCAGCACAACATCCTATACCTTACCTCCATACTGTCAATCCTGCCTAGAGTGATCTTTCTCCTCATCTCTTCCTCTTGGAATCTCTAACTCCATTCAAGGCTCAACTTGAGTGTCAACATGAGACGTGACTGATCCCCCAATTGTTAGTACTCCCCCTCTCCCACAACACACTACATTATATTTACCTTGTACATATTTTATATTACCTTATTTGTGTATGTATTGTTTCTACCCATAGAATGTAAGGTCCTTGGACTAGTCCCTTTTGTCTTTTGTTCTCAGAGTTTGGTTGTGCCATAGGCACAAAATAAATGTTTATCGAATTGAAGTATCATTATTATAATTACTGAGCATGATTCTCTGATCTACAGTGTTAGGTATTGTAATTTCATGCAAGCAAGGAAGTCCTCCCTAGATTTATGTAGGGGTGGAAGAATTTAGATCAATTCTCTGAGTACAGCACTAATTGGCTTTTTTTCTCCCTTTCATAGCTTCGGGAAGTATTATTTCAATCTGTGGAGCTGGAATAGAAGCAAGCTAACTCTATTACTGAAACAAGTCAAATAATCCTTTCCTGGTCATTCCCACCGTTACCACTTTAGTACAAGCCTTCATGATTTCTTGCCTGGACTATTCCAATCATATCTTAGGTAGTGTTCCCTCTTCTACTCCAGGTTATCCCTACTAGTACACATTTCTAACCACATCCCTGGCACATGAAAATTGCTTTCTAAATATTGAAAAAAATGAAGAAGTGTAGCATGGTGGACAGAAACTGGACTTAGAGTCAGTAAGACCTCTGTTCCAAACCTAATTTAATATTTACTAACCATGTGACTATGGGGAGGAGGAAGGGAACAAACATTTATTCAGCACCAACTAAGTGCCAGACATCCTACTAAGTGTTTTGCAAATGTTATCTCATTGGATCCTCACAAAAATCCTGGGAGGCAGGTGCTATTATTATCCCCACTTTGCTGTTGAGGAAACTGAGGCAGATAAAAGTTAAGTGACTTGCCCAGGGTCACACAGCTGGGATGTGTCTGAGGCTAGATTTTAATTCAGATCATCTTGACTCCAGGCCCAGAGCTCTATCCATTGCACCACCTAGCTGCCCCAAGTGACTATGAGTAAGCCACTTAACCTCAGACAATTCTCTAAAACTACAAGTTATAGATAGGTTATGATCATTGAATAATTATTGTTATTTTATCATTCCTGAATTACTACTCATCCTAAATGGGTACTTTTAAATTTTATTATTATAACCATCATTATTAATATTATTTTAAAGATAGGTTTTATATACTTTTATAATAAGGATGGTGACAAACCTTTCAGCTGTCCACTTTGTCAGGGAAAGTAACAAGAGTTAAATGAATCATAAAAATCATGAATGTAATAAATTTTTGACAGTTTCTCGCTCTAGGAGTAAAGAAAAAGGCATAGACAGAATTGGCACATTTTTTGTAGGTGTTTTTAAGGCTGCTTACACTGTTCCATGTGTAAGAGTGACTGCTATGGGCTGCGCCACCTGGAGGCCAAGTGTGTTATATTTCATCATTCCTCCAGGATTCTCCAGATTGAGGGTGTGCAGTCTATCTATTATTGGTCCAAATCTCCACAGATTGTGCTCCTCCAATTTTAGGATTCCCCTATAACCCAAGTTCCACTTAACCACTTAACAGTAGGATTTGCTTTTACAAAGAAATATTTACTTTAAAGATACAACAAGTATACAAACATCCCCCCAACACTTGTGGAGCATAATCCCCCTTATACCACTTCATTTGGGGAAAGAGAGGAGGATTAAGTTCACACAGTAGCTCAGTTCCTGTATATCATAGTCCCACTAAGTTCCAAGTCCAAAGCCCCCAACATGGGCTCAGGTCCCAAGCACTTTGGCTTCTCAAGGCTTTCCTGCTGGGTTGGCTATAACATCTGGCCTGGAATCCTACTTTCAAGGTCACTATGGTTCATGTTTGAGTCTCAGGACTCTACTGCCCTATGGTTAGAACTGAAAATGACAAATGAAACCATCCATACCAAAACCACAAGCCCATTCTTAGGGTCACTGGGCCAAAAAGGGAGGGGGGAGAAGAGGACCTTTTCCTCACCCAGCTCAGTTCATGGTATCCATGCTATGATTTTTACCCATGGGAAAGAACCAGCTAGGTGGCATAATGGATAAAGCACAGGGCCTAGAGTCAAGAAGACTTTAGTTCAAATCAGCCCTCAGACACTTAGCTGGATAACCTGAGTAAATCACCATCTCTACCTGCCTCAATTTCTTCATATGTAAAATAAGGTTAATACTAGCACCTATTCACCAAGATTATTGCGAGGTTCAAATGAAATATTTGTAAAGTGCTTGGCACATAGTAAATGCTAGCTATCATTATCATTATTATCATTATTTAATATTATTATTATCAAATGGAGAGAGGACAGAAACAAAACTGAGCTAGATTATAAACTCATTTGTAAAATTTTATGGAGGACTATGGACATTTATCTTCATAAGTATTAAGAAGTAACATATGGTAAAAAAATATTAATGCCTATTTTCACCAATATTATTCAATATTGTATTAGAAATGCTAGCAATAACAAAAAGAAAAGAAAAAGAAATTGAAGGAATCAGAATAGGCAATGAAATATGCAATAGAACTATCTCTTTTTGCAGACAACATGATGTTATACTTAGAAAATCCTAAAGATTCAACTAAAAAGTTAATGGAAATAATTAATTTTAGCAAAATAGCAGGATGTAAAATAAACACACATAAAGCATTAGCATTTCTATGTCACTAACAAAACTCTGCAAAAAAAGATAATAAGAGATACCCTCATTTAAAATAACTACACTGTATAAAATACCTGGAAGTGTAACTACCAAGACAAATCCAGGAACTACATAAACATAATTATAAAACACTTTTTATAAAAATAAAGTCAGATTTAAATAATTGGAGAAATAGTAATTGTTTATGGGTAGTCAGAACCAACATAATAAAAAATGGCAATTTTGTTTTACCTAAGCTAATCTATTTATTTAATACCATCCCAATTAAATTACCAAAAATAATTTTACTGACCTAGAAAAAATAATAACAAAATTCATTTGGAAGAACAAAAGGTCAAGAATATCAATGGAATTAATGAAAAATGTAAATGAAGGAGGTTTAGCAGTACCAAATCTTAAACTACAGTGTCAGGCAATAATTACCATATCCTTTGACCATTTATCAATTGGGGAATGACTTGTATTCTTATAAATTTGACTCAGTTCTTGATATATCTGAGTCTTTATCAGAGATATCAGATATATCAGGACTTTATCAGAGACACTTGCTGTAAAAATTATTTCCCAGTTTTCTGCTTTCCTTCTAATCTTGGTTGCATTGGTTTGTGCAAAACTTTTTAATTTAATACAATCAAAATTATCCATTTTACATCTTGTAATGCTCTCTATCTCTTGTTTAGTCATAAATTCTTGTAAGTCAGTAATTACCAAAACTATCTAGTACTGGCTAAGAAATAGAAAGGTAGATTAGTGGAACAGAGTAGACATATAATACACAGTGGTAGCAAATGATTGTAGTAACCTTGTGTTTGACAAATGTAAAAATTTAAGCTTTTGGAATAAGAATTCATTATTTGGTTAAAAATTATTGTGAAAGCTAGCAGGCAAAAATTAAGCATAGGCCAATATCTTACACAATTTAGCAAGATAAGGTGAAAATAAATACATGGAAAACAATCTGAAATAATGCCCAAAGAGTTATAAAACTGTATACCCTTTGACCCAGCAATACCACTATTTCTCAAGGTGATTGAGGAAAAAGGAAAAGAATATATATATTCTAAAGTTTATAGCAGTTCTCTTTGTGGTAGCAAACAACTGGAAATTATGGAGATATCCATCAATTGGGAATGGCTGAACAAGTTGTGGTATATGATTGTGATGGAGTACTACTGTGCTACAAGAAATGATGAGCTGATTGATTTTGGAAAAACATGGAAAAACTTGCATGAAATAATCAAAAGTGAAATGGGCAGAACCAAGAAAACATTGTACACAGTAACAGCAATATTTTTCTAAGAACAACTTTTAATGACTAAATAACTCTGAGTACTATAAATACTCAAAACAACTACAAATGACCTATGAAAGAACATGCTATTCACTTCTAGAAAAAGAATTGATAAATTGAAATACATATGTAGTATGATTTTAGATATATATTCATATCTTTGTCTAATAGCAGCCTTCTCGGGGGGGGAGGAATAAAACAAAAAAAGTACAGCAGAGGACAAAAGAAAATGTGGAAGGAGATGAAGAAAAGCAGGGTAGCTTTGAAAATAATATATAATATTTGTGTATAGTTTTTCAAAAAAATTAAAAAGTATGAAATGGAACTTATATTGAATTATCTTTTTTTATGTTGTGCTGTGTACATGGAGATATTCTTTTTTTGTCTTTTTGTATTTAAGTTCAAAATGAATAAATTTTTTTTTAAAAATTCAAAAACTTGGCTAGATACCCAACTAAACAAAGTTATTCCAAGGGCAATCAAGGATGAAAATATAAGGACTAATAGAAAAAATTTGCACCATTTTCACAAATTATTCTCTTTATCAAGGATAGCAGAACCAGCACATTTTGATCTAATATCACAGTACCAAATACAGGAGGTAGAAATGGCACTTGGGAAAACAAAGATAAGAAAAGCAGTCATATTAGAGGAAATACATGTCAGGAGATCCATACTGGAACTGTTAAAATTTTAAGGGCCTTGAATGACTATTATATAAAGTATCTGAAAGAGGAAAAGATACTAAAAGTTGAAAAAGAATCTCACACATTATTAATATCAAGAACGATGATACAGAGAATACTGATAGCTACTGACCTACATATCTACCCTCTTATCTGTAAAAAAAAAAAAGTCTTTATGAAAAGCATTTATTATGTGCCTACTATACCAGGGTTGTGCAAGTGATATTCAAAAATGGAACACATTTTTACCATTTTACAATTAATAAGAAGTAGAACATGTAAGATACTATTGTCCTTATTGTTAATTTATTACAAAAGGAAAAAAAAAGATTTGATTCAATCAAACAAAATGTCATTTCACCCTCTCTTTTACAAGTTATCACTCATCCACATGTAGCATCTCATCTAAGGCTCATTCTCCAAACTCACATTTCACTGACAGGTTTGGTTCCCAGAGGAGAGAGGGGTAAACCTGAGTGTTCTAACTGTGTTTGTACTATCAAGCACAAGCCCCTAGGTGTACTCTCCAATATCATTCAATGAATTGGCATTGATTAGCTTTTACAAAAGAGAAATTACTGAAAAGTTATAGCAAGGTCAGAATTACAAAAACACTTATGATATGGGATGCCTCCTCCTCTTGTACATATGCATAAGATCTCTAAGGAGAGTAAGATGAAACTTAAAGCGCTAGTATAAAACACCCCCCCCCCCAATCAGGGCTATATTCTGTGTCCTGCACACATAAGGTCCTTGGGGTAGAGAGGCTAAGCACATATGTAGGAAATAGATAGAGCCAAGGGCTTTTGGAGACCCCTGGCCCCAGGGGTCCTTTTCTGCCTTTGTGGAATTATGCCACCACATTCGCTTCTGAGTGTAGCATAGGCAATGGAAGAGTGGATCCCTTTCTCCTTGCAGGATGTGGTGTCTTGGATCACACATTCAATCAGCTGTTGGGTTGTGTAAAGCTGATCATGGCTTCTCACCCGACTTGCTCACCACCTTGGTTACCAACTCAAGTATATGACTCCAGCTGCATTAGTGGTAGATTTGCTGGCTCTGAGGAGTAAGCCATACTCATTGGGCAATCTTCTCTCAAATCTTCTCTCATCTGAGATCAAGAAAGCACAAATGCACACAAACACACACAAAAAAAACATACAATAACATGTCTTCATGGACACATGTAGGACAGATTGAGAAACATCACTCACCTGTCTCCTTCCTTGTGGCTCACAACTGTTCTGGCCCCCTTGCCATCAGAAAGAGTAAAAAAGCTAAGGGAGAAGGACAGTTATCCTTTTTGTATGAAAATTCAGTTCTGGTTCTATACCTCCTGAGTCAAAGTCCTCTACTCAGTCCACTGGGAAGTTCTTTTATCACCCTTCGGTACTCATTTTTCAGTCACTCATTACCAGACTTCCACATGTTGAATTGAAAACTGGGAGGACCTACTGCAACGCTCTGTATTACCATCCGGAAAGGTAAACCTAAGGATATAAAGACTGGGCCCTCATTGGCCATTCCTCCTATTATACATACATCAAGATTATCCAAAATTCCTTGGAAGATAATAAATTAAAAAGAATAATAATGAGATACTAATAAAAGAAACAACCCTGTTCAATGACCCTGTGATAATAAGCATCAGGTGAGGTGATAAAGTAAGGAGATGTACGCTTGCCAAAGCATACCACCACTGTGACAGACGAAATCCAGTGCAGAGTCCTTGTCAAAGAGGGATTCCTTGTGGATGATGAGATCTTCCAGGTTCTTTTGTTTGCTTATGAGATTGTGCTGATTGCATCCAGAACATTGCATAGCCTTCTAGAAGAGAGATATAATTACTCCAAAGAGTTTGAAGTGCTTGTCCATATAGGAAAGAACAAGTGGATGAAGAGAGTCGATTGCCCAGATGTCAACATGTATTTGGACCTGTAGAGCTTTCCCAGTAGTATTCATATCTGGGACAGAGAGCACAGATGAACAATGAATGAGAGAATTGACAGGAGGTAGAAAGCAGGCTAGACTGTAACATTCTTTTACTGATCCCAAGCATCTCGTGAAAGCAAAGGTCCATCTTTTCTGTGCTAATATATTACTGCTATTGGTATATGACATCGTAGCATAGAATACCAGTTCCTCTGGAGAACTAAAGATGACTATCACCCAGAGTTCAGTGGAAACATGAATGCCAAGTGTGATAAAGTTACAATATGTAACCAACAAAGAACTCTACAGAATTTTTACTTACAGGAGTAAAAGATGTGATCAAGGAATTGCATATCCTTGTATGACAGGAAGAGAAGATGGTCTGATTACAGTGGCAAGACTGAAGAATGACAGGTGGATAACCAGAGTGTTCTACTGGTACCTTCATAACATTGGTGGGGGGAAGAGGAGGGTCCTCAGCATATTGGATGAACTTCCTGCAGTGAACTTTTGGGAGAACTGGTACAAGACTCACACTGAATTAACAATCATAGATGGGTCATAACCTGTATCACTGCAGGGAATTCCTGAATGTATAAGATCACAGAGTTATTTAAATATCTGAATGGGATCCCTAAAATCATTTGACACCAATGTATTATTTCCTTCTTCACATTTCACATAGATTTATCATTAAGAATTTAACTGAGCCAGGAACTTGAACCCTGGCTGTGTGAATACAGTCTCAAAGACGACTAGAATGATATTGCACTATATACATACAAGGTTATGAATTCCTGAAGGATTTTGAAAGAGGCTCCAGAGGAACAAGTTTAAGAATATATTAAAGACTTCAGGTTAAGGTGAAAACATGAGAAGTCATAGAGAAGTCCAGCTCTCCCTTATAAACCCCATAAAATAGCTGAAAATGAAGCCAGAAATAACTCACAAATAAATAAAACAAAGATGAAACAAGCATAAGCTTCTCTATCCAATCTAGAACTGCACACGCACACACGCACACACACACACACACACACACACACACACACACACACACAGACGCACGCACACAAAGCCGGAAAAGATGGGGGAGCCAGTGGAAGCACAGGTAAATGTCAAGGGATGATACGAAAAGAGGAGTCATGCCAGGGCAGCCAATGTGAATGCAGGTGAATGGAGATGACAGCAAAAGATAGGATGGGAGCTATATTATATACCAGGGCAGCCAGTGTGATTTCTTGAAAATGAATCTCAATCAAGTTGGGATTCTGAAAAACAGGAGACTCAACCAACTTGGAACTCTAATAAGTCAGATCCTTACCCTAGCTTGTCAGAAGAAAATCTTAGGACAAAATCAAGCCCCAGAAGTCACTGAGCCCTCAGAGGATTGGGAGACACAGCAGGAAACAAAGCCAACTCAGTACCTACGGCAGAGGAAGGTGCAGAGGATTATACAAGAGGCCTGAAAAAAGATGTGGTCTATAACATCCTACTGGATACTATCAGGGCCATGACAGAGGATAAACAAAGCCATGGTTGGGGCTCATGTAAGAAGAACACTGAGACCATCTGAAGCCCAACTTACAATATGCCACCAGGAGACTGAGACAGAAACCAGGGTTGAGGAATAATACAAATCACTCCACATTTATCATCAATGGCAGCATTGAGACCATAGAGCAGTCAGAACCAAAAAAGACCCATCCAAATCATCTGAGAGTACCAAGGAAACTGACCCAAGTACTACATCTCAATCCAAAAACAGGCTGAAAAATTATCAAACAGCAAAAAACAAACCCAATGAATAAATGCTAGGGAAAACTCTACAGGTAAATTTAGGAGAAAAGACAGCTTCAGGGAGAACCTCAGAGGGAAAAATAAAAAGGCTTCACCATAAGGACTACAAGAGTGGCTAGAAAAAAAATGAGGCAAGCGATTTAAAAATGAAAGCAAAGTGTGTAGGGAAAATGGAAAATAGAATAAATAGTTTAGAGAAAAGGTGAAATATCTTACCCAAGCAGAGGATTCCCTGAAAAACAGAATGGAGCAAACAGAAATTAATGACTCCATGATATAAGTGCTATTAGAACAAAGTCAAAAGAATGGGGAAAATAGAGGAAAATATAAGGTCTCCACCATCAGAAAACAACTAAAATGGAAAACATATAAGGGAAAGATCATTTGAGAATCATTGGATGCTATGAAAACTCTGATCAAAACAAAAAACCTGGATGCTATATTTCAGGAAAACATTTTTAAAAGCTGCCCAGATTTATTAGAAACTGAAAGCACAGTGATAATTTTTAAATCACTGCCTAAAAAAAAGAAAAGAAAACTCAGTAACATTATACACAAAATCTGGAGTTTCCAAGACACAGAAAAAAATATTGTTGGCAGTCAGAAAGAATGAGTTCAGGCACCAAGGAACCAGAATGGTGATCACAAAAAGATCAGGTAAGGAAGAAAATCTTAGAATATAATTTTCTAAAGGCAAAAATTAAGGCTATATGACCAAGAATAGATTACCATGCAAAACTGAGTACAATTATAAGGGGAATGGGTATAGGGGAGGAATGGATCAATAAAAAAAAAAAGGACTTTTAAACATTCCTGATGAAAAGATGAAAACTGAGTAGAAACTTTGAAATGCAAAGACGGGAAACAAGAGAAATTTGGAAAGGTAAATATATTTGATTAATTGGACATGACTAAACACTGATGAAATGATTGTATACTAATAGGGAGAGAAGAGACAAGTGACCCTTCAGAATCTAATGTTTTTAAAGCTCAAAAATACAGGACCTGGATTTGGTCTCGTTCTCTTTTGTTAGTTTTAGGAGAATTAAAGAAAAGGAAGGAAAAAGGAATATAATGAGAAAGAAAAGAGTGGAAATTAATATTTGGAATAAATGGGATATTGGAGAAGAATATACAAACATGGAAGAAGGGGTTAGAGTAGCAGTTGTCTAATGACCTCACTCTTATCTGAACTGAATAAAGGAAACTTGAAAACACACAGACCAACACTTATAAACACAGAGTGTATAGAAATAAATCAGCCATGAACAGGGAAATAGGGAAAGTAGAGTCAGGGAGGGAAAATCACAAGCAAAAGAAACTTCAGCTTCAGAAGATGAATCACAAAAAGGAGATCAAAAGAAAATAAAGTATATGAACTGGAGATCAGGATCTAGTTGGTGAAGAGAGGAGCAGCTAAGTTGTATTAACAAAGCATTTCAAAAATAGAATATTGGTGTCCATCAGATTTTTTCCTTTCTCCACCCCCCCCCCTTTTCTCTGAAAAGAGGAGAGAGGGAGGAAGAGAAGATAAAATATACTCTCCCTATCTCAGCAATTCTGATTCCCTGGCTATGTAAATACAAACTCCATTTCCCATTCTTGACAATTATCCACCACAATACTACTCACCAAAGTCCCACTTCAAATCTGTCTACCCCTTTTACTATGTCCTTTAGAATCCCTATCCTATAATTAATAAACATTCTTTTGCTTTATACTGCTTTGTTATTCTTTCTACCCTCTGGTCCTTACTGAGATATGACTCCCTCCCAACAAATGATTCCCTTACCAATCTTTCTAGTATTAATTATATGCTCTCTCACACTCCCTAACATGGTGTGTCATTATAGAAGAGTCAAAATACTCCTTGCTTCCCTTTGCTACTTTCAGATATTCTCTCAATCACTGTTGGTCAGCAAATCCAAAATTACTACCCAATAAAGACTCTGGTAGCTATTTGCTACTAACCTTCCTCAACAACTTCCATGCCTTGCTTGGTCATTCTCTCTATTCCAATGCCTGTACTCATAGCAGGGAAATTCAACATATACTTTGATACTCCCTCCCTAACTTCTGGGTTTTACAAGTTATTCAATTACCATGTCTTTTTCCTCCACTCCACATCAACTACACACAGAACCAACATTTGCCTCCACTCCTATTCACATGCTGATAAAGAGAGGTAAAGGATATAGTACTAGCTGGGCCCATTATAAATTTGTGTTATCTCATCTCAGCTGAACCTTCACTGCATTAAAGCAAATACTGTGTTTCTCCCTAATAGGGAGAGAAGAGACAAGTGACCCTTCAGAATCTGTTTTTAAAGCTCAAAAATACAGGATCTGGATTTGGTCTTGTTCTCTTTTGTTAGTTTTAGGAGAATTAAAGAAAAGGAAGGAAAAAGGAATATAACGGATAAAATGAGAAAGAAAGGAGTGGAAATTAATATTTGATTTGCTATCACACTTTCCACAATGGCTATTCTCAAACTTTCTCATCTCTTCACAAGCCTCTCATGGCATCCCCTTCCCCAGACTCTAAGTTGAGAACCTAGACTTATACTTTACCAGATAAGTTCAGTATTTCATGAGGGAAAAAAGGGATCCTATCAAATGTATTCCAAGAGACAAATATGGTCCTGATACCTAACCAGGGAAGAGATCATTCTGAGGAGAAAAAAACCCCTAAAACTATAGACCAATATCTATAATGCAATAGCAATGCAAAAATATTGAATTCAATAAACTAAAACAACATATGAAAAGCATTATATAATTTGATCTGGTTGGATTTATACAAGGAATGCTGGTTTGGCTCAGTATTGGGGGAAATATATAAACATTGTATATCATGTTAATAAAAACAACAAAAATAATATGAATATATCAAGCCTTTGACAAAATAAGATACCACTTTATACAAAAGAAACATTTAAAAGTACAGGAAGAAATGGACGGTTTCCTAATACGGTAAATATCTAAAACCAAGCTCTAGCATTATTTGTAATGAAGAAATGCTGAAGCCTTTCAACATAATTGTGTGATATAGTTCTAGAAATGCTAGCTATTAAAAATACAGCAAGAAAAGAAATTGAAGGAATAAGCATAGACAAAGAAAAAATATTTTTTTTGTAGATGATCAGGTGGTTTGCCTGATAGAGTAATCTAGAGATTCAACTAAAATTAATTGAAATAATAACTTCTGTAATGTATAAGAACTTAAATAAACCCACAAGAGCATCTGCTTTTGTGTACATTACCAACAAAAGCCAGCAGGAATAAATAGAAAAGGAAATTATATTCAAAGAAAAAAATAACATACCTTGGAGTAAAACTACCAAGACACACATAGAAATTATATAAATACAACTAGAAAACATTGTTAAATAATTGTAGATTTATATAAGTGAAGAAGTATCAACCACTGATGGCTGGGCCATGACAATATAATTACAATGATAATTCTACTTGAGTTAATATGCAGTTGGCATACCATAGTATGTGCCAAAGCATTACTTTATAAAACTAGAGAAAATACAAAAATTCATCTGGAGAAATCAAAGTTCAAGAATTTCAAGGGGAATAATTTTTAAAATGGAGGAATATATGAAGAAAGGGGTTAACCATATAGCTAACTCTTACACCAAACTACACTATAAAATGGTGAATACAAAATTATTTGGTACTGGTTAAAAAATATAAAAGTCACAGATTAGACATACAAAACTCAAAAACCATCTAACATAATAGTATAGTGTTTGATAAATACAAGGATTCCAACTATTTGAGTAAGGATCCATTATTAAAGAAAAATTTCTGGGAAAATTTTGAAGTACTAGCAGAAATTAGGTTTAGGTCATCATCTCACACTGGATACTACAATAAGATACAAATGGACACATGACCTAGATATGCAAAGTCTTTTTTTTTTAGTGGTGCAGCAGGGAAGGCCATACCTTTCACAACTATGAAATGTTGACCAATCGGGAGGATTATGGATTCTCTGACAAGCTCTGCCCCAACCTCGTGTTTATATATGTATATGTATATGTATATGTATATGTATATGTATATGTATATGTATATGTATATGTATATGTATATGTATATGTATATGTATATGTATATGTATATGTATATGTATATGTATATGTATATGTATATGTATAGGTATATGTATAGGTATAGGTATAGGTATAGGTATAGGTATAGGTATAGGTATAGGTATAGGTATAGGTATAGGTATAGGTATAGGTATATACGTATAGGTATATATGTATATAATATATATATATGTGTGTGTGTGTGTGTGTCTGTGTTTCTGTATGTATGTATGTATGTATGTTTATATGTGTGTATACACACATACATATACCCATGTATGTTTATACATATATACATATAAATACACACCTAATAATATATGAATAATTTATAGATATATCCATAAAGAGACAATATGGACAAGACACATATTCATATAGAGAGAATAAGGATTTGATTACCTAAAATTACAAAGTTTTCACACAACCAAAATTAATGCAATTAGTAAAGAAAGGAAAGAAAAGAAATAACTAGGGGGAACCCTGTAGCAAGTTTATTTGATAAAGAACTAATATATGTAGGGATTAGGACATCGTAAAGAAAAAAGACTATTAAAGACTTAAGAATGCTGATCAATGCAATCACCTAGGCTTGTCTCCAAAAGTCTGACAATGAATCAGACATTTCTCTTGTTGGCAAAGAGGTGATGGCCTAAGGCAATGGTGTCAAACTTAACTAGAAAGAAGGGCAATAGGGGTAGGCAGGTGGCACAGTGGATAGAGCACCGGCCCGAAGTCAGGAGTAGGTGAGTTCAAATCTGACGTCAGAATCAACACTGTGTTGACCCTGGGCAAGTCATTTAACCCCAATTGCCTTAAAAAAAAAAAAAAGAAAGAAAGAAAGAAGGGCCCTATAAACCTTACATAAGGATCCCTGCAGGCTGCAAATTGACTTAGAAAAGCACATATTAACATTATCTACATTCTATTTTTTTAAAATTTTGTTAAATGGTTTACAATTTCATTTTAATCTGTTTTGGGCCATACTTGGGAGTGTCCGTGTGTTTGACACCTCCAGTCTAGAGTTTCAGAAAGAGACTTACATTTTCAAATATAGCCAACATGTGTATTTGTTTTGTGGGAATATATTTATTTGTTACAATGGAAGGCTTTCATTTTTTTTGTAAGAGGATAGTTAAGGGAAATTGGGAAAGAGTTATAATGACATTTCCAAAAAGGAACGGAAAAAATGAGCCCAAACAAATAATTTAAAAACAAACAGAAAAGACATTCAGAAAGGGATAGAGATAAGTAGGACAATGTCAGAACTACAAAGATAAATTTGAAATCCCCCAAATCCGTGAATAATGGAGATTCATGGCTTCATATACAGTCCTCTTCTGTTCTTTCTTTTACAGGGATATCTTCATGTTTGTTGGTTTTTGTCAAGTTGATAACAATAAAATGGAAAATTTTTAAATAAATGAATTAGAAATTATAGGCCATATCATAAACTACCATAAAGCTCTCACCAGTTCATAAAAAGTGCTTTCTTTTTGTGTGTCTTTTTTAAGTTGACTCATGGGTTTTACCTTCTTGAAAAAATATTAATGTTGGAGCCCTTTGGAACTTTGTCTGAACTTCTTTCTAATGCTTTTCTTTTATTTTTCTTCTTGCGTATGTGGTGAAGTCTCTGACACAACTAACCAATTAATAAATAAACATACTATACCTTTTGAATGGCATGTCTGCATTTTCCAAATCCTTGGTTACTGGTAAACCTGCGGTCCTATTAATACTATGAGAATACAGTTGCTCAGAAACACATCTGTTTCCTCTTCCCCGCCCTCCCCCCATGGAACTTGTTTCTAGAAGCAATTAAAGGGGGGGAGAAATCCAAAGATAGAAAGAAACCTGGTAAGGATAATTCAGATGTTATTTGTAAGAAACAAACAAAAAACTCTCTAAATGTGATTCACTATTTACAGCTACATCTCTATGATGTATGTTATACAAAGGTATTCCATAGCACAGATAACCCAAAAACATCAAATAACTTCCCAAAAGTGTAAGTCCAGCTAAGAAATATATAGTTAAGCTTTTGCAGCCTAGTCACAGTTGATTTATATTAATTGTAGCTGGTTTATTTAATAGTATAGTTACTCTGTATTGACTTAGCATTCAGAAAAGAATCAATTCAGGATTCAACATTTGTGATCAATAAAACAAAAAAAGTAGATAATCCACATATCGCTATTAAGATTTATATTGTATGTGGTTCATGTATTGCCTTAGAGCTGATGTTCCTACAAACAGGTATAAAATACACTTTTGGATTGAAATGCCTGAATTGAAAAATCTGCTCTTTCAGTACGAGTGTCTGTCTACCGAGAGCACTCTCTGAGGGGAACGTGATGGATATTTTCAATAATTTGAATGGCTATAATGTGGAGGTGGGATTAATTAGACTCCTACTGCTGAGTCCCAGAAGAGCAAAGTAGCAAAAGTAGATAAAAGTTGCAAAGAGACAGATTTTGGCTCCATATAGCCAATTTTAAAATTTTCAGTGTGAGTATAAGCATTTATACCTTAGTAATTGGCAAATCACTACAAATCAGGGATGGACTTATAGTTTTGTTAATTGTCAAGACTTAAGGTGATGAATAAAAAGTTAATAATTCAGATTAAACTTAAAAAGTATGCCAAGTGCATTTTTCTATAGTGTCAGTTGTTAAACATTTACTAGCACACCTCATTTCATGTAAGGAAAGACTTTCCTAACAAAAATGGGATGGGCTGGGGTCTTCATGTCTAGAGATCTTCAGTAGAAACTTGAAGAGTTGGGGAAGTTAAAGACTGGACTCCCTTTATGGAACTAGGTGCCATTGGAGGTCTTCCAACACTAAGATTCAGCTGTTTCATTATTGTGTAAAATGCTGCCCTGAAAGTGTTCATTTCCTTCATGATGAGGACCTGCAGCAGAGTGTGAGGAATTTAACAAGGAAATTGAAAGTGTAGTCAGCAAGGTCGGTTGACAGTTACATTTTCCATATGATTTGGAGCTATGATAGATATGAGTTGTATAATTTTTTTTATGAGAACATGTTGACCACATCAAAGAAAAAAACGATTTAGATCAGGACATTTTCAAAGAGATTCCCAATCATCTTTTCATTTTTCTAGCCACAATCAGAACTACAAGGGATAAAATCCTAGAACTGAAAGGGATCTTAGAGGTCATCTTGTCCAATATCTCATCCAATGCAGGAAACCCCTTTAGAACACTATGGATTGACAGTCATCCAATCTCTGGTTCCATAAATGAAGGTATTCATTCCATTTCTATACTGCTTTTACTATTAGAAAGTCCTTTCTGTCTTCCATAAACTCAGAGGTGGAGAACCTGTAGCCTCAAGGCCACATGTGGCCTTCTAGGTCCTTGGGTGTCACCTTTTGACTGAGTCCAAGTTTTATAGAACAAATCCTTTTATTAAAGGGGATTTGTTCTGTCAAGTTTGCATTCAGTCAGCATCAGCACTTGAGGACCTAGAGGGTTACATGTTGTCTTGAAGCCTCAGGTTCCCCACCTCTGCACTCTGTGTGAGACCAATACTGCTGCATTGACAAAAAAACACTTAGATAATGTGATCTCTCCCTTTCTGTGTCTCTGTCTCTGTCTGTCTCTGTCTCTGTCTCTTTCTGTCTCTCTGTCTTCGCCTCCTCCCACCTCCTCTACCCTCAAGTCTTATAGCAGCAGCAGCAGTAGCAGAAGTCTTATATTCTCCATGCTAAACATCTTCAGTTGCATAGAGTAGTTTAAGCTCAAATAGAAATGAGTGCCACTAATCCATTCAGAAGCTTCTCTAACAGCTGCATATTGACTTAATTTTGAAATGTAAAATTATCTATATTTTATTGTATTTTTTAATTTTGTTAAATAGTTTCCAATTATGTTTCAATCTGGTCTAGACCGCATTTGCCACTTCTGCCATAGAGGATGTGATTTCCAGATTCTTTAGCACCATGGTTGGCCTACTCTAGTTGAGTTCCAACTTGTCAACATCATTCCTTAAATATTGCACCCAGAATTGGACACAATACTCTAGATATATTTAAATAAATCAGGCTATATTGGGACTATTATCTCCCTTGGTGTAAACATTATACATTTATTTTTTAAAGTATTCTATTGAGATCAAATATTCCATTTGTGGTCATTTAAAACTTTCTTTCATTGGTGTTCAAATTTTTACCATAACATCAATATTATGAAAATGAGCAGTTCTGAAGACATTTTCAAAGTGATAAAGAAGGAAATGTGCAGAACCAGAACAATTTATATAATAACAACAGCCCTGTAAAAACAAACAATTTTGAAAACTGCAAGCTTTTTTCAATACAATGACTTCCATAGTTCCAGAAGACTCATGATGAAACATGCTATCCATTCATTACACAAAGGTGATAAATTTAGGGTGCAGAATGAGATATGTGTGTATACACATACATATATGTGTTTATATACAGTCACTGAGGGAATTTATTTTGCTTAACTATGCGTATGTGATATAAGGACTGTGATTTCTTTTTTAATGGAATGGATATAGGAGAGAGAGAAAATAGATTTCTGTTAATTTTTTTTAAAAAAAATAGATGTGGGAGGTGCTGTGGATGTGGAAAGTTGCATGAACTTTCAAATGAAATCACTGTATTATTAATTTTACTTAACTGTTTTACTTTGTTATAAGAGATCTCTCAAGAAGTCGGAATAATATGTAAATGCAATGTAAAAACAAAACACATCAATAATTTTTTTTAAATTAACTGTTGTTTAAAACAAGTCCTTTCCCTTATCCTATATTAGTGCAATCCTTAAAAACAAAACACCTAAATGCCAGATTTTTCCCTATTAGATTTAATAGTATTAATTTCTGCCCATTATTCCAGCCAGTGGGAATCTTTTTGAATACTGATTCTGTCGTCTAATGTTTCAGCTGTAGCCCTTCTAGTGTGATCTCTTGCACCTTCAAATACAAAGGACTTGAACAGAGAAACAGAAAGAGAAAGCTCTATTGCTAGTTTTATTCCTAAGTTCTCTCAGGATGAACATTACTTCATTGTTTCACCTAGCTTTCTTAATTTTTTCCCCCTCTATTGCTTCTATTTCTTTTATGAGACCATACTTTTCATAATCTTCTACCATTCTTCTTGGTAAGATTTTTACAGACATTAAACCATTGTTTCCCCTAGTTTCCTTTTCTCTGGCTAGCAAGAAGATTATGTTTACTCACCTGGAATGGACAAAGATGGTCGAACACAGAAACACACACAGAGTTTTGTGTAGAAATACATCAAACGTAACAGGGAGCCAGGTGGAGATAGGGAGGGAGGCATATTGAAAAGTAGAACAATACTGGAGAATAGTAACAAATCACTTGAGGGGATTCAGATGGTGAAAAAGTCAAATCAGATCCACTAGGAATATATAGAAAGATGAAAAGAAATTGTCCTAGATCTTAAGAAATTCACAATCTAATAGGGGAGATAACATGCAAACAGCTATGTTCAATGCACACAGGATAAATTTGGGATAGTCTCAAAGGAAAGGCAAAACAAAGAATTAAGGGAGTAGCCCATGTGGTCTCTTAGATGCTTTGAGCACTACTCAACAAATCATGGTATATGAATATAAGGGAATATTATTGTGTGATAAGAGATAATGAAAGAAGCAATGGCAGAGAATCTGCAAATGAACTGATGCAGAGTAAAGAAAGTAATACCAGGACATCAATGTATATAAGGACAGCAATATTTTAAAGAAGAAAAAAACCACAACGCTTTGAAATTGCCAACCATGTCTCCAGAAGACTTATAATGACTTGTTCCTGATGGAATGGTGATGGACACAATGTGCAGCAAGAGACATATATTTTTGGTCATGACCACTATGTGAATTCAATATGCTTATTTGTTAAAAAAAGGATTTTTTCTTTCTTTCAGTTTTCAGGTGTCAGTATCAGGTGTCAATAGGACTAATAAAAATAATGCTAAAAATGGTCCTGGTAACATTTTTTCAATGCATGGAATAGACTAGAAGGAAATTGAGAACAAACAAAATAGTTTTGAAAGTCATGTAGAAACATCTATGTTACATACATATTTAAACCAAAAAAAAAGCAACATGAAATGGAAAAATCCTAGTTTTGTCTTCTGTATTTAAGCTCAGAATTTTAAAAAAATACAATCAATTTCATGTTTTGTGGTTTTACTTGGTGCTCACTATGTTGCGTGCTTCTATATTTCTCAAAAAAAAAGTATTCATGATCTATGTACATGAGACTTTTATGTAGTTGGCATACTGTTGTGATCACCTATTCTTTACTTATAAATGATATTTTCCAACATATTTTGACCAGTCCTTTTGTCCACCTTTGCATTGAAGTTACAGAGTACTAATGTAGCAGGTTTTAGAAGCTGACCACCTTCATCTGTAGCCAAGGTAGGATGATTACTCCTTATCCTGCTAATTCACTGGCTACTATATTCATTCTTATCATCCTGAGTTCTAAGGCAATCCATGGATTTTGTTGCACATTTATTAATTCTGAAAATTGCAAATTCTCATTAATTGAGTGGTCCCACACCAGTTTATTAATTTTTAAAAATTCAACAAACTGGAGAAACCCCTTCTCCCATAAATAGCTGTTCATCTCTATAAAAACCCCTTACCTCCTAGTAAACTCTTTAAATTTAGTAAATCTCTTTAAGTAAGCATCAAAGTTTTTGGCTACACAATTCATTTAAAAGGTCACAAATAATAGCACAAAGACATAAATAATCATTTACAATATTTTAATTATGACGATGATCACCATCATAGTCATTTATAACCATCACTTCTACTCTTGATTTCTCCACACTACCGAAAACTAGTCCCACCATTCAGTTTTTCCAGAGAACAGCCAGTTTCCCAAGAATCCTCTTCCACAATATTAAGGTTAAATTCAGCCTGTTCAGTGAATAGTTTCTTTCCTTTTGTCCTCTCCTTTCATAGTCCCTTTCCTGCCATGACTACAAAAGTTTCTTCACAGATGATAGTTAAAACTCTGTCTGCTGTTGTGCAGTTGTGTCTGACTCTTTGTGACCCCATTTAGGGTTTTGTAGGCAAAGAAAATAGAATGGTTTGGCATTTCCTTCTCCAGCTCATTTTACATATGAGGAAACTGAGGCAAACAAGGTTAAGTGACTTGCCCAGGGTTATATAGCTAGTAAGTGTCTAAGGCAAGATTTTAACTCACTAAGAGTGGGCTTCCCAGGCCTGGCATTCTAGCTGCTGCACGATGTTACTGCAAGAAATGAGCTTCCTCCATTAAAGAGATGCAGCATAGTGGAGAGAACTCAGCTCAAAACCAAGAAAGTGTAGGATCAGGTCCTGTCCCTGACAGAGTAGTTATACGATCTTTGGCAACTTATATAATCTCTTAACTGTGTTCTAAACCAGTGTTCCTCCAACCATGCTGCAAAGTTTACAAAAAAAGAGTATTTTGTTGTTTGTTAATAGACACAAAAATAGTAATTTCATAGGATTTTACTACAAGGATACTGCCGAAGTTTTGTTTGTAACACTGCAGGAAAGTTTGAAAACCATTACTCTGGGTAACTCTCTAAAACCTAAGGCTATCAATTTCAGATAATTTGCTGACCAGTATTGGTAAAGAACGTTTCCTTACACTCTATACTAATTAAATTAGTTTATAACACCTCCCTAAACACAGGTCCAGTCTGCTTTCTTAAAGAGACAGTTTTCTTAAAGTAACAGTTTCCTATAGCCTATAGCAGGGCATCTTAAACTTTTTCCACTTGTAACCCCTTTTTGAGTTTCAGCAGTGTCTGTTGGCTTTGGCGTGCACAGTGCAAAGTGCACCTGCTTTGGTTCAGAACCAAGGCTGCAGTGAAGTTGCATGATGCAACACAGGTGAGCACTGCCAAAAACACCTCAGATTCATTACATGTTTGATTTGTAATTAATTTTTGGTTGTTGCACATTCAGAATTATTTTACTGTTGCCAAATTTTTCACAACCCCATATGGGGTTGTGACCCACAGTGTAAGAAGCACTATAGGAGAGATCTATCTATAGGAGAGTTTATTAAAGCCATTGTCACAAAAAGATATATATTGATTTAATCTGAATTGAAACATCCTTTTCAACTACTGGTGTGGTATAAACTACAATTTTTTTTTTGTAAATACTTATTATAAACACTGCAATGTTGTAACAAATAACGTTTGAATCAGAAGCGATACTTGCCTTCTAAGTGCTCGTAGTCTGGTAAGGAGGTTTCACTGTTTAAGCATACCTGGGCTCCAGATAGAGGGGTCTCCTCCATTTATTTACAAAATGGCAAGGACACTAAGCAGCCAACTAAAGAATGGATATGCTCAGCTGCCCAGTAGAATATAAGCTCCTTGAAGGCAGGATTGTATCATTTTATAAAATCTTTGTATCCTCAGTGTCTTGCTTAATTACAGGTGTTTAATTTAATAATGATAGCTGCTTAATAACTGTTTACTTGCTTAATTATTGCAATAGTGTTTCTAGAGAAGCACCGTATATTCATTGGTTTATTAAAATTCATATATTTTGTTTTGATACAGTAAACACTTTCTAAAAAACTTCAAAAAAACCCTACCCTGCATTCACAAAAAAAGAAAATTGAGGAAAAAAATGTTTAATAGGGCAATAACAGCAGACATTTGCATGCCCAGACTGTTGTTGCCTGAATACATCTTACATCGATTCAACTGAAGTAAGGATAAGGAAGAAAATAGTACCCCAGTTTTCAGCCTTGTCCTTTATCACAGAATGGATGGATTGTTGGTCTGTGTTAATCAGTCATCAATAGTATAATAGCCAATCAAAATTGTTGCTGAGTGCCCTGAGGCTGATTGATGGCTTACCCAGCTAATGACACTGGTGGGAAAAGAGTCAGAGGTTAGTTCCTCCCCCTCTATTTTTATAGGCACCATTGGGTTTTTTTTGAGGTTCTAGTCAGACAATTCATTCTTTTGGCTGTGCTCTTAAAACAATGTTAGCAGTTGCTCTAGTCAACTGAGAAATATTCATACACATACACACAGACTCAAAATGGGAAAATACAAATAAACAAAAACGTAGTTTCTAGCAGAGTCTGAAAAAAAATGATACCACCCCAGAGTTTTTTCTAAAACATAGTACCAAATAATGATGTTCAACTCGGGCCGTGAATTGTATTTTCCTATTTCAAGAAGCCATTGTCTCTAAATGTCTTCTCTTTTTCCTCTCTTGTTTCCTCTGAACTGCTCTACCTTCTCTCATCTTCCTCTTGTAATGAGAAACTGGCAATGAGATTATGTGCAATATGATCTTTCTGGTAGAATCCAACATATTTTTGGTTTGGTGACTCTACATGTACAATTGGGAGGGGGTAATCTTTTCCCTTATGTTGGAACACAGGTTTCCTCTATCTCCTTTTTGTCACAGTGACAAAAAAAAAAAATCCTTCCAGCTTTTGAGCTGGAACTGAACGTGTTTACGGAAAAAATTCCAGCTGATGATTTATCTGTCGTCTTTGGTAGTGAGTGATGCAGAAATATCTGTGTGCCTCTGAGTGGAGGATAACAATGGGATATATCTCCAACCTGACTACCATGTGTCTGTGAATACATGGCATCTATACCTTTTTTTGTCTTTTGTGCTTATTTTGTTTGTTGGTGTGTTGTAATTGTTGTTTCCTGATCTTAGGTGACTGGGTAATTGAATAGAGCAGGTTAGAATCCTGTAAGTTTTGGAAGGTCATAAGAGCCATGAAGGTCTAATAATTAGTTAGTAGAGTCTGATGGTAGCTACAGCATCTGAGTCCTGAAAATAAGGGAATTACTTATGCCACACCCAGAAACAAACTTAATGAAGATTCTATGAGGGGAAGAAAGTACTCCTGGGGTCAGGTACCCATATGTTCCTTACATATCTGTTTCAGTACTTTTGTGCTTGAAATTTGAGCACACTCTTTGCAGGGACCAAGTGTGAATGGGGGAGAATGAAGGTAGATTATATTTCTCTCCTTTGTTAAATGATTTTAGTATATATCCTTTTGCAAACCTAATTTATATAAACTAATATTGGAGAGATGTTAACTGGCTAATTTAGCACACCAGATGAGAGATATTATTAGAAATCCCCAACCCCTCAAGGTTATTCCTTGGGGAGAAGTACTCAGCCACCTAGTGGGCACCAAATTTGCTGGAGTGAGTGGGATTTGGGAGAAGGAGCCCAGAGGGGTTGCTACACTCTACTTTCATATTTTCCTTTCTTAATCTCCTTCTGCTTAGTCTTTCTTCAATAAAAATATGGGAATGGAGAAGTCAAAAGGCAAAGATAAGCTTCTCATTTTTTATGTCTTCCACACATTAAAAAGAAAGTTGCTCTGGAACCTGCTGGAGTGATAAGCCTAAGTCTTTTAGGCACATCCTTAGCTTCCAGTCCTCTACCTATCTTGTAGACAGTTCAAAGGCCCTGGTGAAAACATAGAAGCAGCCCAGGGCTTCTGGAGGCAGCCATAGCACCCATCTGGACTCATCTCCTCAATGAGAATGAAGAAGTGTTTAAATCTTCAACAATAACAAGAAGTCAGTAGTGATATCCAAGTCCCCAGGTCCCTCTCCCTGCTTACATTCGCCAACTTTACCAGGAACACAGTTTTTTTTTTAAACAACAACAGTGACAAAATAGAAAGAAAGAAAAAGAGTCCTAAGGATCAGTAGTGTAGCATCCTTCTTGGAGAGTCAGTCTCTGAGTTGGGAAGGCACAGTTCCAGGCTCTACCACTACCACACACTGGCTGTATGATACTGGCCAAGTCCCTTAACTTCTCAGTGTTCCCAGGCAACTCTGTATGCTACAGAATAGGTGATCTAGATTGGAAGGTGGTTTCTTCATTGGTTGTACCTTATATTAGTGAAACCCAAAAATGGAACACAATAAGCATATATTTTCCAAGGGCTTGGTAAAACAATGTTCTATGATCATGCTTACTTTTGTAAGCACTGTAATAGATGATTAATGATTCCCTACCAGCTGGTACCCAATTTTCCCCTTTCTAAAAATTATGAATTGTCTTTTTGTTTCTAATCCATTATGTGGCCTCATATAAATTATTTAAACCTACCTGGACCTCAGTTTTCTGTTCTGTAGGAAAGATAAGTAGAAAGAAGGGAAGAAGAAAAAAAGGAAGGAAGGAAGGAAGGAAGGAAGGAAGGAAGGAAGGAAGGAAGGAAGGAAGGAAGGAAGGAAAGAAAGAAAGAAAGAGCTGCATTAACCAACTGGAACTAGCCAGTTGAGTCCCCAGTGGGGCAGCTTGGACTACTCACAGGTTGCTGTTTGCCCTTCATTTTCAAAGAAGACCATGACATCAGGAGGGTGATGCTGTGACTTGAAAGTGAATTGGATTTAAGTGAGGGAGGGCTGTGCAGAATCACCAGCCTCACTTTCTACTACAGAGATGTCTGGGTCCACTGGCAAGATATAGATCAGGACAACTGGAGATAGCCCCTAATCAGGGACATTACATTTTGCTAAAAAGTATCATAGACTATTGAAGTAATATTTCAAAATAATTACCAGTTTCTCTGATAAAGGCTTTATTTCTCCAATATATAGGGAATGGAGTAAAATTTATTTAAAAAAAAGAAAAAAGAATCGTTCTCCAATTGATAAATGTTCAAAGGATGTGAATAGGAAGTTTTCAGATGAAGAAATCAAAACTATCTATGAAAAAAATGAAAAAAAATAAAAAATGCTCTAAATTACTATTGATTAGAGAACTGAAAATTAAAATAACTTTGAGGAACTACCTCACACCTATCAGATTGGCTAACATGACAGAACAGGAAAATGACAATTGCTGCAGGGGATATAGGAAAAAATGGGACACATGCATTGTCAGTGGAGTTGTGAACTGATCCAACCATTCTGGAGAGCAATTTGGAACTATGCCCAAAGGGCTATAAAACTGTGCATGCCCTTTGACCCAGTAATACCACTACTAGGTCTGTATCCCAAAAGAATCAAAGGAAAAGGAAAAGGACTGATATATACAAAAATATTTATAACAGCTATTTTTGTGGAAATAAAGAATTGAAAATTAAGGGGTTGCCTATCAATTGGGAAATGATTGGACAAGTTATGCTATATGATTGTGATGGAATATTCTTGTGCTAAAAGAACTGAAAAAGGAGATGGTTTCAGAAAAACCTGGGAAGACTATATAAACAGATACAAAGTAAAGTGAACAAAACTAGGAGATAATTGTACACAATAA
Source organism: Phascolarctos cinereus (assembly GCF_003287225.1). Taxonomy (NCBI): domain Eukaryota; kingdom Metazoa; phylum Chordata; class Mammalia; order Diprotodontia; family Phascolarctidae; genus Phascolarctos; species Phascolarctos cinereus. Next base: position 237,949,763 of record NW_027555847.1, read on the forward strand.
CATCAATACTGTAATGTTTATCAACTATGAATGACTTAGCTATTCTGATCAATAAAATGATCCAAGACAATTCCAAAGGACTTATGATGAAAACTGTTATCCACTCCAGAGAAAGAACTGATGAAGTGAGTACAAATCAAAGTATGATTTTCTCACTTCATTTTTCTTGCTTTTTTCATGGCATGGCTAATATGGAAACATTTTTGCATGATTTCACATATATAATTGATAACATATTGCTTGCCTTCTCAGGTGGTGTGGGGAAAGGCTAGAGGGAGAGAAGGAATTTGGAACTCAAAAAAATTTTTAAAGAATGTCAAAAATAAATATTTTTTAAAAGACTGTAATAGTGGATTGTCTCCCCTTTAGATGGATTGCAACATCACTTACCTGATCATACAAGCATTTATTAAATACCTACTATGTACTAGGCACTGAGAACAAAAGTTCACAAATAAACAATCCTTACTACCTGCTAGCTTAGATTTAATGATGGAGACATGTACAAATAAAATGTATATTGCATAAGTGTAAAGTGAATAAATACAAATATATACAAAATAGTTAAATACAAGGTAATTTGGGAGGAGGGCACTAGCATTCTGAGAGATCAAGAAAGACTCCTGTTCAGGTGATGGTGCCCTGTGAGGTGGAGGTAAAGTGGGAGAACTCTAACACACTGAAGCATTGCTATCCTGCCATGATGAAAAAGTCAAACTTTGCCATGTTAGTGGAAATGGACATTTTAAATTATTACTGAATAGGTGATTGTAGGCTATTATACCTATTTTTAGAACTATTATAAACCAGAATTGAAAATGGGTATCTATTCTGCAGAACTCTTTCATACAGAAACCATTTGCCAGGAGACAGCCACAAGCTGCATAAATTCAAGTCAATACTGCCAAAAATCCTCATCTGATCATATCTTCAAGGTTATATGGGCCTTATTACAACTCCTATTTATGAATTCTATCACAGCCCATGAAATCTTCTTCTGAGAGTAGCCTTGGAAAGGCCAAAGGATGAAAAGATAATCATTTTCAAAATGCTAGGTTCTTACTCAGAGAGTAAAGGTAGCTGAAAGATTATTCCTAAATCACGTGACCTTTGCCCTGAAAGCTCTATCCTTTGTCTTTGGGGAAATCTTTCAACATTTGTTAGTTCATTCAGGACTTGCCTCATCTTGTTCTCTGACGCTAGGGGCAATGTTCATGCCAGTCAGTGGCCTTCCACTGGGATGTTCTCAGTGGGAGGGTCTGATTATACCATATGTGCTAGTTGTGGAAAATGTAGGAAGAAGCATCTTCAGGCAATGTTCTGGCTAAGAAGGAAAATCTATTGATGTTTGCATCTAGCAAGTTTGTATCTAGCTCTGTAGGGCTCCTCTATCAAATTAACTATTAATTATAAAAATAGTATCACTCCTTAGCTATCAAATAATCAACCAGCTCTCCCACCATAGGTTATTTCTTCCAAATCTGTAGACAGGAATGAAGACTTTCTTCCTATTCTAGAGAACAGCTTCCTGTTGTCAACACTCCAAACTTGAGGAAAACTTCTGGCTGCCTCTTTTCAGGTCAGCTCCTTGGATATGCTGGAAAGCCCAGTAATCCAAGCAACACACTAGGGCACAGATATCCTGCCATGATGTAAAAGTCAAACTTTTACAATTTGATAGAAATGGAACTTTCAATTATGTTGGGAGCTGATTGGAAGCTGTTGTGTCTATTTTCACAAACACTGCAAATAAAAATTAGTGTGATTTTGAAAATGGATGTCTATTGTACAGAACTCCCTAGAGTGGTGACCACTTGCCAGAAGGCATCCATAAGCTGTATGGATTTGAGTCAGTTCTGCATCAGTCAATGTACCCAGCATATTGTGTTGTTGCTGTTGCTATTTTAATTTAGTGAGCCATAAATTATGGATCCCGTCTTTTAGTGTTTTGAAGAACATTAAAAATTTGCTCTCATACCTAAGCAGCTACTGAATATGTTAATATATATCAATTCAAAGTATATTTGGTATTGACATTTAAACAGTTGGAGTTACATGGTTTGTTAGTAGTAGTTAGTGTACCTGCACCAAATTTGGAGATTCATTCTGGGAACCTTCTACCTATATATAGTTCCTCTTAAATTATGCATGTTTTATTATTCCATGGGTAAATGTGGTTTTTCAGGGTTATTCCAGGAATAACTCTGTAGAACATTTGATGAATCCTTTGCCTTGGCCTTGAGCAGAAAGCAGAGAGGAACTAAATCGTGCCACACTAAACTTAGAGTTTAGTAGGTTCCCTTAGTTCAGATAAGAATCAAGAACCTTCAGCTGCTAAGGATTTACTTCATTCAAATCACCTACATCTCAAGCTATAGGAAAATAAATCTCACTGGAGATTAGGAAAATGGTTGATATCTCCGGTTTTAGAATGTTGATGCTGTGTTTCCACTGTTGGTCAACTCCCCAAAATATTGACTTACTCACCTACTAGAAATGGCTCGGAGATAAGATAGATCAGACACTGAGCTGATATTTTGATTCAGGTTTGGGTCCAAGGACTGGAATCATCTTGATTTACAAGACTGATCTTCTGACTCTCTGTAAAACTAATTCTTTAAATAAAACCAGAAGAATGTGATAATTAAATACCTGATGACTTAACTAAATAAAAAATGCCAATTCTCTGATGTTTTGTCTCATGAAAAATAAATCAGAGGCCAAGAAGCTAAGACATTCTGAAAAGAAATGGGACCATAAAATGCTAGGAGAGGGCAAATGGATAAACAAACTCTGTCTGGGAGTGAAGGTCTGTGAGTACATAGGAATTATTCAGTGCTTGCCCTAGACCTTATGCTAGACCACACAGAGACATGGATTTGACTAGGATGTGGATCCTGATAACCTTTACTGGTTGTTTTGGAAAAGATTTTAAATATAAAATAATTGTATAGCTAGGAGGTATTTCTAAATCAGATGCCTTTTTTTTCCCCCCAATGGTTCCATCTCCAAAGAGGACAAATTTAAATCAATTAGTAAACGGATAGTTACCTATTAAAGAGATTTGGAAAAGGAACTTTTCACAATTTCCTTTGGGAACTCATTTGTTCCAGTGCTTATCAGGTCATTTTCTCTGATGTCTAACCAAAACCTGGTACTAAAGTCTCATTTTTTAAAAAGTACTAAGTGTTTTGCATGTTTTTTTTAAATGTGCATGTCATCTTCCAGAGACGTTGACTCCAGATATACAAAAAAGATAAAATAACACCAAATACATAAAAATGTATGCTAAGTAAATGACAAGAAATGAAGAGCAGCTTTTAAAATAACTCAATTTTAATCTCAGTCCAAATCAGGAAGACAGACACATAATATTGAGGTATACACATACATGCAGCTGGCAGAACAACACCTCTCTTTGTTTTAGTCCTTGACACTATATGGGGACCATAGAAGTTATATCTTGAGAAAGATCTCATGCAAATAACATGCTATTGAATCATTATTGATATCTTTCCAATAAACTACAATTTAATTGGCTATGTTCTTTCATCTTTCAGACTTTACATTGTCAGATATGTCCACTTAGATATAAGTAGAATCTATCACAGAATGAATTTAGGACACCACACAGTATATAAGTCTTTTCCTTCAAAGATAAATACAAGAAATACAAAGGACCAGAGATGGCACTGAGATTCATGTCCAGAAAGGTGAATCAAATTAATTGATTGCCTCTATTACCCCTTAATGACTTAGGGAGGTAGACATTTTCCAAATTGGTCTTCTAGACCAAGATATCAGGATTCCAATAGTTATTTGAGACAGTTGATTAATTAGAGGAATTAATATCTTAATGTAACACTATATAATGAGGTCACATTAAGCCTCACTTAAAGCAAAAAAAAAAAACCAAAAACCAAATCCCAGAACCTTTTTCTGAGTTAGATGTGTGTGATGAAGGAATCTAAGTCATCCTTAATTCCTCCTTCTAGGACAAAGGTTCATAATCTGGGGTTCATGAACTCCCAAAGGGTCTATGGATAGATTTCAGTGAATCTATGAACTTAGATGGGAAAAATTACATCTTTATTTTCTCTAACTTCTAACTAAAATTTAGTATTTTCTTTAATTATGAATTTTTTGAGATTGATGGCACCACGAAGGTTAAGAACTCCCATTCTAGGGGCATTTAATTTGGGTCCCAGGGTTTCCGTAAGTTAATGTTCCTTGGAAACAAAATTTTCCTTTCTCATTTTTCATCATTTAAATCTGTTGGTAGGAGAAAACTTTCAGAATGCAAGCTGGTATCTAACCCCCCCAAAAAAGCACTTTTTAAGTATCTCTTCTGTGCAAACACTATGCTAGACAATGAAGATATAAAAACAGAATGAAAAATAGTCCTTGCCCTCAAGTGGCTTACATTGTAATGGGAGGATATAATATGCAACTAGAGAAGGAGATATATCACAATTAGAGGAAGAAAGAGCAGTAGCAACTAGGGAAAATCAAGAAGGCTTTACTGTAGGAGGTGGCATGAATGTGAACCTTGATGGTGACTAGGGATTCTGGATGAGCAGATAGCGCATTCCAGGCATAAGAGATGGCCTGTGCAAATGCATGAAGGTAGATGATATGCTGGCCTAACTAATTTGCTTCCAGAAGAGCTTTTTTTAAGTGGAAGTTTAGCATAGTAGATGTGTTCAAAATCCTTATTTCCCAGTAGACTAAATTAAATCACACTTTTTTCCATTGTAGAACAGGAAGATAATCAAAAGTCAAGTCCTTTTATTACAAATGTATTTAGTATATTTTGTTAATTTGAAAGGGGAAAAAATCAGGGAAAGAAAACTTAGGGCCTGAAGGATTTTAGGGAGCATGGGTGTGTGGAGGTGTGTGTAGTAGAGGAATATAGAGAGAACTTTTCCTAGATGATGAGGATAAAGGGGTGCTGCAGAAATGTTTGTAAGCTATGTAAACCTTAGCAACCCTCTCTCTCTCTCTCTCTCTCTGTCTCTGTCTCTAGTACCAGCTGGCAGAACCTCCTTGGGACATAGCTGCTTACCTGAGCCATTAAGGTATATTTGGAGGTAGCACTACCACTCTGATTCACCTTTCAGGCAGGGAAAGAAAAAATGACATCATTTATTGTGTAGCCAAGCCTCAGAAACTCCTTTTCCAGAAATGTCACTCAGTGGCTTGCCACTTTGGGATCTGAAAAGAGCTAGTCCAACCTTCACAAGCTTTAAATGATCTAGTAAATTTTTAATATTTATTTTCTTAAAATGCAGCTAAGCTAATGGGCCTAAATAATAGCCCCAGAAAGAGCATTTCTTGGGTTGCTTAAATTCATTTTAAATGCAGGCCTGTTCATTTAATTGAGTCCTGACATAGCTTTGAATTATGAGCTAGGCAAGACAGGAACACTTGAGTGACCATTCATTATTTCTTGTCTTTCTCATTTCTCCTCAAATACTTCTCTTCTCTAGCTAAATGCTGTAGTCTTCTTTTGTGGCCTGTCTCTAGCCCATTTTAATTTATTTGCATCTCAATTTTCTTTGAATAAGTTGTCACTAAGTAAAGCATAGAAAAGCTCCCCTACTTCTTACTAACTTCCCTGCATCTCTATTTGTCACATTTGTTTATCCAAATCTTTCTCATTAGCTGTTGAAGATTATGACTAAGAATAACAAGTAACATTGAGGCCACCTTGGCAAAGACAGTTTGTTTTTTTTCTCCTCCCCTCATTACAAGATAGCAGGGTAAAGCTATGAGTTTACATAATACACAAATCACTTAAACTCCCTGAGCCTTCACCTATAAAAGGGGATAATAACTTGTACCTACCTCCCAGGGGTGTCATGAAGAAAACACTTTGTAGACCTTAAAGTACTCAGAAAGCTGAGACTGGTGTTCTATAAGCATACTCTAAGCACTGGGCTTTTCAACAATCCTAAATGGCTCATCATGGCAAGAGCCTCTATCTTTAACATCAACATTTTCCCAGGGATGCAGTGTGGTTGTGAATCATGGAACACAATGATCCCCAAAGAATGAACGTTACAGTTGGTGACCCAATGGATAGACCGCTGGTCTTGGAGTCAGAAAGACCTGTTCAAATCAGGCCTCAGACACTTGTGACTCTGGGCAAATCACTTAACTTCTGTTTGCCTCAGTCTCCTCAACTGTAAAATAAGGATAATAGCACCTGTCCTGCAAAGTTGTCGTGAGGATCAAATGAGATAGGGCTTGTAAAAAGGACTTAGTACATTGCCCAGTACATAGGAGGTCCTGTTTAAGTACTTATTCCCTTCCCTTACAAATAACATGAGGACACATTGTCAGCATGATCAGGTTGCAGGCTGTTTCCAGTGATGACTTTGTTTAAAGAAGTGCTATAAATGTATGTATGACAAGGAAAAGACATGGCCAACTCATCTAGTGAAAAGGAGATACAGCAAAGAGCTCAAGTAGACTATTAAAACCCTTTAAAAACAAAAAGAACATGAGATCTATATAGCACATTAGGTTATTCCTCCTGTGGAAGATTTATAAGAAAATAACCTCTGGGGCAGCTAGGTGGCACAGTGGACAGAGCACTGACCCTGAAGTCAGGAGGACCTGAGTTCAAATCTGACCTCAGACCAAACACTTGACACTTACTTGCTGTGTGACCCTGGACAAGTCACTTAACCCCAATTGCCTAAAAAATAATAATAATAATAATAAAGAAAAGAAAAAAATAACTTCAACAATATAACGCTACCCTACCTTAGCCTAGTGCTAATTCCTTCAACATAATCTGTGCTCCCTCCAAACTTGACCACAAGTTATTCCATCCCCATCTCCATCCCATCTTGATCTGCTTCTATGCCCGGGCCCACATTCTGCCTAGAATACCCTTTCATCTCCTTCACAAATTGAAATTCTATCTATTCTTTAAAGTTCAGCTCACATGCCAATTGACCCAGAAAGCCTTCTAAGATCCTTCCATTTGGTCAAGATATTTCATCCTTCAGACCTCACTTAGCACTTTATTTGAATTCCACACATTTGTCCTACATGATTTGTCTTCTTATCAAACTCCCCACCCCACTTTAGACTGTAGGTCTTAAATGTGTGTTCCTCAGAACCTAGCACATTGTAAGGATACCAATAGGGACAGGATCTGTGTTTTTGCTGATATAGGGAACTTTCTCTACTAAGCGGGTCAGCACATTTTCTACAATTTATATTCTTAGAGAGATTAAGCAATTTGTGTCGGATCACATGGCCAATGTGTGTTAGAGGAAGGACTTGAACCACAGATGGGATCTGAACCCAGGTCATCCTGACTCTAAGACCAGTTCTCTATCTATTACAAATAGCACATTTTAAATATAACATAAATATTTGAGCTGAATGGAACAAGAATTCCACAAGTCAGACTGTAATCTTTATCAGTGGGTGAACAGCCACACCTGTGAGATTACAGATCTTTCACAATCTTATGACAGTAGGATTTTAGATTTAGAGCTAGAAAGTAACTTGGAGATTCTGAACATTATGATCAGTCCGTTATTACTTTTCTACCCTCTACAACCTTGAAATTAAATCCATCAAATATCTATTAAATATAATATGTGCAATACATAAATAATATTCTAAGCACTTGGAGTGATACTAAAATGAAGACAAGGTCCCTGCATTCGAAGACTTCAATCACGTCCTATGTACAATAACATTCACTCTTGAGCCTTCTTATGCCTGGAAGTAACTTTTCTAGGGAAACCTAAGAATCAATAAAGCCTACTGTAAAGATTATTACTTATCCATGACCATGCACCTCAGAAAAATTCTGTACCTAATCATAAAGGACAAGAAACTCAAACTGAATATGACTGAATATAAAAGGCCACAGGATCAAAAAAAATTGGAAGAGAACAAGATTAGAGGTCTTTCACAACTATGGCAAGGGGGAGAATTCTTTACTAAAGATAAGCTAGTGGAGATCATAAAAGATAAATAATTTGGGTGACATAAAAGTAAAAAGCTTGCACACAAACAAATAAATGTATGACCTGAAGAGAAATTATAGAGTGGGAAAATATTTACCTCAAATATCACTGATAAAAGTTTAATATTCCAGGTTTGGTACACAACACACAGTAGTCAATGACTATAATAATCTACTGTTTGACAAACCCAGAGACTCCAGCTTCTGGAATAAGGACTCATTATTTGACAAAAAAATGCTGGGGAAACTGGAAAACAATATGCCAGAAACAATATGCATAGACCAACATTTTATACTGTATACCAAAATAAGGTCAAAATGGGTACATGATTTAGACATAAAGGGTGATACCATAAGTAAATTAGGAGAGCAAGGAATAGATTATCTGTCAGATCAGTGGAGATTTATGACCAAATGAGATAAAGAATATTATGAAATGCAAAGTGGATAATTTTGATTACATTAAATTGAAAAGGTTTTTTGCACAAAGGCAATGCAACCAAGATTAGAAGGGAAGCAGAAAGCTCAGAAACAATTTTTATAGTCAGTGTCTCTGATAAACACCTCATTTCTCAATATATAGAGAGAACTGAGTCAAATCTATAAGAATGCAATTCATTCCCCAGTTGATAAGAACAGGCAGTTTTCAGATGAAGAAATTAAAGCTATCTATAAGCACATAAAAATGATCTAAATCACTACTGATTAGAAAAATGAAAATTAAAATAACTCTGAGGTACCACCTCATACCTATCAGATTGGCTAATATGACAGAAAAGGAAAATAATAAATGTTGGAGAAGATGTAGGAAAATTGGAACGGTAATACCTTGTTCATGGAGTTGTGAACCGATTCAACCATTCTGGAGAACAATTTGGAACTATGTGCAAAGGGTTTTAAAACTGTGCATATTCTTTGATCCGACAATACCACTAGTAGATCTGCATCCTAAAGATATCATTAAAAAGGTGAAAACTCACATGTACAAAAATATTTATAGCAGCTCTTTTTGTGGTGGCAAAGAATTGGAAATTGAGGGGATGCCCATCAATTGGGGAATGGCTGAACAAGTTGTAGTACGTGAATGTAATAGAATACTATTGTTCTATGAGAAATTGTGAACAAGTGGAAAAAGAAAAAGCCTGGAAAGACTTGCATGAACTGATGCTTAGCGAAGTGAGCAGAACCATGAGGACACTGTACACAGTAACAGCAACATTGTACAATGACTGACTTTGTTAGACTCAGCTCTTCTGAGCGATGCAATGATCTAAGACATGTTCAAAAGACTCAAGATGGAAAATCCACATCCAGATAAAGAATAATGGAGTCTGAATGCAGATCAAAGCAAACTATTTTCCCTCTTTTTTTTCTTTCTCATGGTTTTCCCTTTTTGTTCTGATTCTTCTTTCACAACATGACTAATGTGGAAATACGTTTAATATGATCATACATGTATAGCCTACATCAGATTGCAAGTCATCTTGGGGAGGAGGGAAATGGAGGGAAGAGGAGAAATTTAGAACTCAAAATCTTATAAAAGCAAATGTTGAAAACTAAAAATAAATAAATATTTTTAAAATTTGTATTCCAAATATATTGGGAATTGATACAAATACATATTGCCAAGACCCATTCCCAAATCGACTTGGGATGAAGGGGTGATACATAAATAGTTTCAAAAGGAGAATTATAAACCACAAATAATTAATTACATTAAAAAATGCTTCAAATCATTAAAAGTAAGAGAAGGAAGTTAAAATAACTCTCAGGAAAAGATGAAAAAAGATAACAATAATCAATCTGATGCAGGAGCATAGGCACACTAATACACTGCTTGTAGAGGTATGAATGATCCAAATCTTTTATATATCTTTTTGGAATGGTGCAAGAATATTGACTAAACTGCTCACTACTGAGCATATGACCTAAGGTGGTCAAAAACAGAAAGAAATATCCAATATATAGCAATATATTAGTAGCTGTATTTGTAGTAGCAAAGAAAAATGAGCAAATAAAACTGAAGAATGGATAAAAAGTTACAATAATGCAGTACAGAATATTATTGTGGAAATAAGTGATATGAGAAATTCACAGAAACGGGAAGATTTGTACAAACTAATGCACAGCCAATAACAGAGGTAATAGAACAATATGTACAATAACAACAATGTAAATTTTAAAATCACCCAAAGACAAACTCTGAATAATTGAAAAACCAGTGAAGCTCCTGGAGAGCAGACTATGAAACATACTTGCTCTCTCAAGGCAATGAGACAGAGAAATTCTAGGACAGAATATTGTACACGTTGCCAGATGTGGTCCCTCTATCGGTTGATTTGTTTGTTTTTCTTTGTCACAAGAGAGGATTTAATCTAGAGGGGCAGATTCAAAATGACTGTGCTATAAAGACAAAAGCCATCAATAACAAAATTTTCAATGGTCTGTCTAGTGTGAGCCAGATGGGGAAGGAAGAGCTTGATCATAGATTTTGAGCTAGGAGGGACCTTAGAGGTCATCTAGTCTGATCCCTTCATTTTACAGAAAAAGAGGCCAAATGAATATTCAAGATCACTCAGGGAGTAGATATTGGAGCCAGGATTTGGACCCATGATCTCTGAATCCAATTTTTTTGCTTTTTACTCTAGACTGACTCCTTTCAATAACAAAGGCTTCTTTGACTGAATCAAATGGGTATCCTTGGCTAGCTCTCCTGAAACCTCTAGTTACATTGGTCACTGCAGGCTGATATCAGCAACCCTGATAGCATTGATATCTGGAGGATAGGAGGTAGGAGCAGTATTCATGAACCTTGGGGTAGGTACCTGCCTCCAATGGAATGTTGTATTTTCCACATTCCATAAGGGGTTTGTTAGCAGCATTGTCTAGAAAGAATCTTTATTAGGGCCACAGATAAGACTGAATAAGTCAACCCTCAGTCAGGAAGGGGAAATTGATGATAACTGTTGGTCGGTAAGGGCAACTGGAAAGTCCAGACATAAGCACAATAAGGCCCCAGGCCACCCACCAATCCTGTGGAGTTTGGAGCTGGCAACCTTGCCCAGATCCACAGAGCCAGACCCTGAAACATCATTTGGCTGAACACAGCGCTTGGTTTTTCTGTTGGCTTCTCAGAATGACCCACTGACCAAAAATGATACCAAACCACTGCTTGGGCTCTGCAAGTTTACAATCCATATAGAAGAAACATTGTTACATAAATCTTGCCAAGTCCATAGAGCCTTTTAAATTCCCAACTAAGAAGCCTAAGAAATTTATGGCAGTGTCGCTAGATGAAGAGGCCAAGTAAACTCACAATGTTGATCTTAGTTGTGTTTAAATTTCTCTTGCCTTCTGGCACTTTGAGCAGTAGTGAAAAGAAATCATTTACTCATAGCGGCATTAAGCATTTAGAAACACTGGGGTACTAGGAGAAGAGCATTAAGGATATAATTTATGTTACACATGTGGTCTCTGAACTAGCTAGCTGTGGGTAGATTTTCACTGAGACACTGTAAGCCTGTCGTGACATAGGTGGGACAGAAGCCAAACAGTGCCTGCATGCAATAAATGGACTGGGCTACAGGAAGGCACCATTTTCCTACCAGGGAAATCTTTGGAATTAAAACAATCAACGCTCAACTCTTCCCCGCCCCCAGTCACCCCAGTACAAGAACACCCTTGAAAATAGAGAGATCCCAGGGATTCGGTGGTTGATTCATGTGACAAACATACTTTTGGCTTATGGATAAAAGGAAACGGTCCCTTGGGGCTCACATCTTCTGCCCCCTTGCTGTTTGTCCTGGGGTGGAATGCCTCAAATGGTTGGTTTCTCTTCTACTTCATGACTATAAGAGTTTCAGTTTTTGTAATGAATTTATTCCATTTCGAAAACATTCAGGAGTGTAGTTTGAGGAAAATCAGTTGAACCCTGAATAAGAAAAATAAAAACAAACACATTTGATTAAAATTAGGCTTTCATTTGCCCAGCCACTCAGCAGCTCTCTGTATTAAATTGAATCTGGGGGTTGGGGGGGGAGGGGTTACATTGATCCATCAATCAGTCATGGATAATTTCAACATAAAGATTCCTGATCCTTAATACATCTTAGAGTAACACAAACTGAAAGATGGCTGGAATCTTTGCATCTTACAGCGAGGAGGAAGTGAAGTGAGGTAGCCTATTATTCTATGCCAGATTACTTTGATTTAGTGCAAGATGAAATGCAATATGATATTTAAAGTTGTAATAGACTAACAAATGACTCAAGTAAAAAGTCATTTTAATGAAAATCCCTGCATGTGATATATAACCTTCCTAGGAAGACTGCTAATTGTATGCCCTTTAGGTTCATGGATTTTACAAATTTGCTTGAAGCAATACCAAGTCTTATCTCCCCTCCTCCCACCTTTTCCAGTTAGCATTCACTTGTACGTAATCTGAGTATTTTAAATGGGAAAAACTTAGCAAAGTTGAAACTGAAGAAAATATGTCTTAACAGAATTTGCAATTTAACAGCCCAATAAGTCAAACTAGAATTTATTGGAATAACGTTGTTGAAGAATGTTCCATCTCTAGACTTTCATAATCAGTGACCTAGATCTTAAAAAAAAAAAAAAACAAGCCTCCAATACTTACTATTTCTTTTAAAATGAATAAAGTTAAGTTTGTTTAAACTCTACAGGATTCTTTATAGACACAGTGAATAGTAAAAATCATAATAAAGAAAAGCCTGGTTTCCAATTACCATGAAACCAATGTGTCTTTTTTAATGTTTGCCTTTCTCCTAGCCTTCACCCCACCCTCATTAAGTTTTTGGGTTTGTGTATCTTCAGACACAGATGCTCAAATTCTGTCTTCACTCAGGAAGTTATTCTCCTTACACTATGTGAGGTCTTAGAACAAAAGTTAGTCAAGCAAAAAAGCAAACAAACAAAAAAAGCCCTGCTCCTTACCTAGCCAAAAAATTTATATCTCATCTTGTGGCTCAAATGTACAACAATTATAAAAATGGTGGGGTGACCCGCATTTCCTAGGTGTGTAATATCTTTCCTGAGGAGGTTTTGTGACCCCACGATCAGTTTGAAAGTATTGTGTGAGAAAAACACTGAAACAAAATAAAAGAACACAAAAAAATAAAAAACAAAAAACCCAGGCCTTAAATAATACAGTAGGGAATTCTAGATTGTTTTCTTTTTCTATTTTTTAAAATATATCCTTTCTAATCTCCTATCTAGCTATCCACAAAACATATATCTGATAGATTGAAATAAAATGCCAAAACAAATTCTATATAAACTATCTTTTTCTCGTGTGGTGAAATTTTCATTCACAAAGTGCATTGTTCACTCCTTTGAAGGAAAGCATCATGATGGAGAAAGCAGGCTGAGAAGAAAAGGGAGATATTTGGAAGGGCTGCATTTTTGGATCAACAAATCATAGTCACAGTAACTGACCAATGGACTTATGGATAGGCCAAGGAATCTCTTGATATGTTGCAATCTCATCTCCTTGCTAATTAAAAATGTAAAGCCAAAAACAAACAAGCAATAAACCCATCAAATCAGAGCCTGGAGGATCCAACTGGCTATTTTGCATGACTGTGCCTCTGTTGGTGTCAATGGATTTTGTAGAGACCTTCCTCAACCATCAGTGGTCTTTACTTGGGGGGATCTAGCGGAGAGGAGAGGAGGCTTTGAAAATGATACCAAGGCTTTAAAACAAAACAGGATGAGTAGGAAACATCTACTGCTTACCCTCTTACCCATCATCTACTCCCACTCCTCATTATATGTCTATGTGCCAAAATGGACTTAGATAGAGATATTCCTTTGTGATTTGGGGGGTTTTGTGGGTTTTTTGCCCCAGCATACAAAGACAGGATAATTCAGGTTGTTAGATGTGGCAGTGCTGCAGTGATTTTCTTCCTATGTGATAAAAATCTTTGTGTTCACTCAAAATTTTTAAAAAATGACTGGATATTTCTTTTCTGAAGCTATGTTCTGACTTAGTGGTAGGCTAGATTAAAGGTCAAAAGCCCAGAGTTCTTGGAAACTGCATCCATCTCCTATAACAGAGAATACTAAAAAGCACCCAGGACAAGGACTCAGGCGACCTGGGGTATAGTCTTAGGAGCCCCTCTTTAACAATCTAGGCAAACTTGGCAAAGTCATTGGATAATTATGGATCTCTGTTTCTCCATCTTCAAGATAAGGAATAATAACATCTGTTAACACAAGTGCCTCTGGTGTGAGGACTGCCGAGCCTTTTCAGGGCTGCTCTCTACTTTGATGTCCACCTGCTACCCAGCTTTCACTGGCGGCTCCAAAAAGCTGTAGCATGTGCAGCAGCCACCCTTAGCAAACCATTTCAGAAGATGGGCTAAACCAGGTTGAGGGTAACCAATTGGTGTCATCAGTGAGCTGGGGCAGGGGAGAGGTATCTACTCCCAGCATGTGAAGATTTCCCCCAGCAGAATGGTGGATGTGAACAATTTGTTCCAATGAGCCATGAAAGTGGTGGAAGCTATGGAGTATGGAATGCTTAGAGGTAGGTTAGACACTGAAGATGTCAAGGTCATCCACTACATCTTGAGTCATCATCAGTCATCTTGACTTTTGTTGCCCCTGGACCTCAATAACTTGAAGAAATGGTAAGCAACTCTGCTTCACTTAAATCCAATCTATGCTTGAGTCAACAGACATCATCCATGCCATTTTACCATTTTTACCTACCTCATATTCCTGTGGTAATGGTCAAGTGATGAAGCAGCAAGTGCTAATACATTGGGAGCTACAGTCATAATCTTGCACACAAGTGGCCCGGGCCACTAGGCTGAAGTAGTAGTGGGATATGGCAGCCCCCTGGTTGTCTGAGCAGCCTTTTGTAAAGGACTACACTGCTCATCTAGAGTGAGGAAGGAGCAAGAAAAGGTGCCCTAGAAATCATCTTCACTTAACCTAACCCTGGCCTGTTTACCGCAACAGGCAGGGATCCTACCCTTGCAGTTAAAGCACAAAAAAATGCACAAAAACTTCTTTGAAGATGATTCCACTCACCATTGGTACATGGAATGTGGCACACTTATGGACAACAAGAAATCCAATCAACTTGAAAGATGAGCAGTTCTAGTTGTGAGAGAACTCAGCAGGCATCACATGCAAATGGCAACCCTGAGTGAAACAAGGCTGGCAAATGAAGGCCAGCTTACCAAAGTCGGAACTGTACACAGATATTTCTGGAGTGGCCACAGTGATGGGAAACTCCATGAAGGTGGCATAGATTTTGCAATCAAAACTAATCTAGTCAACAAGCAGGTATGCCTTCCAAAAGGAGTGAACAATAAGCTTATGGCAGTGCACTTGCCAGTTATAGGCAAGTGTCATGCCACCACCATCAGTGCATATGCTCCCACCATGATGAATCCTGATGAGGTCAAAGAAAATTTTATTAAAATCTAGAAACCCTCATCATCATTGTGCCAAAAGAGGATAAGCTTGTGATTCTGGGTGACTTTAACATCAGAGTAGGCACCGACTATCAGATGTAGCAGGGAGTCCTTGGGAGGAATGGAGTCAGCAACAATAATGGTCACTTACTACTGAAGACTTGTGTGTCTCATGACCTGCTCATCACCCACTGTCTTCCATTTACCTAAACTCAATAAAACATTGTGGATGCACCCTTGCAGCAAACATTGGCATTTAATAGACTAAGGAAAAGATACAGACAGGGTATGAGAATGACAAAGGTGATGTATAGCACAGAGTGCTGGACCAATCACAGACTCATCTTCTCCAAGCTAAACATTTACATTCAACAAAAGCAGCAGCCCCAAGGCAAGGTGACTACCAAAAGACTCCATATCACTTCTCCCAGACTGAATGTTTTGTTCCCAGCTTGGAGGGAAAGCTGAGCTAATACCTGGTTGGCAACAGTGGAGCAGAAAAGGAGTGGGCAGCATTCAGAGATTTGGTATACAGCACCGCATTTACTCACCCGGGCCAGAAAACTTGCAAATGTCAGGAATGGTTTGATGAAAATGAGGGGAAAATTGAAAAGCTACTAAATGAAAAACAAAAACCCCACAAGTTTGCCAGCAGTATAGTTTGTCTGTCTCTAAGAAAGCAGCATTTAGCTCCATTAGATGTAAAGTGCAAGTGAAGCTTAGAGAAATATAAGATTCTTACAGATGAAATTCAGCTTTAGGCTGACAGTAACAATCCAAAGCACTTTTATAAAGTCCTGAGGACTATTTATGGACCAAGGATGTAGGTGTACCTCAACCACTCAGTGATGATGAAGCCACGTTGATTCATTATAAGGACATGATCCTAGAGAAATGAGCTGAATACTTCCATGGTGTTCTCAACAAACCATCATCAAGGAATGCTGAAACCATTGACTGTATACTTCAGATTGAAGTCAATCTCTCTCTTAGCTGAACTTCCAGCTGAAGGAGAGGTTTTGGATGCCATTAAGCACAATGAGAAATTCATCAGTATTATATGCTAGTTACATGATGCATTCTTGCATGGGTTCTGGATAACGGACAATGCTCTTGTGCTTTCCCAGTCACCAATGGAGTGAAGCAAGGCTGTGTGCAACAGTGATGTTGTCAGATGCTTTTAACAAGAACAAAAATGGCATCAAGGTCAGTTACTGCATTGATCATAAATTATTTAAATCGAAAAGGCTAGAAGCCAAGACTAAATTAGAGGGAGAGTTGGTGCATGACTTTTTGTTCACAGATGACTGAGCACTCAATGAAGCCTCTGAGGCTGAGATGCAACAGAATATGGATCAATTCTCTGCTGCTTGTGCCAATTTTGGCCTGACAATTAACCCCAAGAAAATAGAGGTTCTCCATCAGCCAGCACTGCACCATCCATATGTAAAATCATCAGTTACAGCACATGGAGAAATTTTGAATGTTGTGGATAAGTTCACTTATCTTGGCAGTATACTTTCCAGGGATGTACACAGAGATGATGAGGTTGACACAAGCACTGCCACAGCTAGCTCAGCATTTGGAAGGCTCCAAAAGAAAGTGTAGGAGAGAAGAGGTATGAAGCTGTCTACTAAACTGAAGGTCAACAGAAGGATTGTGCTGACCTCATTGTTATATGCCTGTGAACCCTGGACAGTCTACCAGTGACATGCCAAAAAATTGAACCTCTTCCTTTTGAATCGTCTGAAGAATATTCTGAAGATTGCCTGGTCAGATAGGGTACTGGACACCGAGGTCTTTTCTACAGCTGAACTACCAAGAATTCAAACTGTGCTACAAAGAGGGCAACTCTGATGGGCTACCCATGTTATTCAAATGCCAAATGTATGTTTGCCTAAGACTCTTTTACAAAGAAGTCACACAAGGCAAACCCTCACACAGAGGTCAGAAGAAGCAATACAAGGACACTCTCCAGGTCTTTCTGAAGAACTTTGAAATCAATTGTGAGACATGGGAGAAGCTGACACAGGACCACCCAGCATGGCATGCCTGCATCAAAGAAGGCACTGTGCTGTATGAACAAAGCAGAATTGAAGTAGCTCAAAAGAAATGTGAGATGCACAAATTTAGTGACATCTCCACTCCAAATGTTCACACAGACTATTTGTGCCCAACCCATGGTAGAGCCTTCTAAGCTTGTATTGGTATGATTAGCCACAGTTGGACACCTTGACACCAACAAAGTGATGCCGTTTTGGTCCTCGTCAAGCACAAAGGACGACAGCCAACGATAGGCTACCTAATAATTAGAATTGACTTCTTGTTGCTGCTGTTGCTGTTTTCCAGATTTGTAATTTCCTTGATGTGGGGGACTCCCACCGAGGGAACTCCCTCTGCCAATGCCAACTGGCTGCGATTTACAATCTTAGAAAGTTGCCTGGGGTTGCTGCCATTTGTCTGCAGTAACTCAGCAGCACTGGAACTCTGGTCTTCCTGATCCCAAGACCATCCCCCTATTTCCTCACAATAAAATTTGTGTGAAGACAAAATCAGGTAATTAAACACAAGAAAGCTTTTTTCAAATAGAAAGAAAAATTCTACAATCAAGTCTTCTGTATGTGAATACCCTTTATCTATATAGTCTCAGGTTATGGAATCCCTGAGATTGCAGAGACTTTGAGAAGACCTTTCCAGGTTCACAGAGACTTTAAAGGACCCGACCTGGAGAATGGAGAGTCCCCAGGCTAGGCTGTTTTCTTTGCTAGGATCTAAGAGAACTCTGTTTTGAAGTTCAGTGGCCTTGAAAAAGGAACTTCCATCCAAGTACTGGAGGCAAATGTGAGATCTGAGCAGATGAGTGGGGGCACTGGAGAACAAGAGGACAAAAGAAGGGTACAAGGCCAATATGGATTGGAGCTAAAACCAAGAAAAACTGACAGTTGGGAAAGTCGGCAAGAGAGAAATCCAGCCAATAGTTGCTTCCTTCCCCCTGATTTTCTCAGAGCTCAAGTCTCAATTCAATTCTTCAGGAAACCTTCTCAGACTAGCTGGGAGGGTATTTTTATGTTTATCAGTTTTCAATGTTACTTGATACTACTAATAAATTATAAAGCCCTTAATAGTTATTTTTGTCTAAGCCTATAAATTCAAGGTTTGAAATTGAGAAAAGATGCTAGCTCATGGAATAAAAGGTTTCTTCAGGTTTCTCCAGTTTAACTCCAGGGTAAAGGCCCAGGAAATTAGAGTGTTTCTGCAATTGTGGTAATTTCTGAGAATATTCAAGCCCTTATTGACTAGATTTTGAACCTTTGAACCTAAAGAGAGAGAAAATTAATGAGGAGGCAAGCTAGGATCAGAGAAGGTTGAGGGTTAATGTGATTGTTCCTCCCCTATAAAAGTGTTATCTGAATTTTCAGTTATGCATAATCTTTGTCTAAATTAATTCACAGATTGCATTCATCAACAAAAATTAATAAATAAAAAGCCCCTGTGTGTATGTGTGTATGTATGCATGCAAGCACACATTTCCCACATTTGTCACGGCTGAAAATTTGCAAGTTGCCCTGGTTAGTCAATCTCAGTGACCCTGAAATTTTGGCAAGAGCAGCAACTGCAGCTTCAGTTTTATTTCTTAGTGGTTTGGAGTAGTGAGTAGGGTTGATCTCCATCATCTATGAGGTATATCAGTGTGCTCCTTTGTCCCAAGGTAGCTAAATCATAGAATCTGAGAGGTGGAAGAGATCATCAAGTTCAACCTATACCTGAATATTTGCAATAAATGGCCCTTTCACCTTTTGTTGAAAATCTCCAGGTATGAGGAACCCATTGCCTCCCAAGGCAACCCATTTTCTTCTTGAATAGCTCTAACAGTTAGGAAATTTTTGTTTACATTGAGCCAAAGTCTGACTCTGTGTAATAACTCCCACTGATAATTCCTAGTTGTGTTTTCTGCAGCTAAACAAAAGAAGACTAATGCCTTTTCTATGTGATGGACATTCAAATTCTCAAAGTCATCATCATGGCCCCTTAAACCTTCGCTTCTTCTCCAAGCTAAATATCCCCAGTTCTTTCAGCTAGACTTCAATACATTGATCTTGAATCATTTCATCATCCTAGTTGCCTTCCTCTGAACCCTCCTCCACCTTATCAAAGTCCTTCCTAAAATGCCATACTTAGAAACAAATATAATATTCCAAATATGACCTGGCCAGTGCAGAATACAGTGGAATGAATACCTTCCTGGCTTTGGATACTGTGCCTATTTTAATTCAATTTACTATCACCCCAGCTTTTTGCCATGACAGTGTCATGTCATGACTTATATTGAGCTTACCATTCAGTGAAACCTCGAGATTTTTTCAGATAAACTACTATCTAACTAAACATCCCTCCAACTTATTCCTATGAAATTTATTTTTTTCAATCTGAGTGTAAGATTTTATATCTATTTCTATTAAAGTTCATTTTTTTAAAGAAATGACCTAGTGTTCTAGTGTGTCAAAGTCTTTTGGGGTCTTGTTTCTGACATTTAGTATAATAGCCATCCCATCTAGTTTTGTGTCATTTGCAAGTTTCTTAAGTGTACGCTCTCTTTTTTATTGAAGTCATTGATGACAATATTAAACATCACAGATTCCAGTCTCTTGGCTGTGTATACACTGGGGCCATTTAGCCTCATCTACACCCTGGCCACTTTCCTCCAATCTCCTTGAGCATATGCTTTCCCCCACCTTCACCCTTTCTACCTCTTGCTCTAGGATCTTGTGCTTCTGGAAAAGGTGCATTAACTGGCTGCGCCATTGTTCAACTCATCATTTTTGTGATGGCTTGGATCCTAACTTCCTTTTCTAACCGCCACTCTCCTACATGTGTTATCTCCCCCAACTGGAATATAAATTCTTTGAGCACAGGGGCTGTCTCACTATTTTATTTGTATGCCCAAGGCTAAGCATACAGTGTATGGCATATAGTAAGTGCTTAATAGATACTATCTATCTATTCATTCATTCATTCAAGACTCTTCCTACACTGATATGGGCCCATTAGTGACTACCTTGCCAAAAGAAGACAATGAGGTAAAGCAAACTTTTAGGGCTGCTACTGCTCAGAAGGAAGGCTTTTGGCCTTTTAATGATGATGATGATGATGATGATTGTGGTTGTTGCTGTTGTTGTTTTATAATTCTTCACCCCTTTTCAGTCATCCAAAATATTCAGTAAAGCAAAGAAAAAAGATAAGTTCTGAGTTCATTTTTGAATTTGGGTCTTTTACTGAATATTACTTCATAATGAAATATTACTATTTGATTGCTTCAACAAGTATGGATTCAACCAGTATGAAAATTATGGAATCCAGGTGATGCACTTTAAGAGGTAAATTAGCTATTTCCATGTTGCTTGAGTGCTGCTTGGGAAATAATAATAAACAATGAACAAATAAAAGTATATATTGGCTTAAAAGACTCATATGCTTTTCAAACAATTCATAACTGAGTCATCTGACCACAGGGTTAATTAGTCTTCCCCTGTGATTTAGCATCCAATTCTTAGCACCGGAAGTGATGATGTACTGAATGGGCCTCTCATACCTGAAAAGCCAGTTCACCTTTCTTTGGTGCAAAGCTAAAGTCCATTTGTCTTATGGCATTATGAATAAACAAAGAACCAGACTTGTAGTCACTAAGACATGCTCTCAAATGCCATCTTTGACATAGACTAGCTCCAGGACTCTAGGTGAGTCATTTAATTTCAGCTAAGACTCCAAGTTAGAGATGTGTTAATGATCTACACCTAGAGAAGTTTCCACACCAGGAGTTCTCTGGACTGATGAAGTCGCTAAAAAGAGAAAGAACTAAAAGAGAAAGACATATAATGTGATCATAATGAAATGCTATGTAAATAGATAATTTCGATCAGAAATTATTTTGTTCGTGAAAAGAAGTTGCAAAAAACAGTTTTAAAACTCTTCACTTCTCTTTCTAGATCGCTGGTTCTAAACCTGGAGTCTGTAGATAAGTAAATGAATTAGGATAGGGAAAAAAAATTATAGCTTTATTTATACTGTCCTCTGGTTAAAATATAACATTTCCTTCCATTCTTAATTTTAAAAGAATTCTTCTGAGAAGAGATCCACAGGCTTCCCCAGATTGCCAAAGGGGTCTATGACACAAAAAGGTAAAGAAGCCCTGGTCTAAATTAAGCCATGTTTTGTTGAAAGATAGAAGGGAAACAGTCAATTGGCCCAAACTTAAGAGGGGAAATAAGACAGGCTGGCTGGATTCTGCATCCAGGAAACCCTGAAGATATTAGTGTGCTCAAAATTTGCTTACCCATTCTTTAGCAACTGAAGTCTTTTTTTAGGAAAATGGAGTCCATCTGGTCTGAGTCATTAGCACTTTTTGAAAGGTTGCTTTGAAGATTCTTTGGTGTTCAAAAAGCCTTTAATTGAGTCCCTGAATGACTTTCACTTCACTAAGTGTCTTTTTCTGGGGGTCTTTACAATTGGCCAGCACAAAGCAAGTAATAAATCTGTACTGAATCTTACTGATTCAAATCCCTGTCCAAACTTCAGACCTATGGAGCTTGAGTATGTTCCAAGTACAGCCCAAAGCATTCAACGTCTGACCAAAAAGAAAATCTGCCACAGTTAAAAGCCTTTATAGTGAGAAGGATTCCAGTCCTTTATAGTGCAGGACTCCAGTCACAAGAGAAGTAAACTAGATTGTGTTATACTAAAACTGCTACAGACTTCCTAGAAAGTGTGTATGTTCATGCATGTAGATGTGTGTCGGGGAGGGGAGAAGTCCAGGGTCTCTTCTTACCTATTACATACTATAGCCTAAGTCGTGTTCAAAGAGATTCAATCTATGGAAAAGAAATGTGACCGATCAAAGTAGGATTCAGGGTGCCAACAAAAACAAGGCAAAGTTCTTTATAATAGGAATAGTCTCTTACATAGCTAAAGTTGGGAAGGAAGAGATACTAGAGGAAAGCTCTTGCATGCTCCCACATTTAAACACAAAGAAGAATTCTACCCATTTCTGCCTTTGGACCCTCTTTCCTTTAATTCGTGAGCTGAGTCTCAAGATCCAGTGGGTTGGTTCTATTTATTTCCATTGAAAGTATCTAGAGCAAGAGTTCTTAAGCTCCATGGTGACCTTTTTGGCCATC
The DNA here is from genome assembly GCF_003287225.1 of Phascolarctos cinereus. Classification (NCBI taxonomy): domain Eukaryota; kingdom Metazoa; phylum Chordata; class Mammalia; order Diprotodontia; family Phascolarctidae; genus Phascolarctos; species Phascolarctos cinereus. The sequence continues at coordinate 237,972,379 of NW_027555847.1, forward strand.
TGGTCAAACCTACTGACTCAGAACAAAGTTTTTAAATGCATAAAACACATACACATGATTACAAAGTAAACCAATTATGCTGAAATATACTTATCATAATATAAAAAAGTCATGAGCCCTAGGTTAAGAACCCCTGATCTAAGGGAACTAGTTGCTTTCTTTTGTTTTTTGGCTCAAAATGAATTCATCAAAGCAGGCCCTAGTCAGTAGCTCCAGATGTTTCTGCCTCATGTACAGTGTCAACTTTTGGAGAGCAAAGTTATTTCCAAACCTGAAAACAGAACTTAGACAGCTGTGGATTTTGGATCTTTTCCATACAGACTCATCTAAGAACAAATTTTGGTTACAAAAGTGATAGAAGTATCATTTACTCATTGGTTTCTGGTTATTAGATTGGAGCTTTTAATGACCAGTTAGTCCGAACACTACTCTCTGGGACTATATGGTATATACCCTTTTCTTTGCAGCTAAGGAAGGATCAGTTTGGATTGTGCTAAATTTCAGACCCAGAGGTACACCTAAAATTAGAGGTAGCCTAGTAAGAGCTGGAAGGAGGATACTGAGGAGGTTCGTCTAGGTAACATTCAAAACCAACATGGAAGATCAGCATTGCTAAGAAAGAGTGGCCTATTTCCCCCATTCCCCTCTGCTTCAGCTACCTACTCCTTCAAAAAATAAGACATTCTTCAGACACAGCATACTCAAGGTAAATAAGGAGATGATAAGAATATCCCTGACTACCTTGATAAATTTAAGACACTTGGCCCAGATGAATGACATCCCAAGGTAGTGAAAAAACCAGCTTTTTTTCTGCCATTTGGTCTGGAAGTCATGTAACATATTCCTGGATTCTGTCTGATAAAAGATGATGCTATAAGAGGGGAGACCTTAGGTCCTCTCCTTCGGAGGCTGACATGCAGCCTGCGAACAAAAAGCATCAGTTCTATGCCTCAACATTTGCTCTTTTGTCTAGGTAAAGGAATTTAGACGCTATGACCTGTGAGTTTGAAGAGGTCAGAAGAGTGTGCCATCCAAGGTCAAGTCCAGGAGTGAAATCATACCAGGATTTGTAGCTAAACCAGCACCAGTGACCCTAAGAAGTAAGTAACAGCCTTCAGGATCCAGCCCAGGGGTAGCTAAGACAAGGACTCATGCCACCGTAATACCACATTTGAATGTGATTAAACTTGGTGAAACCCATGCTATGTAGACTCTACGATATTTGGGACCACTCTCCCCAGAGACTTGGTTGGTAGAGGGGAAAGTGTGTGACTGAGGGTTTGGGAGAAATGTACATGCTTCTGTTCTTGCTGTACCTTCAAAGTAAATAACCTTTTGTAAAAGTTAACTGTTATTTATGGGTAAAATGGAAATGGGTTCTAGTTACTGGTTGAACAACAACAGCAACAATTGTAGCATGAACACTCAGGATGGGGACTTGAGCTAATAGCGTTAGAAGAGATACCTCATCCCCTTAAGGGTACTGTTAGAATTCTGAGGTGGAGAGATGTACTCAGACTGACTTTGGGATTGTGATCCCAGAGAATTCTCACTGCATATTGTTATCATTTTAGAAATACAACATACTACAGGTAAGTTAGGAGAAAATAAGAATACCCTTAACAGCCCTTGATAAGGGCAAGTCACTTGGGCCAGATGAGTGACCTCTCAGAGTACTGAAGATACCAACAGGTGATATTGATAAGTACTACAAGAGGAAGCTTTTGAGTTGCTATTACAACAGATGGTGGTACCTGGAGACATGGGAAAAGGAATAAAAGCCAAGACTTGGTTTGAACTTAAGGAGCCTTAGTGCCAAGAGTTTAATCTGAATGACAGCAGTAGTCTGGGAAGTTTGAGTTGGCATTTTTCCACTTGGAGGTTAGCAAAAGGATGGAGGGAATGCTGGCTGCTATTAGGATAATCAATGAGTTAAGTTATAATGATGATGACTGGAGCTATGATGAGATATACTGTTGCTACTGCTTCTGCTATCACTGATAATAATGGTATTTTCTCCCTTCTTCCTTACTGTCTCCAGAGTCCTCTCTATTACTCTCTCAGAGTGAGTTCCTGTTCCAAGGATTCTGTTCTTTAAAACTATGTTTGCACCTTCTATTTTAATTAGTACCAATGCCAGCTTTTGCTAAATAAAAATAAAATCAATCTCAATTGGGTTTGGATTCATGAATGCCCTTAATTGCAAACAGGGGCACTTCAAGGGGAAAAGAAACAATGTTGGGTATTGGTATACAGAGAGGAAGACAAAGGTCTAAAATGCTGAGGTTTTATTCAAATAGAAGCTCCAAACTAAAATGAGAGAGAGTCTTATGGTTTTGATTTATTGATTTTGGATAACTAAACTGAATCTGAAGTTTTTCCTTCCTTAGCCCTAGGCTAGAAATGAGTTAGAGCATTATTTTGTTGTCAGGGGCAAGGCTAGGCTGTTGGATAATGTGGTTTCACTCAACTATCTTTCCCCTCTCTCTTACCACACCTGCAGAGATGTTTCTCTCTCTAGGGACACAAGGGAGTAGGAACTTCCCAGAGGGAAGAGTAAAGCTATGGCTGTTCCTGGATAGAAATGCCCACATTCCAAAGATTGGAGGCCAAAAGAAAGAGTACTTTTTCCCTTTTGGTATCAGCTCCTATCTTAAGCCTATATTCAAACAGGCACACAAAGTCACAGAAAGAAAAATTTTCTAACAATTAAAGCTATCTAAAAGTTAAGCAAGCTGTCTCAGGAGGTGGTACGTTTCCCCTCAATGGAAATCTGATCATTTGGTGGTATGATACACTGAGAGTATTTGAACCAGTCTAAGGGTGAATTCTCAAAAAAAAAAAAAACTGAGGACAAACCTTCTGTGTTGACAACCATAAAAAGAATGAGCAACTTGGATTATCATATAAGACAGGGTATCTTTCGGTGAAGATGAGAAATTGTGCTAAGAAAATATAGATGTAGGCTGATCAAGTATCTTACAAGGAATAGCTTGCTGCCACTGTGTGGAGGGACACTCATGAAGCATAAGAAGTGTCCCTTGTGCCAGAGACATGTAGAACCACCAAAGGAGGTTGTCAGAAAGTGACAAGTTCAAAGGGGGTGACTGGAACAGCTGAGGAGACAATGAACTGGGCTTAGAATTCCAGAGAGCAATGCATGAAGCAGAGATTTAACTAATGCAGGAGGGCTGAGGTTTTAGGCACTGAGGATCAAAACTCTCAGAAAAGAAACAGAGCTCAGCCCTTTCTGCTGTTTTCTATGGTTTTGGACCATTCGTGTGGCTCAAATGAAATAAAGAATGTAAATGTGCTTTGTGAGGCATTGTATAATATGAGACGGTGTTATTACTTCTTACTGCATCATGGGGAAATGCAAATTAACTATAAATAGGACAGTATTAATGTAAGTGTTGACAAAGCTTGGAGGATCTGTCCTAGGACATGTGGAGGGTCTACCCTTATTGTGACATTGAGGTATGCTATGTTTTCATAGGCCATAACAGAGGATCTCAAGTATTGACAGGTACCAATGAGTTCACAAACATTTAAAGTCCTTACTTTGTGCTAGACACTGTGCCAAATGCTGGGATATCAATACAGGCAAAAAGACAGACAGTCCCTGCCCTCAAAGAGTTTTATAGTCTAATGGGGGAATACAACATATACAATTAAAACGAAAAGCAGGGGGAGGTACCCCCTTAGGTGCATGGTGGCAAAGTTTGGAGAATGAAGGATGGCTGAAGTGAACCCTTACCCCAAATGAAGGTTCTGAAAGGACCCGCCAATGAGAGAAGGAGCCCTCAGGAGGAGAGACAGAAGAAAGCTGAGGAATGATGACAAAGTCCAGAGAATGAAAGGCTTACCCAAGATAGAAATTATGCTTTGAGTATAGTCCTGGTGATAGACTGAGTTATATGAACTAGTGAGGCAGAAAGGGGGATAGAAGATGCTAAGAGTTATATTAGTTTTAGATGCAAAATATATTTTTTTTAAAAGATAGATTTGTTTTTTCACCTTCTGCAACCATCTCTCCTCATTTGTCATAATGGTATTTATACAGTACTTTACAATTTATAACGTGCTTTTGAAATATTACCTCACTTTATTCTCACAATCCTGGGAGACAGGTGCTAAGCAGATGAGGAAACTGAGATAGAAAGAGGTTACATGACTTTTCCAGGGTAACACAGCTAGGAAATGTCAAAGGGTGCATCTGAACTCAGGTCTTCCTGACTCTAGCTCCAGTGCTATATCCTCTATACCACCTAGTGGCCATGGCAAGTAAGTAAAATGATTGATGACATGCTTTCTGATCTCTCTAAGTCTCTTTTTTTGGTAGCAATTAAGTTACATTGGTTCAATTTTTGAAAAAAATATTATTGCAATCAGTGTCTTGTAATTCCTGTTGTCTATTTCCAACTTTTTATTTTCAGCAGCTTTTTTAAAGTAATTCATATTTAAATCTTAGTTGTATGCCATATTTTTTTTCTCATTACTACTCTTTTTATTATAAATTCTTATCTTACCTCAATGGTCTGAAAAAAGTCAATTCAGTGATAACTCTCACGTCAATGGAAAACATTTTCCTATCTGCTGAAATATAGTCGATTTCATTCTTTGTGATGTCATTTGGTGTTCAATATTTCCCGTGCCAATCACTAGAAATGTGTGAAGACATATTAGGATTCTATGCCATCCACAAATCTTTGGTCTCTCTCATTTCCTTCCCCTTCCCCATATATTTCTCTCTCTCCTCTTTCTTCTTCACCTTGGCACTGAAGTCACTAAGTACCAGACTATATGTTGATTTGACCTGGAGGATCTTAGCAAATTCTTCAGCAAGTTTCTCTACCACTTCATCTTCAGCAACTGATGTTGGCATGTAAACTGCCATTATCTTCATTGTGCCCTTTTTGCAAATACTTAACATTAATATTGCAATATATCATGACCAAATGTCCTGTGAAATAATATTTCTTGTAACTTCTGTGGATGGTAAAACTCACTGCAGCAACTACTTTATTTGAGTTTCCAAGGAATATCTAGGAGTCAGTGTTCTACTTAGAAGCAATTTCCTTCTTTTTGCTCTTTCTTCTGGTAATGGCAAGGCTGTCAAAATTGATTAAGCTTCTCCAGAAATATGTTTACTCACAGATCTCCGGAAAATGAGCTCATACTTAGTGAAATTAAAGTTTGTTGATGGTCTAAAAACTGTATGATTCTTAGTATCCTTTGTCTCTTTCCCACCATTCTGCCACTGTCATTGAAGAAGTGAAAGATGTTGCATGGGATGAAGAATCATTTTAAAATTTTCACTGTTTCATGATTGACATGGCCAAAAATTCTATCACTTGGTGACCAGATTACTAGTGACATGTCTCTTTATGAATAGGCAGGTCAGAACTCAGAAAATAAACTTAGTCTACTCCTAGGGCTACATTTGAAGCCTGTCTAGTAGAGTAGAACATGTTAGACCTTATGTTCTGCCCTTGAGAATCCAGGGTTACGTTAATACTGTGAAGTATCAGAGTAGGGTGTTGTAGATCCTGGTTGAATATGAGCAGAAAGATGGGGGGAGAGTATAAAAAAGCAGAAAGAAGTAGGGAGAGAGTACAACAATAATAATAATAATAACAAAGCTTCTCAAGACATCCAGATAAACAAAGTCACCCCGAAGACAGTCAAGAATGAAAAAAGAAAGAAGACTACAAGAAAAGTGGAAAACATTTGCAAAAGTAAGATCAACAAACATTTTTTCCATCAATGCTATGGACCCTAACATCATAGTTCCTGAGGTACTTACAGATTAGGTAACACTAAATTAAACAAAAATGGGAAAGCACATGGACTGGATGAATTGAAGATTGGTGCTGGAGGCAACTTAATCCTATTGGTATTGAGGGATCTTATATGCAAGGAAACTGTATATAACTGAAGGAGGGAACTGTGCTAAAGGTGTAGAAACAATGTTTAGCCTTTGTTAATTATCTCCAAAAAGGTGACCCAGAAAATATAATGACTAATGCTTACTGTACATCTATAAACAAATGTTATGAAGGTTATCTATACACAAATCAATACAGTCATTGTTGACAGTATTAGGAGAGAACAACTCCTAAAAAGAACAACTGATATTTAATTATAGACCACATCTTTACCATCTCACAATTGAATGAAAGATGTAAAGAAGATAAGATCCTGATTAGAATGTAAGCATCTTCGACTTCTGTATCATGTGAGAGACAAGATGGAGAACTAGACATTTTCTCTGATCCCCATGACCTCTCAGACTTCTCCAAAACAGAAATTATGTGCCAAAAATAAAGCAACTTCAGCTGTCTCAATGATCTAGAACACCTAGAATCCAAAAGAATGTAAAAACAAACAAACAATCTCACCCCTGCAGGAACTGACCCTGACCCTGAGCTCATTCAATACTACACACACACACACACACACACACACACACACACACACACACACACACACACATACACACACACACACACACCCTACCAGCAGCAAGGTTACACTTGCAGATCCAAGGACATAATACAGGCTTACAACAAAACCCACCCTTATATCCCAGTTCCCCCGTCCCTACCCCTTCTGTTTCTAGTACTATGGAAATCTGGGCTGCAGGCAGCAAAAATGTGTTTGAGCCATGACGGCTACCCTGGCCATAGTCTTTCAGGAGCAAAAATCTGCCAAGGGATACAGCTCTGTAGTACCCATGATGCAAAGCTATTAACCGGTGATGACAGGGAAAACAATGCTGCAAAATTTCAAATGGCCAATCCCAGGCCAGAGAACTAAGAAACAGAGAGTGTGTGATAGGACACTGGGGGGAGGGGAAGTTGTGTAGCATTCCACCAAGCTTAAAGGGAAACATCCAACTGGGGCCAGTTCTGACCACCCAAAAGTCAATTAGGAGAGAGATCTCAGCTGGTGAATTGTGAATTTCCTGGTGTGTAAGGAAACTGAGATGCTTTGAGATCCAGCCCCTATGAAACTACAGTCAGAGGTGAGGAAGTTAGAAAATGAGTAATAGGGGGAAATGGTAGTAGAAGGAGAGGGGAAAAAAAAAACAAAACGAAAATTGCCAGAGATTTCAGGAAGAAGAAAACTCAAAGATCTTGAACATAAATAGATAAATCAATTGGAACAACAGTAACAACAGAAGCAAATATGGCCTCCAGATCTAGTAAATCATAGATCCAGGCATCTATGAATAAATTCTGAAAAACAAAGAAAAATAATCCAATATTTGATGAGATAGAGGACTTTGTGGCATTTGAGGAAAATATGGAACCACAATACACTGTTACTAAGCAGTTTAAACAAGAAATGAGAATATTAAGAGTAGAATTTCTGGCCTACCTGGCCAAAATAATGGGCAGAATAGAAAAACTTAAACCTGCAATGGCAAACCTCACCAAAAAAACAAGAGATAAAAATAAATTGGAAACGCAAATACACAGAAGTGAAAACAATTTAGAAAAAGAAAAACAAAAAAAAAGATTAAAAGAAAATATACTCACTATGGAGGCAATTCATACTGATCTTGAAGATAATATCTGTAAAAGAATCCTAAAGATCATGTCTCCGAGAGGAAGACGAAAGAACTAAGAACCTTAACACAATAATGAAGGAAATAACAGATGATAACTGCCTAGAACTTTGGAATGTGGAAAGTAAAACTCCAATTGAAAGAACTAACAGACGACCTTCAAGAAAAAAACAAAACAAACAAACAAACAAAAAAAACCCAAGACTGCAAACTCCAAGTCAAATAGTGGTTAAATTTAACAATTCAATTCAGAAAAAAAAAAGTTTTTCAAGTGATTAAGAAAAAGACCTTAAAAAAAAAGGAAAGGGTATTCAATTAATGCAAGACTGTTCTGAACCACTAGAAAATCTAGAAAATATAAAGAGGGGCTGGAATGATGTGTTCCCAAAAAGCAATAGAGTCCAGGATGCATCCCAGGGTGATATATCCTGCAAATATGAGCTAAGCTATGCAGGAAAAAATATGGACATTCAATAATAAAGGACGGGGAAGGAATTTAAAAAGAAAACCGGAAATATAGATATTATTTGCTTCTTGATCACCCCCAAACAATAGCAATGCAAGAATGAAGAAATTCAGCTGGCAAGGACAGCAATAGCAACAGTAACAGAGTGACAAAAGAGAGTTCAGTAAGAAACTTCTTTCTAAATGTACACAAAGAGATGGAGATAAGGGTAGAAATCTGGTACAGGTAACAGCAAAGAGGTGGGTGGGGGCATTATGGACAGAACTTGGTGACACCTGGCCTACAGGTGAATCAATGTCTTTTTTTTTGTTGGATTACTTTACAATATGGAAGGGTAAATGAAATGGGGGAGGGGAGCAAAGAAAGAGAAGTATGTGATATACTGGGGTCAAATCAAGGGCTAGCAATGAGAGAAGGTGATCTCTGTGGTCTCAGAAAGAGAAGAACCTACAAGGCAGTAGTCATCACTGTTGTCCTTCATACTTGAGGAAGGCTAAAATAAACCTCAATGCTGGGGTCAAAGTACAATGTGTCTGACTGTGGCTGATCAGACCAATATAAGTTCAGAAGGCTCTACCATAGGTCAGCCACAAATAGTCCATATGAACATTCAGGATAGATATGTTTCTAAATTTGTGCATCTCACATTTCTTTTGAACTACTGCAATTTTGTTTTGCTCATAGAGCACAGCACCTTCTTTGATGCAGGCATATCATGATGGACAGTCCTATGCCAATGTCTCACAATCAGTACCAAAGTTCTTCAGAAAGACCTTGTGATGGAACCACTGGTTCCAGCAAATGGAGAAATTTTCAGTGTTGTGAATAAGTTCAAGAGGTATTAGGCTGCTTACCAAACAGAGGGATTGTACTTGAACTCATTGTTATATGCCTGTGTTGCGTTGTTATATGCCTGTGAAACCTGGACAGGCTACTCGTACCATACCAGAAAATTGAACCTCTTCCTCTTGAATTGTCTTAGGAAAATTCCGAAGATTACCTGGCAAGATAGGGTACCAGATGCTGAGGTCCTTTCTAGAGCTAAACTGCCAAGCATTCAAACTGTACTTTTTGAGTTCAAGTACAATCCCTCTGTTTGGTAGGCAGCCTAATACCTCTTCTCTCCTACACTTTCTTTTGGAGCCTCCCAAATGCTGAGTTAGCTTTGGCAATGCCTGTGTCAACCACATCATTTTTGTGCACATCCCTGTAAAGTACACTGCCAAAGGAAGTGAACTTATTCACAACATTGAAAATTTCCCCATTTGCTGGAACCAATGGTTCCACATATGGATAGTATGGTGCTGGCTGATGGAGAACCTTTATTTTCTTGGGGTTGTCAGGCCAAAACAGTCACAAACAACAGAGAATCGATCCATATTCTGTTGCATCTCAACCTCAAATGCTGCATTAAGTGCTCAATCATCTGTGAACAAAAAGCCACTTACCACCTCTCTCTCCACTTTAGTCTTGGCTTCTAGCCTTTTCAAGTTAAATAATTTACAATCAGTGCAGTAGCTGACCTTGATGCCATTTTTGTTCTTTTTGAAAGCATCTGACAACATCACTGAAAACATCATGCTAAAAAGTGTGGGGGCACGCATATGACCCTGCTTCACTGCACTGGTGACTGAGAAAGTGCCAGAGCCTTATCCATTATCCAGAACCCATTGCAAGCATGCCATCATGAAACTGGCATACAACACTGATGAATTTCTTTGGGCAACCAAATTTTGCCATGCTCTTCCACAAGCCCTCATGACTGATAGTATCAAAGACCTTGGTAATATCAATGAATGTTGTATACACACCTCTGTTCTGCTCCTCACATTTCTCCTGGAATTGTTGGGCAGCAAACACTATGTAGACTATTTCTTGGCCCTTTCTGAAGCCACACTGGCTCTCAGGTAGATAACTATCTTCCACATGCAGGATCAACAGATTAAGGAGAACTGTGGCAAGAATCTTGCTGGCAATGACTAACGCGCGCACACACACACACACACACACACACACACACACACACACCCATGATAATCACAGGACAACCTATTTCTTTTTCCTTTATATAGATGGACAGTGGAGGCTTTCTTGATCTCCTAGGAGATAACCTCCTCTTACCATATAACATGAGTAATTTCATTCAGCTTTTGTAGAAGCAGTGGATCCCTTCCCTTGTAAATCTCTGCTGTAGTGAAATCAACACCAAGCACTTTGCCACACAAGAGGAACCTGATGGCATTCAAAACCACTTCTTCAATTGGAAGTTTGGATAGAGAGGAATAGACTTCAACCTGAAGGATAGTCAGTGGCTTCAGCATCGGTTGATGATAGCCTGCTGAGAACACTATGAAAGTGTTCAGCTCATCTCTCCAGGATCACGTCCTTATGTATGACTCTATCAGCACCGAGCAGTTGAGTAGTTGAGATGCACTAAAGGTCTTTCACCTATAAATAGTCTTCAAAGCGCTTTGTGTTGTTACTATTAGCCTAAAACTGAATCTCATCCATCTTTTTACTAAGTCAAAAATCCTCCATCTCTCTAAGCTTCACTGGTACTTTACTTTTGATGGAATTAAATGCTGCCTTCTTAAGGAAGGGAGGAACTATTCTGTTGGTAAACACTATGGAGTTCTTGTTTTTCATTTAGTAACTTCTGAATTACCCTATCATTTTCATCAAATCAATCCTAATGTTTGCAAATTTTCTGGCCCAGATGAGTAAATGTGGTACTATATACCAAATTTCTGAATGCTATCCACTCCTTTTTCACTCCACTGTGTGTTAGCTCAGCTTTCCTCCAAAATTAGGAACAAAATAAGTACTCTAATCTTTTGGTGGTCTTTTGGTAATCAGCTTGCCTTGGGGCTGTTGCTTTTGTTGAATGCGAATGTTTAGCTTGGAGAAGATGAGTCTATGATTGGCCCAGCAGTCTGTGCCACACATCACCTTTGTCACTCTCACATCCTGTCTGTGTCATTTCCTTAGTCTATTAAATGCCAATGTTTGCTGAAAAAGTGCTTACACAGTTTTATGCTTTTAGGTAAATGGAAGACAATGTTGGTGATGAGGTTATGAGTTGCACAAGTCTTCAGTACTAAGTGACTATTGCTGTTGCTATTTCTGACTCCATTCCTCCCAAAGACTTCCTGCTGTTTCTGATAATCTGTCCCTACTTTGATATTAAAGTTACCCAGAATGATAAGCTTGACCTGTTTCTGCACATTGATGATGAAAACCTCCAGGTCTTCATAAAATTTTCTTTGACCTCATGAAGATTCATCATGGTGGGAGCATATGCACAGATGATGGTGGCATGGCAGTTTCTTGCAAGTGGAAATCACATTGTCATTAGTCTGTCATTCACTTCTTTTGGTAGGCATACAAATCTGTTGACTAGATTAAATTTGTTTGAGAAATTTATGCCAGCTTTACAGCACTCTTCATCATGGCAGCCATTCCAGAAAAATGCGTATCGAGCTCTGACTTCAGTAAACTGGCATTCATTTGCCAGCCTTTTTTCACTCAGTTCTGCGGTTTGCATGTGATATCTGCTGAGTTCTCTCACAACTAGATTTTTTCATCTTTTTGGTTTTCTGGATTTCATGTGTTCCATAAGTATGTTGTGCATTCCATGTACCAAAGATGAGTGGAATTAACTGTAAAATTGTAAAAATTTTTGTACTTCAACCACAAGGGTAAGATCCCCATCTGCCATAGTAAACAGGCGGGGGTTAAGTGAAGCAGCCAGTTTTTAGAGCACTTTTTCTATCACTTTCCTCAGGCTAGCAGGTAAGCAGTACAGTCCTTAAAAAGGCTTCTCAGACATGCAGGGGGCTGTTGAATCTTACTGCTGCTTCAGTCCCATGAGAAGATGACCCCATGGCCTGAGCTGCTGCTGTGCAGCATTGTGACTACAACTTCCAGTATATCCGTACCTGCTGCTTCATCACTAGCTCATCACCACAGAACTTCAAGGTAGGTAAAGTAGTAATATAGTAAAACATAAAATAGTTGAACAATAAAATGATAAAATAGCTTTTAAAAAAACAATTTTAGAGATGAGAAAAATATAAACCTAACTCTTATAACTTTAAGTATGATTGGATTAAACTATCCAATAAAATGAAAAAGTGGCAAATTGGATGAAAAAGCAAAACTCTAAAGTCTGTTGCTAGCAAGAAACACATTTAAAAAATAAAGACATGCACAAAATAAACCTGAAGGGATGGAAAAAAATTTATCATGCATCAAGTGAATGCAGAAAAGCAGTAGTTGCCATCATTCTATTTGTCAAAGCAGAAACAAACATTCAAAAAATTAAAAGGGATAAATGTGGTATCTATATGATGCTGAAAGGAATCACAGACAACAAACCAATATACATTCTCAGTGCTTTAGTATCCAAATTCACAAAGGAAACATTATCTGAGCTTCAAGAAGACTAGACAGTAGCACAATAGCGACAGGAGATTTCAATAACCTCTCAGTTTTGGGTAAGTCTAATAGAAAGATTTTTAAAAGGCTAAATATGGAACTGAAAAAAATTGTTGGAAAAATCAGAGTTAAAAGAGCTATGGTGTCCTCTAAATAGGACAGCAAAAGAAAATGCATGTTTCTCAGCACTCCATTTAGCCTCTACAAAAACTGGCCATCTATTAAGGCTCAAAGATAGTGCAAATAAATGTAAAAAAGGCAAAAACAGTTAATGCATTATTTACAAACCATAATGCAATAAGCATAGAAATCAGTTCAGGGATCACAAACAAAAATATAGTCCCAAATGGAGACAATAAAATCTTACATAATGAATTACTCAAAGAAAAAAAATACTTGTATATATATAATTATATAATTATAATTATATAAAATTATATATAATTATATAAAAGAAAATGATAATGATGAAATCACGTGTCAAAATTTCTGAGATGCATCTAAATCAATTCTTAGAAGAAAATCATATCCTTAGAAATATCCATTAACAAAATAGAAAGGGAGAGGATTAATGAACTAAATATGCATTTTCTTTTTTTGTTTTGTTTTGGTTTTTACTTTTGAGGCATTTGGGGTTAAGTGACTTGCCCAGGGGCACACAGCTAGTACTTGTCAAGTGTTTGGTCTGAGGCCGTATTTGAACTCAGGTCCTCCTGACTTCAGGGCCAGTGCTCTATCCACTGTGCCATCTAGCTGCCCCTAAATACTCATTTTCAAAATTGGAAAATCAACAAGTAAACCTAAAATAAGCACAAAAGTAGATATCTTAAAAATTAGAGGGAAAATAAATAAATTAGAAACACAAAAAACCCCCATAGAATTAATAAATAAAACTTAAGGGCTCATTCTTTAAAAAAAAAAAGAATCATAAAATTGATAAACCCCTAGCTAATCTGATTAAAAAGAAAGCAGAAAATTAAATCAATAAAATAGCAAATGAGCAAGGTTAAATTTATTCCAAAACTGGAAGAAATAAAAAGAATAACCAGAACATGCACTAACAAAACTGAGAAATAGAGAAATACCTTCAAAAATATAAAATACCCAAACTATCAGAAGAGATCAAGTAAGATTTAAACCAGGGATGCAAGGATGTTTCAACATGCGAAAAGCAATCAACATAATTAATCATATTAGAAACCAAAACATCCAAAATCACATGTTCATTTTAATAGGTATAGGAAAAGCCTTTGACAAAGAACAGAAGATGAGGTGAGGCAGAAAACAAGATGTAAGCTAGACAAAGACATTTGCCTCTGTGATGGAGGAGATCTAGGGCAAAGTGCAGGCTAAGGAGGAATTCCCCATCGATAGTGAGGTCCTCCAGAAGCTCCTGTTTGAGTATTTGAGTACACAAAAATTAATTAAATTGGTGTTACTCTAAATGTAAAATTCTTGTTCAATGTCTTACAAGCTGAAATGTTACTGGAGGAAATAAAACCATACTGATATTGACATCCATCTTTATGTCTGTAAGAAAATTAAAACTACATGAAACACAGCTTTCAGGTTCTTCTTGAAGAAGAAAGTAAAGAATTAGCAGGCTGGGTTTTATCATGACAATGACAAAAAGAAGCATGATTTCATGGGACATTTGGTTATTTCTTAATTACTGAGCTCATGATAAACATAAACAAAATGATTAACATGAACATAACTGCAGCCTACATTCTAACATCAGTTGCATAAAATGAGTAGAGAAATTCTACAAAGAACATGATTACACCTTCCAAAATAAACCAGCATATGCTGTAATACTTAATGAACTAAACATAAATGTAAGTATAGGGGAGGATGACAAAACATGTTAGAAAATACGGTTCAGAATGAAGAAATTAAAAACACAAAAGACTTAAAAAGCACAAAGAAACTTCATACCTCTGTATCAAGATAATTTCCTTCAAGAAGACAACCAGAAAAAATTGGATGTGTCAGGTGCCAAAAATAATATAAAATAAATGATGTCTTAACAAAAAGGAAAAGATTGGTTGCCAATATGGTTGTCATTTCCATATCAGCTGTATTTGTGCAATCAGATTCATTACAGCAAAGCATATCAGAAGAAAGATCAAAATGAGGAAATACTGTGAACAATTATAATTCATACCTGACCTACTGAAATAAGATTTTGATGCCAAAAAATTAGAAACAGAAAAGAGAAGAAAATGACATAAAGTTTCACTTTTTTCCATAGAAGAGTAATCTACATAATCCCTACAAGGTAATCAAAAGAGTCCAGAAACTATGTCTTCCAGAAAATATTTCATTTCCTTACTAAGCAGAGACATATAACAACCAAAGGCAAAACCAGTTTATAATTTCTTTTTTAAAATATTATGGAAAAGAATGGTTAAAAATTTTATGTAAGCAATATCATTTAACAAATAGGGAAGAGGGGAAAACAAGTCTGCAACACACTTGGCACAAGATCCAGCTAGTCCAGATCATCCTCAAAGCATTTATACATAAAACTGAAAGGAGGCAGCAACTGGTTGGAATAAATCCATCAAAATTTCTATAGCGAACAATTTTCATCATCAATGACGGTGGGACAGAATTTGAGAGCTGATATCCCCCTTAACACCAGTGCTCCCTCCAATATGTCCTATTCATATCTTGTTTGTAAATAGTTGTTTGCATATTACCTCCCCCATTAGAATGTTACCTCCTTGAGAGCAGGGACTATATTTGCCCTTTGAGCTCTTTGCATAATGCCTGGCATATAGTAGGTAATTAATAAATGCTTGCTGACTCACTTCCAAAGCTGTCTCACAACCCACACTAAAAAGAAATCTCTGATATAATATATCCCCCAAGAGCTCATGCAACCTCTGCTTAAATCCCTTCGAGAGGGGCAGGGATTCACTACTTCTCAAGGCAACCCATTCCACTTTCAGACAATTCCAATTGTTAGACAGTTTTTGCTAAGATCAAACCTCAATTTTCCTTCTTGCAACTTCTATCTATTGTTCCTGGTTTGGCTCTCTGGGGACAAACAAAACAAATCTAATCCTTCCTTTGCATGACAGCCCTTCAAATATTTGAAGACAGTTGTTGTGTCTTCCCTCAGTCTTACAGGCTAAGCATGCCTAGTTGTTTTAACTGATTCTCAAATGTTATGGATTCAAGGCCTTTCCCAGACTGGCTGCCCTCCTCTAGGCACCCTGCAGCTTATCAATGTTTTTCTTAAATCATGTTGTCCAGACTGAAATGAATATTTCAGATGAAGTCTGATGAGGGCAGATTATAGTGGGTCTATCACCAAATTATTTCTTGAAGTAATACCTCTTTCATTGCAACCCCATCCACCCCAAGCAAGTCTATCCTTAATTTGACCCCCTCTTTTTATCCACTATATCTTAAATTCCTCCCCCTTTTTTGTCCTTAGCTTCCCCAGAGAGCCTCAGTGCATCCTGAGCTTTGGCATTCCTGACACTGTTTTACAGGATTATACCACATTAATATCAACCTTCTGTTTCCTGGCCCTGCTTCCATCTTCTATACATTTATCATTAGACAAATTCCATTTTTCATCCTCATTGGATGAAATTGGAATTGTTTCCCTTTGTGACCTCAGAATTTCACTTTTTAGCATCTCCCACATCTTGTGGGCTGATTTTCTATGAAGTAATTTCATCCATGGGATCCTACTTTTCTCTTCTCTGAATCCTTTGAAATTTGCTTTTCCCATATGTTGTATGTCAGACTATGCTCACTCTCCTTCTCAATCACAAATTCTGTATGATGGAATGATCATTCTCTACTTCCTCCCCTCCTCAGCCAACCATGCCATCATTTCCAATCCAGCAGTCAGTTCCCTGTTAGTGAGAATCGATCCAGAATAGAATTTCCCTTTGTTGATTACACTACCATCTAAAGGAGGAAATTTTCATCAAGATGAGCCAAGAAGTTGTTAGATGCTCTTTTTGTCAGAGAGAAAGCTCTAACAGATGTCTGGATAATTGAAATTGCCTATTACTACTATTTCATGGCTTGGTATCAAGTTATATGTTTCCCAGCCTCCTCATCTATTTCCTCTTTCTGTCTAGGTGTATATTCTTGTCTGTAATACATTCCAAGACAAGATCACTTTTCTCCCTTCTTTGACCTTCACCTAAATACTTCCAGTCATGCTTCCCTACTCTGGTTGCTGGATTTCTTCACACATACACCTTCTTAATATATAATGTTATCAAACCACCCCTTTCTTTTTTTAACCTATTCTGTTTTGTTTTTTAAATGTTATACTTCCCCAGAGCCATGGTCCAGGCTTTTATTTCACTCTCAGTAATACCTATGAGGTCGAATTTGCCCCCTTGCATTAGAACCTCGTTTTGTTTGCAGCTCTAACTTGGGGTATTTTTGTATAGGCACTTAAGAGAATAGGATTAATTGCCAGTTTCTTTTTTGAATTTTGTCTCCTTTGGGATTTTTCTCAGTTGCTATCATTCTTCCTTCTTTATGACTATTCTCTACAGCAGAGGTTCCTGACCTTTTTGTGTGGCCTATATCCCTTTGGCAGTCTGGCAAAGCCTATGGATCCCTTCTCAGAATAATATTTTTAAATGAAATCCAATTTTTAAATAATTTAAAAATAAAATGTTTTGAAATAAAGATGCAAATTTTTTTTCATATCGAAGTTAACACATCCCCTCAAATCTATCCATGGACCTCAGGTTAAAAGCCCTTGCTGTATATAGTATCCAACTTATGAGACATACGTAATCAATCTTCTCCCTCTCACACCCTTTTTACTTTAATGACATTTTGATTAAATTTGCAAGATAACTGGAAAATACATTTTTACAAGCCTTTGTTAAGTATTCCATCTCTAACCCAGAATCTATCAACCCTGTATTGTAAGCCATGATCCAGTAATCCATTTTCAGGTATTACCTTCTTAATCAAGCTGTTCACTTCCTTTAAATTCTTATGCATCCCCTGCCTTCAATTTCTCCTGTTCTTCATAATGAGATTTTTCAGTCATGTTTCTTTTTTTTTTCTAGAAGAGCTTTTATTTTTCCCTCTCACAACTATCTTCCTCCCCTATCTCCTCAAATGCCATCATCAGTCATATTTCTTGAAATTATTTGTGATTATTTACACGTTAACCTTAAGCACCTAATTACCTATAGACAACTTCATTCAAATTACTTTCCTGTACGTCACTAGCACCACAGCTACAGTAACAGCCTCCCCTCCCTCCCTTTTTAGCCTTGTACTAACTTCCAGTCCATTTCATCAATTTGTGCCTCAAGCCTCTCTATTAATTTGCTTAATCCTATAATTATCTCTCCTACCCTTTCTTACTTATATTTCCTTATCTTGCCAACTACCTTATCCTTATCCTTCTGGAATCTACTTCTTCAGCTTCTGTTTTCTAATTCTCCTTAACTCTTTTTATCCTCCTTAAATTGTCCTTGCTCCTGTTTTTTTCACAGTCAAGAAGCAGAATGTGGACTAGTATCTGGGCCTACAGAATGTTCTTCAAATTGTCCCCAAGATCTCTCAAAATTTGTCAGTTTTTTCCCCAAATTCAACTTCTGACATACTTCATTAGTCCAAACCTCCATGATTTTTTCTTATTATTCAGCTCAAAAACTTCTCCTTTCTTCTGTTCTTTCTCACACAAAAGCCAGAAGTAAAAAAAAGCGGCAGAGAATAACGTTTGATAACTTAACATGCATCTTAGCTTTGGGGAAAATAAGTCTCAAAGAATTCAGAAGAAAGATAGGTAGGATCAAAATTCTTACAATGCAAATCAGGTTACGAGGGCATGAATATTCTCAAGAACTAAATTTTGGAGACAACAAAGGGAAGAATTTCATTAAAAAGGAATCATGGGAGTTGATTGAAGAGACTAATGTGTCTGCACAGAGAATTCACCAAAACCAGTTTAGAATTTTAAAAGAAATATACAGAAGATGGACAGATGACAGAGTGAATTAGGGTGGCACAGTCTTACAAAAGTTGTGTTAAAAATGGGACACATAATGAGATAAAATGAAAAAAGTTAAGGGTAAGAAAAAATGTTTTATTGCTTTGGTAGAGAGGTTACCTATAATGGAGAAAAGAAGAGGATCAAAGTCTAGGACCACTGCTAGGGATAATGGTGATGATGATAGCTGACAGTAGAAAAAAGGCAAATTCTCTATTTTTTGCCTCTGTTTATTCTCCCAAGGGAGAAAAATGGCCATTGCCCTGGAAATAACAAAACAAAAATGACTGAGGAAATTATATCCAAGATAAATGAGGAGATAGTAAAAGCATACCTAGTTGCTCTTAATGTGATCAGATCACCTAGCACAGATCAACTCCATCCTTGGGTACTGAAAGAACAGGAGGATGTGATTGCTGTGCCGTTCTCAGATACCTTAAAACATGTGGAGAATGGCAGCTGGAGCCGGTTTGTATCATCTTGTAAGAACTAGTTATTAAATGTTCAGTGCAATCATTGATACCTAGGAAATTGGCAAATACTATAAATCAGGACTTGATTTATTATTTTGCTGATCTCTAGACTTGAATGCCGATTAAACTTAAAAGTATATTGTGCACATATTTTTGGGCAGGAGAGAAAACCAGTTGTTAGACCTATACCAGCATACCTCTGAGAAAGGAAGAAGTATTGCAGTACTATAGCAAGACAAATGTACACACTTGCCCAAAAAAGGGAAAAGGACAGTCTTCAAATTATGTTAATTGATTTGTGTTTTAATCCTGGAGAAATTATAGAATGAAATTGGTTATCAAACAATTATAAAAGAAAGTGGTCATTACAAAGAGCCAGCAAAACAGGTTCATCAAGAACAAGCTAGGCCAGATTAGCCTTATTCCTTTTATTTTTTAACAAAGTATATGTATAATTTCTCCAGGATTAAAACATTGTTCTCTGCTAGAGCTGATGATTCTTTTGAAATAAATATCTTGTTTGGAAAAATGCTGAATACTTAGTAGGGGAAAATGCTATTGAAGCACTCTCTCCTTTAAGCCTTTCTTTCACCTGGGAAGTGAAGCTCAGTGCCCCCTAGAGCCTAATTACTAGCCACACCCAGGCCACAGTCCCAGAGACTCCTCACTTTTAGATCAATTGTGTGTGTGTTTTTCCATAGCAACATTTGTATCTCATTAATAGGTGACGGATTACACATGTTCTGGGATGGAAGCAGCAGGATTTTTGTTTCAAGGACTTGGGAGAAGGCAGCCCCCGTGCTGGGGATGATTGACTAGTCACACCACTTGCAAAACAGCAGGCAGTCAACTGGCCAATTACCTGTCTATTTTCTTATGTATATTACTCTTGCACATTCGTTCTGCCATAGCTGTTTGGTGCTTTCATAAAAGGTCATATAACTTCAGAGCCAATACAAACTCCCATATTTTTCTCATAGTTAAGTAGCTGGGGTTTTTTTCTTTTTCAAGTGTAACAAAAGTAACAAGGGAAAACTGATATAGTTAACATCAGCTTTCTTATACCATTGCAACCAGGTCAAATTGCAAAGGATGCAGGGGAACTTCATAGCTCTTTGCAACAGCTTTTCTTTCCTCTTCCTTTTTTTTTTTTTTTTGCTCTTTTCTGATTTCTAAGAGTAAGAGAGTTCAAATATCAACTCAACTTGAACCTTGATGTCTTGCTCTGGGCCACTAGATGGAGTTCCTTTCTAATTAGGGCATTTTTACCCTAGTAGAACAACAACAACAAAAACCCTGAAAATTGAGGGCATTCTCTGAAATCTGACTTTTAAATATGAAATATCACAACAATATGAGGGCCTAATTATTTAAATTCTCTGAGTTTTCTACATTTGGAAAACTAGTTATGTGGGATTGGAAAGATAGAACCTGAGAGTGGACCAAGTCATCATAGAAATATTTTATTAATCAAATATATTTACATTTCTTTGCCATTTCTCTTGAAACATGTCCCTGTTTTTTTTAATTTAAACACAATGTAGTCTTTGCAGATTATATCACAAGAACACAGCTACATGCATGACTTAGTTGGTTCTTGGCAGTTTTTTTTTAAAAAGATGCAATTGTATGAAGTAAAAAATGCGAGCAAGCTGTTTACTCTTCTAATTACAGCATAATAATTAGTCTTATTACAACAGACAACCTTTACAGCAAACTGTACACACAATATACACCAGCTAATAGAGAGTATTTGCACCTTCCTGATTGACTATTTGTGTCAAAAATTTCCAAACCCCACCCCAAAGCGGAACAGAAACCCAACAATGACCTTAAGTGATTTTAATTTTCCTATGAGAAATTTGTTGAAGATGTATTTGGGGATCCAATAAAAAATAAAACTGTAGTAAACTTAAGACAAGCACCTTATAGTACCTAGTAATAAATGGTTTTTAAAAGCCACATTGCATTCAGATGTCATCAGGATGTCAAAAGAGGTTAACAATTGGTAACAAGTAATTAGGTCCACTAATAATAGCCTTTGCATTATAGTATAAGTAAAGTTTGATGACATCAGATTTCAAGCTAATTCTTATCTCCCAGAAGCAAAATTTTGCATCAACATTTGAGGTATTGCTTTGCCACCCTCCAGATATTAAAAGAACCAGAGGAAGGCTTACACTACAGTGGTGTCTATTTCTGCTGGCTGCCTATTGACATAGAAAACCACAAATTAACAATATCTACGTTGTATTATGTTTTTATGCATTTTATTAAATATTTCCCAGTTGCAATTTCATCTGTTTCCTGTAGCAATTAGGCACCCTGGCAGCAGGTAAGCTTTGAGTTTAACACCTCTTCTCTACAACATACATAGTGGGTGGGTTGGAGGATTTAAGAGAAAGATATAAAGTAAATTTGTATTCAGGCTTCAGAGATCAATCCTAAGGAATTATCTGAGGCACAGAGCGGTAAAGCAATTTGCCCACAGTCACACAGCTAAGTGGTCTAATACAGTACTTGAACCCAGGTCTTCCTTATACCAAACTCAGCATATCAAGTAGTAAACTCATCTGAGGTGAGAGTCACTGTTTAGATCATTGAATTTATAGCCTGGTAGATTGCACTACTTGCCCTTTCATGGAGTTTCCCATGGAAGGAATAATTTCCTAGAATGTTGTTTCATTGCTCACATAGGAAGAAGTGAGTAATTATTTGATATGAGGTTGTTCAAAAGACAGATTTACTGAGTTGGTAACTACTGTATTCTACATAGTGCAATGGTTTTGTTGGTAGGGTGTATTTGGAACCAAT
This sequence comes from Phascolarctos cinereus, assembly GCF_003287225.1. Lineage (NCBI taxonomy): Eukaryota > Metazoa > Chordata > Mammalia > Diprotodontia > Phascolarctidae > Phascolarctos > Phascolarctos cinereus. The sequence continues at coordinate 237,994,140 of NW_027555847.1, forward strand.
GGGTCTAGTTCCACCATTTACTATTACCTATGTGACTTCGGGGAAGGCTCTTCTCTTTCTAGATTTCAGTTTGTTCATGTATAAAATTAAGCGCCTGGACTAATTGGCCTCCAAGGTTCCTTCCAGCTTTAATCAGCTGCTAACTATTTTTTGACAAATTCTTGATGGGTATTATTTAAAATGAGTGTTCTCTTAGCCATATGGGCCCCAAAGGATATGCTGAAATTAGATATGGAAATATCAAAAATTCTCTTGCTGCAGATATCTATCATTAACTTGTTGGAATTTATGGAGAGGATTTTTCAATAGAACACTGAAGAGATAGATATACATAGTTTGGGGAAGGAATGAAGATCCTGGTGTGACAGCTGTTATGAAGTGGGACACTGTTAACAAATGCAAAAGAAGGACCCTGCATTTTACTGTCAGGTATTAAAAAGCTCGTGCTTCACTGAGATAATATATTCAGATCTCTTGTGGGAAGTCCTAGTACTTGGGAATCCCAAAATTGGAAGAGAGCTCAGAATTTATCAAATCTTAGTCCTATCACAAACTGAGACCCCATATATGGCAAGTAGTTCAGTCTCTGACTTAAATCTCCAATAATTTTGGTAGCATTTACCAATAATACGTTTAAATAATTAAGAAATTCACTTGCCTTCTGATCAAACCAGTTTTGGGGTTTTTTTAGTGCCATGTAAATATATGTTTTCAAAAACCCCAGGATATATCCAAATTATGGATGGTACACAAGAACCTGTGGAATCCACTGATCTTTCTCTTTCACAGTCTAATCTAGGATTATAATTACTCCATCTTAAGTCCACTGTGCCTGGTTGCTTTAATAATGCTGTTGACCACATAAACCTATATTCTTAATGGACACAACTACACAATCACTTCATTAATACTTGAGAGGGATTTAGGGAATGGACTCACAGCATTCCGTCGAGCAGAAGAAAACATACTAGGTTGAGCCAGAGTCAGGATGTGTTTTTAATTGTCAATACTTTCCAAATCTAATTTTTGTACTGGCTACCCACCAATAAAATCTGTTGCCATCTACTTAACCATTTAAACTGCAACCCAGCATTTTAACAGGGTTTTCCTTGTAGTAGGGGATTGTAGCTTCTACTTTGCTTTTGGTTAACTACATTAGAGCTCTAACTAGTAATTTTTGTACCCAGAGCAAGTTACACAAAATCTTGCCTGGAGCAAGCAGCTCAAAGTATAGCAGAGTAAGAACAGAAGGTGAAGGGTCCTTACCTGGTTTGGGGCTCCAAGAAGTAAAGAAGCCTATGCCATCCAGCAGCTTCCTATTTTAAGTAATTATTCTCAGTAATCTAGTGCTAAGCCCATTTTCCCCTCTACACTGCTGAAGGACTACAAGTGCCTTCAAAGTCCTCTCAATTTTGACATAGTCCTGGTTGTCCAATCCTCATTATGTTTCTGAAATGCATGGTTGCAGATGCCACATGTATCACAGTATGAAGTCTGAGATTGCTTGCAGGCAGCATGAATCTAAGGTTTTAAAACTATCAACTATGGTGACATTCATTTTAAGAGTAATTTTCTTTCCATAAGCATACTTCATAAATAAATTGCACCTGTGCCTGGTAATTAAAAACAGACAAAACAAAAACAAATAACAAAACATACTGTTCTCAATTAGAAGTTGTATTTATGACTTTGAGAAGAGTGAATTTTCTTTCTTTAACTGATTGCCGAGAAAAGCATTTGGGGAGGAAATGGAAGAGATTGCTAACTGCTCAAATGTGCCATAGAAGGTACCAGCTTACTAAAGAAATAACAACTTTCAGCTTCCTTTGAATCATCTTTTCAGTGCTTAATAATGTAGTGACCCAATGACAGGCAGAGCATACTAGCATGCACTGGAGCCCAGCTAAAGAAGTGTGATTATGTTTCCTCATAAAGGGGATCTAGTGTTTCTTCAGCAATTTCCAATATCCAGCCCGATTCTTTGTTCTTCTGTTGATCTATAGTTCTAATGAAACAATGGAAATCTTTTGCTTAAGAAGATAAAGATGGACTTTTGGTGTTAAGTGCTAAGCATATCTGTAGCATTATAGCCAGCCTATGTAGGGCAGATCTCTACAGATGTTCTGAAATAGAACAGAAGCCGGCTTGTCCTTTCTCTGTGGACCTGGATCTCACAGCTGACGCGGAGACTGAGAGGATATAATCTTGGATGGCCAACAATAATACAAAGCTCTCTTTGGGAAGTAATGTTGTCTTCTTTTTCTAATTCAGATAAATGCTGGCGATGGACAAATCTCAAAAGATTCACTCTTGGGTGGATAAATGTTCTAGCATTCATTTATTTCTTCCAGTTTCTCTAACCTCTTAATCTACTGTGGAAAATCCGATAGCTTTCTGGAGCCTTCTGTTATCACCTAGAGCAGGTCTGTTTTTTTCCTTATCTTTTAGCATTTCACTTCAGGAAGAAAAGAAGCCTGTGAAAAGTCAAATGAAATCCAAACCAAGGAAGGAAGCCAAAGCCATTTCTTCTGAAAATTTTTCTTCAGATCCAGGGGTTGCTTACTAAGCCTTCTTCCCTAGACATTCTGCATCCTTAAATGTCTGTGCCATATTGCTGTATTTCAAATATAAAGATAACTTGTTTTTCCTTAAAGAAAGGACTACAAACAGTATGAAGAGGAATGGAGAGTTGATCATTTTGCAGGAGATTTGTGAGGGCATCTTCTGTTTCTTTGTTTATAGAGCTGTTGCATAGCAGTAGTGATGCCCTTTCCCTTGTCTGTCAGTTTTTTTAGGTTAGGAATCCCAGGAACAAAGAACCAGTAATCAGCTTTTAATGATAAGTCAGCCTGTGCACACATTATGGGAGTGCCAATGAAGAACTAAATCTCCTTCAGGGTACATAAGGAATTCTTACAGTAGTAATTTAAAAAATCAAAACCACAATTTGTGTTTATCTACTGTGCTATCAGAGTAACAAGGTCCTCAAGAAGGGTCCCAGATACAATCAGAGACAATCCCACTGGAGGCAGTCAGCTATGAGAGAAATAGATGGAGGTCATCACAAACTGAGAAAGTATTCTGCTGTTATCACAGTAGGTAATAAGAAAACAAGTCAAACCTATACAGGTACTTATCCTCTTCTCCCTCCACCTAGTGGCTTACTGACTTCTTGATGTCATTTCCAAGATTCAGTCTACACAGGCAAATCAAAGCCAACCTGGTTATGCACAGTAATTCACTCTTAAATTCACTTTCTAATCAAAAGAGAAGAGATTTTTCTCTCCTCTGTCCTCCACATACTGCAATATCTCTGACTTCTTGAACCCTAAAGGACTGAATACTTACACAAATAGTCACTTGCCTAGAATGAAAACACTGATTTTCCCAACGTACAAACTCATGTAAATTATTTTGTTTCTTGTGGGGGTTACCTAGCACAGCATATTGTAGGAGTTTCAAAAATATTGATTCACTAAATGAATAAGTGAAGGAAAATTAGTGGGATGATAAAGTCTCAGACTTCTTTGAAAGAATGAGTTGGAATGGGATGGGTTGTGTCAAAGAAGAAGAAAATATTAGTTGGAAAGTTCCTGGAAGGCAGGAACCCCAATATATTTCCCTATAGCCACCACATTGCTAACACCATAGCATTAGGTACTGGCTAAATTTAATTATGTCTATTAAATAAAACAAGAGCTGCATAACAACTTATCATGTCTTCACTAGGGGGAAGTTGGGGACTTCGTAGTACAAGTCCTAAAAGAAATGCTTACAAGGAGACTTATGATATAGGCTGTAATAATCCCTGCCACTGAGGAGGCTGAGGCTGCTTGGTTGCTTGAATTTGGGAGTTCTCGGTTGCAGCAGGGGTAAAGCTGATCAGGTGATCACACCAAGTTCAGCACCCATATGGTGGCAACCAGACTACTTGAAAAGTGGCAAACTGGCCCGGGTCAGAAATGGAGCAGGTCAAAGTTTCCGTGCTGTTTAGCTATAGGGATGGGATCTATGAGTGGCCACTGCTTTTCCAGCCTTGGTGTGATAAGAAGACCCAGTCTCACACTAACAATAGTAAAATAAAATACAGGCTTAGAAAATATTCTTAAATATTGAAGGAGACAATGCTCAATACTGCCTCTTAAAACTAGGAACACTCAGAGCCCAATTCCTATCACAATGCAGTGATATCTATATTCTCTTCACCTTACAATAGTTTTCAGAAGACTCTTGTCTGAGTGGTAAGTGAGGAAGAGATAACATGTGCTTAAATGGTATGTCGTATATTGATGGAATACACTGTCCTCTTTTTGTTTCAGTATAGCTTAATGGTAAGGATAAGTTGATAAAGCTCACTTCTGGGAGAGGCCTGAGATAGATGTATTCAACACTAGCAATATGGCTTTCCATACCAACCATCTTTTTCCTTCTGTAAGTAGAGTTTTTAGGTGTTCTTTACACAGCCATTTATTGGCAAATAACTGCAGGAGTTCTCTTTGCTGATGAAATCACAGGTCCAGAGGACTAACAGTAACCAAAAATCACCACCATTGGAAGCTAGTAATTGTCACCAACACTTTCTCTCTCTGTGTTCCCTCACCGAAGTGGCAAAGTACAGAAATGATACCATTGTCTGGACACTTAAAGTAGACTTTTCAATTAGCTTTGAGTATCTGGATAGTAAACATTATTGAACACTTACTCTGTGCAAGTTTTAGGCCCTGTACATTTCAGATGAAATTGTTTTAAGGCTGAATTATCTCAGTAATTATCTTAATTCTTAGCTTCATTTTGTCCGAGTTAGATCTGACATTGTTTACAGACTTCTGTGAGATTCTTGGAAGTGTTAAAACTGCAAGGGTGTCTGTACGCCTGAAAAATTCTGCTTTTCTATTTCCTATTTGTTCAGACAGAAAATATTTCCTTGCCAAATTTGAGGGCAAATAAATGCCAAAACTTTCTTTTAATAATCAAAGGGGAAAAATAGATAAGTGAGGTCAGAATGTTAGAAAAGTTGAATGAAAAAGCCTGCAGTATTCCATCTGTGTTCAGCATCAACTAGCATAGACTTCTGGGTTGTAAGTTTAATTATAACTGAAACTCTTTTTTTCCTTTCCAGGTTTTTTGAACCAAGAGAAAAGGAAAGGTTTCTCTTTTTTTAGTATGCAGAGACCAGGATTCATACGAGAGAAGCCCTGTTGAGCTGAGATGAGTGGCTGAGCCGAGTGGCTGAGCCAAATCTATCTAACTCAAAAATCTGAGTAAGTAAATTTTAGGCCCCTCAACTCTAATTGTCTCTTCCAAAAACTATACCTAAATGTGCCATCCCCAAATTATGGAATTCTTGCTCATTTGGGAGACATGCATTGAATTAATCTCTGGGCATCTCCTTTACTATTCTTTCCATTGTGCGGAGGATTTTACAAGTTAATAAAGATTCCCAACACCTCAGGTGGGCAATGCCTAGAATCTTTTTTTTTTAATCAAGAAAAAGGACAGCAAGAGAATATTTGGAAGAATTTAGGTGATTTAAGATTAAGAACTAGATGTCTGAATTAGACAGCCTTCCCTGTGGCAGATAAAAACTGCGGTAACATTTTCTTAAGAACTGAGAACTTAATAGGAGCCAAGCTGTAGCCCTGTTATTCTTTTTTAGATATGGAAATTAGTGGGGGGGGGGTTAAAGATGAGGAAGTAAAATTAGAAAAAGACTTTACTGAGAAAAGGAAAGCATTATTCAGGGTAAGCATGTCATTCTCTGTCCCTTTAAAAATCAATTGAACACAATGCAATATGTTTCTATATGGTGATGAAAACAGAGAGCTAGCAGTTTGTGTTAGCCATAGAAATGCCAGATGTTCCAACAGTGCGTGACTTAGAAATGCTACAAACGAGAGGTTTCTACAGTCAAGAGAATCCTTGGAGACAGAGTCAGATTGAGGAGCGAGTACCAAGCTGGGGGTTTAGCAAAGGTATAATGGCTGGATGTGTTCCTGCTTCTTGGAGTTCCAAAGAATGGTCATGGGAAGCCCCTATTGAGCAGTCGCAGAGTACTGGGTCAATCTCTGTACCAGCTATATCCACAGGCCTGTTACAGAGGGAAGTGAACTTAGGTCCCTAGGATACTGATTTCTTTGCTCTCAAAACAAGAAAACTGTGAAATTTTGCCCACAGGGCTTTCTCCTTCTAATCTATCAGTCTTTAAGGAAGAGAATTAATCAAGGGCCTGAGGAATTGGGCTGATAAATCCCCATTAATAAAATACAGCCCTGACCTCTATGGTTTAACACAGCACTCTCAATGACCTATTCTTTCTACGTATTGTCTGGTATCAGGGTTTAAGCAAAAACTCCAGCACTCAGCGAATAAATGAGAAAGCAATCCAAGGCCTACCCAGACTTTGAGGGAAGAAAATGTCGGAAGAAATAATGAAAGCTTTGAAGGTTGAGCCTTGGATCATCTGAACCTCTGCAACAATTAAAAAAAAAATACTTGAAACCTAATATTGGATATTTGGCTTCACATTGACAAACTTTATTTTGGAGTTTTATAAGCTAAAATGTTACTGAAAACCAATTTCCTTTGCTAGCTGATTTGGAACAATAATACCGTTTTATGAAGCTCTTCAGTTTTAAAATGCCCTCCTTATCAACAATACCTGACAGGACAAAAATAATTCTTCTGTCCTTTCCCCCCTCTCTCCCACCTTTGAATTTTACATCATTTTCTTCCTTTTCTGGGCTCTCCTTCTACAAGACCAGGATGTTGAGGGAATGGAGCCATGTAAAAAAGTGTGGAAGTGGTGAGCATGGAAACCATGGAAATGAAACGTCCTTCCGTCTGAAGTTAACACTGCTTACTAAAGGTTCTTGCTTCCGTTTCCAGAGGCCCCCTTCAGGTGTTATAATTGCTTATCACAGCCAGCACCAAGCCAAACCCAAAGGAGCCAGCAGAAAGAAGGACTTTACATCTAGGTCCATTAAGTCAAGCCACTAAAAAAAGTACAGTGAGAAATAAGTCCATGTGCATTTTCAGTCATAACTGTGGGCAGAAGAACCCATAAGATTCCTCACTTTGGTTCTAAATAACAATTTTTTAAAAAGCTTTTAGAAATAAAGCAAATACATGGTGGGCCTAGGAATGTGAGCTGTCCCAGGTTACTTGTCCACTGAAATAAGTCTCATCCCTAGTCATAAATAAATAATTTCTTTCCTGGTCTCACTTCCATGCCAGGATCAATATCTCTTAACATCTTACTTATTTTATTACTGCTTTTGGTTTTCTGGGGCTGATTGAAAGTTGTTCAGAGGAAATCTTTGGTTTTGCTTAAGTGTCCGTGACATTTAATCATGACTTTCCTTGCAGTTTAATTCCAACCAGTCAATCAGTTAATCCACTTCAATTGATTCTGGGCTCTCTGTTATTGGCTTGCACTCATTGGGCATCCGTTGGTGTCGACTCAGCTGGGTGGCCTGCGTGAAGCTCCTCTCACACCTCTCGCACCTGGTGGAGGCAAGAGAGAAAATTGAGACCAGGGAGCTGCTCCTGGGGGGTGATGGGCTTTGTCTCATCCTGCCTAATCAGAACAGACACTCCAAAGTGGCTTCAGATTTTACCGGCTCAAGAGGTTTAATTGGTGGCTCCTTCCAAGGCCTTGATGCCTATGATGGGACAAGGCCTGTCTGATTCAGAACAGAGGGATCTGTCAATAGGCAGGGGGAAGGTGATTTCTCCAGAGAGGCCTGTCCGGCTGTAGCTCTGATCACTGTCAGTTCAAATAGATAAAGAACAAAAAGAGATTTTTAAGAGTGAGCCATCAAAGAAGCAGCTTGTCTGCAGTTTTCTGCTCTGTAACCCCAAGAAGAAATTGATGACAAATAGAATTTCACCTTCTGCTAATTTAAAATCAGGATTTCAACTTCTGTGAGTATAGGAGACCCAGGGTGATCATCTCTTAGTTTGGAAAAAAGAGGAAGCATTGCATTTGTTTGCAATGCTTGTGGGAGGTTCATTGCTTTTTGTATAAGTTGCTCACATTAACACAACCCAACTTTACTTTAGGCAAAAATACAGCATTTATATATTTCAAGGCTTAAAAAAAAAAGCCAAAACATGTGGGTCCCTAGGGTTACTTCACCTACCCCAAGATTGCAGAAGAACAAATAATGTTCCTCTTCTTCACGATATCTCCAGTCCCTACTTGAAGTAAGAATATTCTCTAGGAGAACTGATGGTATCCCACAGCAGTGAGCTACGTAGATCTCCCAGTCTTTGTTCTGTGTTTACTCACTTAAAAAAAAAAAAGTTTGTCTCCAAACACCGATGCCCACCAATGGATGCAATTATTTATGTGCAAAGAAGCAACATTATAGGCAGTCAGCTATCATGTGAGCCACGGTGGTGCTCAGTGCACAGCCAATTATCAGGAATGGCTGCCTTCCACATTTAGCTGCACTCTTTCATGCTTATAATTTCCCTTCCTTATATCTTCAGAGAAAAAGAAGCTACAAAGGATTTCCCACTATCAACTATCCTAAAATCCTTGTTCATGAAGTTACCCCCTGGAAATCTCAACATTACAGTCATCATGATGAATTCAGACATTCCTCTTCCACCACCAGGGATTCAGGCAAACAATACTCTCTACTACCTTCAGGGCATTTTGCTTTCTACTCTTCTCTAAATTACAGGTGTCCTGCCACCAAATAATTATTTGTGAAAATTTAGACCAAGGATTTGTGTATAGTTCTGAAATTTTTACATAGCTTTTAATGAGGAATTGTGTGTTTGGGAGTTAGAGTTCTTGGATTACATTCGTATTCATTCATCAGGGTCCCTGCACCTGCTGAGCGTGTCAAGTGTGTATAAGTTGTGTTTCTTTGATTGTCTTTCGAGGTTTATTTTTAGCAGCTTGCTTCACTGTTAAAAACTGCACTGTGATCTTGACAAATGTAGAATGTCAGCTTTAATGTATCAGACCTATCAGCTCAATGAAAATAACTCAGAAGTATTGATCACTTAATGATTTTTGGTGTATTCATTAACGTCTCTGCGCAGATCATCCTCCCTCCAGAGCTTCTGAAGTGCTGATGACACATTAGTGTATTGCTGATTGTTTATTAGAAAACTGATTAGTTACTGGATTAGTGTGTCAAAATATACTACCTTTCATTGCTTGACAGACTTTCAAATTATTATATTCCTTTTTATCATGAAGGCACTTGAATCAATTTCAGTGAGAGGATTAGCTCAGACAATTATGAAGCATAGCACTAATACCTAACCTGGGATTTTGGTTTTCCAATACCGTGGGTTTGAATATAGAGTGTTTATGGAGTAAGGTGTTCAGGCTCACATGTCTGGAAGAAACCATGTGAGTAGGCATCTAGATATACTTTTTAGACTACCAGTAATAAGGAAAGAGCTACTCATACTAATGCTGACTAGCTGGGAGCTCAGAGACCATCTACTCCAGTAGTTCTAAGCCTTTTTGGTGTGTTTCATGGATTTGTATGGCAGCCTATGGACCTTCCTGAGAATAATGTTTTTAAGTATATAAAGTAAAATACATAAGATTACAAAGGAAACCAATTTCTATTGAAATGAAGATTTTTTTTCCATGTAAGTTCACAGATCACTGATGAAGGGGGCTGGTAAATATTTGTATACTGGTAAATGGTTAACAACTGGCCATCCAAAGGGGAAAATGTATGCGTACATGGTTTTACATTTAATTTGTATTATTAATATTTTGTACTTCACTTTCTTTAGGCTAGACAATCAACAAAATAGCAAATCAAGTTCTGATTTATAGCATTTGCCGATTCCTGAGGTGTAAATACACCGAAATTTAGGGCTGGCTCTGACACACTTCTGGAATTAGTTTAAGAATGCCTCGTCTATATTAACCTCCTCCTTGTACAGATAAGGAAACTCAGGATAAGTAGCTTTAGATTTTCCTCCAATGTAAGTGTAACTGCCTTCTGCCCTGGGGCCATGCTAATTAGTGAGAGCTGACTACACCCAGCCAGACTCAGCCTCCCAACCACACTTCCCTGCCACCTTCTTGTCATGCCACCCTAATACTGCACCCACCCAAATGACGCTCTAGCTCCAGTGCTGGGGCTGTGCTGATGGGGGAAAGCTCACTACATCTAGCCAGCTCCAGCCACCTGACTAAGCTCCCCTGCCATCTTCCTTCCACACTTCCCTGCACTTATTTTTCGACCCCTCTCCTCATTTTGCTGTGGGGATATTAATTAAATCAGCACTTATAATTGCTTCTGAAAAAGGTGAGTCAATTGATTGTACTATGGCTTTACTAACTATGCCTATGATTTCACCCTTTGCTGACTACCATGCCCCTATGTGTATTGTTCTCCCTATCAGAACATAAGCACTTCGATGGCTGGGCCTTGTCTTTTTATCCCCAGTGCTCAGAATAATTCCCATCACATCATAAGTGCTTAATAACCGTTTCTTTCTTTCCTTTCCCTTTTTCTCCCTCTCTCCCTCCTTTTTTCTTCCCTCCTTCCCTTCCTTCTTCCTTCCTAAATTCTTTCTTAAGAATGTATGTGCAAAGAAAACATAGTGGTAGTTCTCAAGATAGAACTATTTTGCAGGAAGATCATGGCTAAAAAAAAAATATCCTCCAGTGTAGTCTACATGTCTGCTCCCTTAGAAAGTGAGCAGGTGAGTAGAAAGTGAGGAGGTGAGTAGAACAAGTTGCTGATTTAGTTTGCTTTACTGGCAGATTCACGTCTAGCCTAAAGATTCACATGGGTAGAGTACTAACAAAATCAGGTGAGTTAATAAATATTTTACATCACAAATCTGCACAGTAAAAGGTTGGACAAAGGAAGTTGTGATCTTTTTGTACGAGAGAAAGTACTCAGGTTAGATGCTCTCAGGGGCAAGCCGATAAAAGTTTAACAACTGGCTCTCCAGGGAGGAAAAGTGTACTCATGACACTTTAAGTTTAATCTTCCCATTAGCATTTTCTCCATCACTCCTATAAGTCCAGACCAGGGAACAATGAGTATCGTCCCACCACTGTCTGTTTTTGTAAAGCCTGCAAGATGACTAACAAAACAATAAATGAAACCCCAATTTATAGTGCTCACTAGTTTCCAATAAATGAAACCCCAATTTATAGTGCTCACTAGTTTCCAAGGTGTAAATGCTCACCCTGAAAATTTAACAATCTCTCCTGTAGGCACTGGCTCTAGCATGCATGCCCTTGGGTGTTCATGAGTTGATGGAATATATCCCTTTCTCTGGTATCATTTCATGAATTCAAAAGTAAACACACAGGGGCAGCTAGGTGGCGCAGTGGATAGAGCACTGGCCCTGAAATGAGGAGGATCTGAGTTCAAATCCGACCTCAGACCAAACACTTGACACTTACTAGCTGTATGACCGTGGGCAAGTCACTTAACCCCAATTGCCTAAAAAAAAAAAAAAAAGTAAACACAGTGAAAACTATAAGTTAAAATACAGCACTTGTACTGGCAAACTAATCCTGATCAGCTTTCAAGCCCAGTACATGTCTTTGTATTTCATACCACTATGATGGGATGAAGAGGAAAAGATGATGATGTTAATGGCAAAGTAGTGGGAAAGAAGGACATGTTCTTGAACATTTCCTTGTGCACTTCACAGACAAGAACGGAATGGGAGTAATGTATTTCGTGTTCTGAATTGGTTTGCATGGCAGAGTTTTTGTCAGTGAAACCAGAAAGTTTGACATAAAACCAGAAAGTCCTAAAAATGATAGCAAAGAAAAATGAAATAATCTTGGTCCTTGACTTTGTATCAGTCTGAAAGTCATAAGACTAGATTTGAACTCATTCTTCACTTAAGTAGGTGGCTGATCAGTTTCAGCTAGTCAATAGTCATTTATTGTCTACTATGTGTCAGACACAGTCAAACACTGGGGATACAAAAAAGAGGCAAAAGATAATTTCTGCCCTCAAGGAGCTTACAATCTAGCGAGGGAGACAAGAAGCAAACAAAAATGCAAAATCAAGCCATATACAGCATAAAGAGGAAATAATTAAGAGTGAAGACACTAGAATTAAGAGGTAACAGGAAAGGCTTCCTGTAGAAGATGAGATTTTAGTTGGAACCTACAAGAAACTGGGGAAAGCAGAAGGCAGAAATGAGGAGGAAGAACATTCCAGGCTTGGAGAATGGCCAGAGAAAATGCTTGGAGCCAAAAGATGGAGTACCTTATTCATGCAATAGCAAGGAGGCCAGTGTTTGTAATTATACTATAAGGAGTGGAGGAGGTGGCATTCACATTCACGTTCACACACACACACACACACACACACACACACACACACACATATACATACACACATGCATCCATGCATGCATGCTTGTACATACATGCACACACACTTTAATTAATTTCATTAAGATCAAGACACCTCAGTTGAGGTATATCACAGAATCAGTCAATAGACTTGATTAGGTTTTAATGTAAAAAAAAAAGCTTAATCTCTACTATGATCTGTTTATCAGGTACAAACTATCTCTCAAGAAGGAAATATTGTGATTGGTTGAGAGAATGAGTTATGCCTCTGGGACCTATAGATAAAAACAAACCCAATTCATGTGTTCAACAGTTTGGGAGTAGGAGGATTCTAGCCCTAGGAGTATCTTATGAAGGAAGATTCCTTTACCTGTATAAGAAAGCAACAAGGAAAGGACCATTTCATTGAAGCTACTGGACCAGTAATTTACAATGCACCCACCTGGAAGCAGAGAGATGGACTAAGAAAGACACAAATATGGAGAGATAGTCACACAAGAGAAGAGAGAGCTTCAGAAAGCTTAACCCTGAGGTGGGGAACCTGCAACCTCAAGGCCACACCCCTGGCCTAACCCCTCATGGTAGAGATAAGTGATAGCTATGGACTTAAGAAATAAGCAGATCTTGGAAGGCAGCTGATCAAACTGTCCAGCAAAGAGCTTACCCAATAGAAGCTGCATGAGGACCCTACAAAGAGAAAAAGGACCTCTGTACCAAGAGTTGTGAGTTCCCCACTATCATATATTTCCCACTACCATCATACCCCAAACATAAGCCCACTCTCCCCTCCTATGTGTTTGTGGAACAGTCTGCCCCAGACTTTGGGGGGGAACGTTTTGTACCAACTCATCTTACAATACCCCCTTAGTACATGTCTTTGCTAAAAGTGAATTTGCAATTCACTGACTGCTAATGGAAAGCTTACTAGTGGCAAAGCTAATAAGCAATATTCACAGGATATTAAGAGCTTCCTTACTACTGAAGATAATTTAGGATTTGCCTTATGCTAAAAAGAAGAGAAAAAATGGGATATTTTTATAATTCAAAAGGGAAGCAGTAAAAATGCTAAACCTATACCACATATTTGTCGACCTGAATTGCATACTACATTTAGCCCTGGGTCAAGGGCCCAGCAAACAGGTAGGTAGTAACTCAATGTAAGTTTATTTATTTGCCTCTGATGTTTGAACCAGATACTTAAGGTACAAAATATTAAGGTAAGTTATTTTCTTTTTGTAACCAAGCCAGAGATGAAAAACATTTCCTTGAATACATTTATGGCCTGACTGCAGATTCCAAAGGCAAAAGCATGAGGTAGGCATCAAATAAACTATGTGGAGTATTTTGAGGTTTGCCCAGTTATAATGAAGAGAGAGAATGTTGTCCTCAGGACACATTTTCTATGACTTGCAATAACTCATAAATAGTTATATGACCAGCTAGTTCCCCACGACGTCCTAGTCCTACATATCCTGCAAAATAAACCAAGCTCTGACCTTTTCATTTTTGGTAAATTTCTATTCATTCTTGAGAGTACAGTTTAAAGATAGATTTGGATACTGTGGTCTACACCCAAGAGCTACGATGTATAATTAATAATAATAATGACACACATTTCATGGGGCTTTATTCTTTATAAAATACTTCTCCCACAATATCCTTGTGAGTCGGGAAATGTGCTCCTTAGTAAATGTTGATGTTTATTAGAATGCAAAGCTATAGTAAAGCAATAAAAGAAATTCAGACCTCTTGACTTTAAATCTCATTCGTGATTAGCCACTTAGGTTTTTTGTTTTTTGTTTCTGCTTCTATAATCCTCACCAACTTCTAAAAATCACTTCAGCAAAAGTCTCCTAATAAATTTCAGCATTTGTTTTCACTCGATGCCTTATACAGAAGATCCCTTGCCCAAACAGAGAAATAGAAAAGAAACTTGATTTTATACACATGTACATATATGTGTATGCATATATATATATATGTATATATATATGTGTGTGTGTGTGTGTATATACATATATATACACACACATGTATATATATGTATATATATACATATATATACACACACACACACATATGTATATATATATATATATGTATACACACACACATACATACACACACACACACACACAGCATGGCTTGCTGGAGAGATGGTCAGCCTTGGAAATAGAAGACTTGGGTTCAAGTCTTCACTCTGACACACATTAGTTGTGTAAACAGGGGCCAGTCATTTAACATCCCAGTTACCCAGGAAACTTTCTAAATCTCAGATGAGTTTCTGGTCTGTAACAGTAGAGAGAATTCTTTACATTGATGAAATCAGAAGCCTGGACCCTCCCCTAATACACATATACACGTCCCAATTAAGACACTGGATACTCAATTGTCAGAGATGTACGCAGACACAGACACACACACACACACACACACACACACACACAAACACATTCAGCAAAGGCAGCCTAATAGATAGAAAGCTGGTCTCAAAGTCAGAAAGACCATGTTCATATCCTGCCTCTGACTTACACGAGCTGTGTGACCCTGGGCAAGTCATTTAAACTCTCAGCACTCTAGGAAGCTCTCTAAAAATATAACTTGTAATAAGTTATAGGGAAGATGCCATCCTACATTGATAGAGGGGATTTCCTTACGCTAGTATTTCCTATACCTGTGAAATCACAGATCTAATCTTTATCCCTAAACACATGTATATACACACATACACATATACACTCACACACATACACAAGGCCTACTATTTAGAAGTTTCACCTTTTCAAATGCAGTTTTCTTCTTTTAAGATACAGTCTTTAAGTTAATCCCCATTAGATGAATACATAAAATTAATGTTTATAAATAAAATTAATGTTTATTATGAATCCCATTTTGCTGCAGTGGGAATTTTTTGAATGTTTTGTGAGATGGTATAATGGCATCTCTGTAATATTTATGAAATCCAAATGGGTATGGATATCTATGAACTACACATGACTGCCTCAGGACTGCTTAATGCTGAGACTGAATAGTATAGATAAAAGGACTTAACTTTCCATTTTCCTTACAGAAAGGTGAATGGATTCCTAGACAGCTCTTCCCTAGGCATGTAGCATGTCATGAAGGAAAACTACAAATAGCGTGAAGATACCTTGACATAAGCAATAATAGAAGAAAAAGAAATCTGCTCACTTCATACCGGCCTAGCTAACTGCTTCCTTTTCACCAATTAAATCTCTCTGTCTCTCTGTCTCTCTCTCTCTCTCTCTCTCTCTCTCTCTCTCTCTCTCTCTCTCGCTCACACACACACACACACACACACACACACACATTTTAAGAGAAGCATCATTTCATGAAATCTTAATATGATAAATTAAATTTAAGGAAAAATGTTAAATCTATTGGAAACATGACAAAAACAGGCTGTTAGGGGGGGAAATTGAGTGGAGTCAACGAGGTTACACATAAGTAACACCTTAACATTAATAGAAATCTATTTTCCATTTTGACCCTGAAACCTCTTCAATTAATTACTAAAATCTATTTACACAGCTACCAGATAAAAATCAATCTGATTCCTAGCACCATGTTTGGTCCACTCTTATGAACTGCTTTTTTTTTTTTAATGAGCTTAACTTTGAAAGGCCCAGGTGCAGATGCTTAGGTGCTCCCTGGCAAAGCCTACTCACAAAGCTCTATGATCAACATCCTGGAAAATGTAAGATGATCATCATTCTCATCCACAGAGGTGAGGGCAGAATTTGTGACTCTTTGATGGTCAAATGTGCGAGCTGTCAAAGGCCAAAGGCTTTGATAAATTCCATGTTGGAAGAGACAGATTCACACCTGGTCAGCATCTGGCCTATTGTTCTTTATATAGAATCCAAATGATACTAATTGCCATTGTTTTCCATTATTAATTAATGCCATAAATGAAACCAAGAAAGAGAGAAATAGATTTTACTAGGTCAAAAGAAAATGCTCTGTCCTTGATAGTGAAAAAAGGTAAACAAAAAAATTTTCATTCATTTCTCCCTCCATTGGCAGGACAATAAGGATATTTGGGGGCCAAATCAGTCAGACTTATTCTTATCCAGGTCATTGTTTGGTCTCAGGCAGAAAATAATACTGCTCCCTGCTAGTTGGGTCCAGATATCAAGAATGACACATTATTTAAAGAAACAGTCTTGTTAGCATTGTCCTTCTTCGTGGCTGAGACTGAGCATAGGAATTAATCTTCTCATTATTTTACACAGTACTAATTTTGCTTCAGTTCTTAGGTTTGTCCCTTACTAGGGGAACTGATGCAGGATCCCCATGCCCTTTTCCTTTTTCCTTCTTAAACAAAAAAATTAAGAGTAGTATGGGAAATAATTGAGACATTCAAAAGGTTTCAGAACAATGAAGTGCTCTATACATAAGTAGTAAGAGCTATATCAAGGATCATTACAACCTTGTCAAAGCTATGATTTCCATTGCATGTCTTTGTCTCAGCTAAAACTAAAATTGTTCTTTGAGATGCTCTTTCTCTGCCAATGTTCAAGTCTACTTTTTCTTCTATCAGCAGAAACCCTGACAAGGACAATGATGTTTCTTGTTTCTGGTTTTTGTTCTGTCATCAACATAGTAATTTTGAAGCCCTAAAAGCACCCTGAATGAACAGTCACAATATTTGATCTAAGGTTAAACATCAGGAGGCATGATCAGTCTCATGCCTACAACGAAGTAGCTTAGTACATTTGGGGAGTGGAAGGAAAGCCATTCACTAGATATCTTAAAGAAAATCCTTCCCTTTGTAGCCATTATTCAATTGTCAATTAATTACAGTTATACTTCTCTAGTGGATGAAAAGAATATGCCTCAAAGGACTTTTCAGAGATTGTCCTCTTGAATCTTAGACTCAAAATCTTAGACTTAAAGAAGTTGTCTCATTTAAAGGTAAAGTGAGGTTTCAAAGAGGTCAAGTGACTTGCTCACAGTCCTATAGCTATTAATTGGCTGAACCAAAACTAAACCAGATATACAGAATAAAGCCTGCTAACAATCTCTCAGAAAAAAATACAACTCTTCTTAGAGTCTGGATTTTGATCTTCCAAGTGCCTTAATCATTAGTTGGTTGAGATAGACAGTATGGTGCTGGGGACCCTCCTCTTTTTCCCTGCACATAGGAGAAGCTGCTAAAAATAGATGAGAGGGGGAAATATCTCATGTCTTAGTTACTTACTTGAAGGGTTTTTCTCCAGTATGAGTTCTGATATGGTTGTTGAGGGTGGTAGCCCCAGCAAAGGCGCGACCGCAATAGCCACACTTGAAAGGTCTGTCGCTGGAGTGGGTAACCACATGGTTCCTCAGTTCAGAAGGCTGGGAGAAGGACTGGGAGCAGTGACCACACTGGTAGGGTCTGAAACAGAGACACAGCCTGATCATTCTTGTCTGCTTCAACAAAAGGAGGAGTTCCTTACCTCTTAAGAAGGGGCCAAATCTTTTAACAGAATCCCTAAAGTTTCTTGATTGTGTATCCCATCAGTAAAAAATTTCTATGCACTCATCTCTAATACAGGAATATTTGCTTATTTATAAATTATATACATGTATTACTCTAGTAATAATAATGTACAATATAAAATGTGTGCAAAATAGAAATGAAAGATTGAGATAAAGTAATATAATATTTTGGTTTTAATCAGTATTAAAACCTTTTGCTCTCACTAAATAATAATAATGCTATTTTTAGTGAGAGAAATGTGATGGAATATATCTCACTATTTTTGCAAATCACTTTGTGATTTGAAGGTTCACTTGGAAGTTTAGTACATTCCATTATTTAATGGTTGTCACAGCTAGCAAAGATACCTCACAAAGATATATAGATCCAAAAGGAAGAAGTGCATCATTGTTGGTACTTACTAAATCATGATACTCACTTTTCCAATCCCATCCACTAGTTATGAAAAGATTATTTGTTGAAATTCAGCTAGTAAGTTTACATCTTTTCTGACATAAGTCATTTGTTTTTATAAACTAATTGGAAGGTGTTGCATTTTTTCAATGTTTAACAAAAAGTTTCAAATTTCACTGGTTCTTCATTTGGAAAATTTCTAATCAAGTTTGGAAATGTTTCCAAGTTTTAAAGTGTGCAGATATGAGGGGCTCTTTTTTTTTTAATAGGTTACATACTTGTATGATTTTCAGAAATCCATAGAGGAGAAAGTTAAGTATCCAAGAGGAGAGAGTGGTCAACAGTATTAAATACTGCAAAAAGGTCAAGAAAGATGAGTACTGAGAAAAGGCCATCATATTTTGGCAGTTAAGAAATTGTTGGTAATTTTTAAGAGAGCAGCTTTAGTTGAATGAGAAGTCAAGAGGAGAAGAAGGTTGAGAACCCAGGAAATTGGTGATGCCCTGCAGGGAAAAGGGAAATTAGAAAGGATACATTTGGAAGGCAAGATAATGCAATGACATCTGTGACACACATTGCAACCTATTTATCCTCTGCTTCTCAATCTAAAGAAAGAAAAATGTTGGGGCAGTCTTACTCACTAGACAGTATCCCAGGGCACAGATTCTACCTGCTGGGGGCTCCTGCAGGAGCCACAAAGTTATCTCAGCAGTAGGGTGTAGGGTCTCTTGGCCAGAGTTTGGGGAAAAGTCAGAGAGGAATCAGAGCTATTCTGAGTACTTGGTCCATCCATAAAGCATAGTGGTGGTATTGTTGTGTTGAAGACAATGAATGAATGAATGAATGAATGAATGAATGAATGAATGAATGAAAGAAAATGAATTTATTAAGCCCTTACTATGTTCTAAGTCCTTGAGTTACAAATATAAGCAAAGATAGTCCCTACCCTCAAGGAGCATACATTCTAATGGGAAGGCACAAAAAGGAGGAATGAGGGACAGGGGCTCTTTGGAAGTAGACTGACATACTACTTTGGAGAACTGGTTCTAGAACTGGAAGAGGTTGGAGCTGGCAGTGAGAGTACGCATGCATGTAGCACCAGGGGGCTGGCAAGAAGATGCTATGGAATAAGGAGAATAAAGCAAAGTGAAGTACAGCAGTTCTGGTGACAAAAGTGACAAAACTTGAAGATAGTATGGCCAGAGATGATTGGTTATCACAGAGAAATGAAATACAACTTTATCTTCCCACTTTCTAATTTGCTGGTCATACTCTGGCTATTTTCGCTGGTGGGCCAGTCCATGGCCATGGCCCCCATGTTGGGCTGTAGACCTTCAAAGTGGAGTATAGAAAGGATTTTAATCACTAGCTGTCCGTTTCTTTAGTGTCATATAGAATATGCTTACACATGCCCTTTAAGGTAAATTAATTTCCAAAATAAGTCAAATTTATTTCCAGTGCTAACGATACGGTACCAAAATTCATTTTAAAAAATTTCCACAAAATTCAGAATTTTGTGTGCAGAGAGGCACAGGTTTGATCAAGTAGAATGTTGAAGAGAAAGCTTTTCCATAAAAAGAAAAAAAAGCTTTCAATAGTACAAAATATAGCTATATTTACACCATGCCTTTTACTTGCCAAAGAGTTTTATCCTATTTATTGTCTCCTTTGATCCTTACAACATCTCTGTGAGGTAGGTAAAGAAGCTGTTACTACCTACATTTGATAACTAAGGAAACTGGATGTAAAGCCTAAGATGACCAAGAACCAGGGAGAAAGGCCATCTTTGGGTGACTCTGACTTATGTCATGCATTTTTATGAAAATATGCATTTATGTGGTTCAGGGCCCCTCTACAATCATAATATCTGATATGCCCAGGTAAAAAGTGAGAGTGAACTTTTAAAATGTCTCTTTATATTTAAATACGCTTTCAGATTTGAATTTTAGCTTGTTTGCTCCTTTTACTAATTGACAAAGGTATCATCCATGAGAGGCTTCTCCCTGAAAATCTCTGTTTAACCCAGAAGTGAATAGAGATATGCAGCAAGTGCCACCATTTGTTGCCTAGTAAAGAATGGGGTTGGGGGCAGCAAGCGAGGTGGTGCAGTAGATAGAGCACTGGCTCTGGAGTCAGGAGGACCTGAGTTCAAATCCGGCCTCAGACACTTAACACTTACTAGCTGTGTGACCTTGGGCAAGTCACTTAACCCCATTGCCTAGCCAAAGAAACCAAAACAAAACCAACAACAAAAAAAATTAAAAAATAAATAAAGAATAGGATGGGATACTTTTTGCAATGGTTTGACTTTTCTGAAAAGGCCACCGGAAACCAATCATCATCATCACAGCTAGAAGTCATATAGTACTTTAAAGTGTGCAAAACACTTTACATGTGTTAACCCATTTGATCCTTACAACAACCTTGTGAGGTGGGTGCTGTTATTAACCCCATTATAAAATGAGAAAATTTAAGCCAGGGACATTGACTTGCTTGGTGTTACACATCTTAGTGAAATGTCTGAGGCAGGCTCCAACTCAGGTCTTCCTAACTCCAAATCCTGAGCTCTATCCCTTGTGCCACCAGCAGAAAACCTTCCTCGTTAGCTTGAAAGAATAAATCAATTTTGGTTTTCATGAAACAGATTAAATGTTCAATTTTATTTTTGAAATTCTCTTCTCTGCCCATCAGAAGCCACTGAGTTATATGAAGTCTTTCAAGTTTTCCCTTTTTAAAAAAAAATGTGTTATATAATTCCACAGCAGGGTTTGAATTTGTTTATCAAAATTTGGTTAGGAAAACTGGAACTATGTCTAGAGAAATATCCATGGTACTCCATAGAGTCCTAATTTGTGGCCCAGTTTTCACTGTCTGCACTTATACAGCCAAGGGCCAAGGCAGACTTAATTGTTCCTCTTAATAAATGTGTGTGCTCAAATGGCTGCAAACTAAAATGAAAGGCAGCAGACAATGGTGACCGAGCATGTACAACAATTCAATTAAGTGCAAAATAAAGTGTACCCTCTCATTTGTCAAGTGAGCTGCTTAATTGTGGCTACTTGCATCACTGATCACAAATACTATTATTTTACAGTGCTTCAGAACACTGAGCTCTGATCGTAGAATTTTTTAGCCTGATTAATAGCCTAGGATTAGTCAATAGCTCAATTCAATGCAATTTTAATTACTTCCATTTGGAAATCTATCTAACTGCTGCTCTCCCCCAAATTTCAAAGGAATATATATGTAAAAGTTGTTGGTGGGAAGTTTATCAACCTTGACAAATTGTGCATGTCTTTTCTCATGACCATAATATGTCCCTTTGAGCTCTCTTATAATTGTATGAAGTTTAAAATGTTTTTATGTTTTAACCTGTTCTTTGTGGTCATCATTAACATAAAAGTCTTGAATTGAAAAGTAAGTATTTCTTAGAAGCCATGTGTTTAAAACGCTGTGAAAGATTATGAAAAATTTCAACCTAAAAGAATGTATTCATATATGCTATGCCCACTGACAATTGATTTTTTTTCTAATACTGAAAGGTACCATTAACATTATTAGCCTCTGGTTATCTATTTTTAATAGCTACTAAGATAAACAATAAACCATTAGATGTAAAACCAATTTATCTTTCTTTCCCTAAGAACGCTGTCAAAAGTTTGGTTGATTTATTTCCAAAGACAAAAGTCAATTTAGTCTTTGTATGTAAATACTCAAAAGAAAGCAACTGAAGATCTAAGGTGATCCTGGCTGTCAGGGAGAGCTGGTTCTAAAATATTTTAGCCTATGACAGTATTGAGAAGTTGCTATTAAGAACTGCAGATATTAGCACCGTGTAGTGTGAAGAACCCTGAGGTTCTAATGCTAGTGGACCAGTAATGAGTAAATAACCTCTTTGTATTTTATTTCCAAATGAATGAATGAACATTTATTAAGCTTAAACTGTGCTGAGGGCTGGGGATATACACATATTCAAGCAAGAAAGCCCTCAAGGAGCTTACATTCTAATAAGACAACATACATAGGGAAGTGATGGCTTAGCGTGTCCTCATTTGCTATGTCACACTAGATGCTTCAGCATTTACCTACTTTACTACTTCTAGGATTTCATGTCATATAAGTAAATATATGCAAATAGCATTTTATTTTTTCCAATTACATGTAAAGATAGTTTTCAACACTCATTTTTATAAGATTTTGAGTTCAAATTTTTCTGTCCTTTCCCTCCCTCCTCCCCCAGAGGACAGGCAATCTGATATAGGTTATATGTGTGCAATCCTATTAACCATATTTCCATATCAGTCATGTTGTGAAAGAAACAGAACAAAAGGAAAACACACACACACACACACACACACACACACACACAAAGTGAAAATAATATGCCTCAATCTGCATTCAGACTCCATCAGCTCTTTCTCTGGATGTAAACACATTTTCCATTATGAGTCTTTTGGAATTGCCTTGGATCATTGTATCGCTGAGAAGAGCTAAGTCTATCATAGTTGATCATTGCATAATGTTGCTGTTACTGTGTACAATGTTCTCCTGGTTCTGCTCACTTCATTCAGCATCAATTCATGTAAGTCTTTCTAGGTTTTTCTGAAATTTCTCAGCATTTCTTACAGCATTTCTTATAGTACTTATATTTCTTATAGTACTCCATTACATCCATATACCACAACTTTTTAACCATTCTCCTATTGATGGATATCTCCTCAATTTCCAGTTCTTTGCCACCACAAAAAGAATTGCTATAAATATTTTGCACATGTAGGTGCTTTCCCCTTTTTTATGATCTCTTTGGGTACAACCCTAGTAGTGGTATTGCTAGATCAAAGTTTATGCAGAGTTTGATTGCCCTTTGGGCATAGTCCCAAATTGCTTTCCAGAATAGTTGAGTCAGTTCACAACTCCACTAAACAAAGCATTAGTGTCCCAATTTGGGGATCTACTTTTTAAAAATATCATTATTTTCATGTCATCTGCATTCACAACAGTAGCATTTCATTATTCTGAAAGCAAATATAATTGATAGTCTTAAGAACAGCAGCATTTTATTTAAATGCTTAATTCTACTTTTATTTCCGACTGCAGATAAAATCAATTTCTAATTCTTTTCTTTCCCTTATTCTGTCTGTATGCCTATTGTGGAATAAACATAGTAATTCTACATTTCTTGCCTAAACAACAGAAGCCCACTAAATGAAAAATTGTGCAGAAATTTTTTTCTGTCTCATATTAAGTATCTTTCTCATCTTTTAATATTTACTTTGTTATGGGCAAAATAATCTCCTCTCTGAGTTCATGTGGTAGGTAACTAATGCCAAATATATATTTACCACAACACAGAAATTATGGAGGTAAAAAAACCTAGGTTTTATTATTATGCTCAAGCACAGGTTCAGGTTTCAAAGAAAACCCAACCTATTATGAGGATTCTAACAAGGTTTCTTATAGGAAAAATTATGCCATAATAACAGAGAAATAATTCATTTATGTATTACAATCCTGTATATTCCTCTTAGGCCATAAAAGTTAAAGAAAAGGTAGGTCCAAAATCCCATATTTTCTTCAATGTCATAAAAGTTCAACAAACTTAAACAGAGTCATAATCTCATATATCCCCTGAGGAAACGAACCTCATCAAACAAACTGATGGTAAACTAAGTCAGGTTACAGATTAAACTACATTTAAAGACTACAAATAGTCTGATTGAGAAGGAAGATTTACATGTAGTCAAGGAGTGAGGGACAGTTGAGATTCTTCCTCTGGCTTCTTATCTAAGGAATGTTAAAGGCTCTAAGTAAATTTTTACATCTCATGGAATAGGTTTTGGTCCCATGTTAATACTAACCAAAAGATGCAGGAGGAATGAAAAGAAATAAAAAATTCCCATAACAACTTTAATTTCTATTTTCTGTACAAGCTTTTTTTTCCCTTTCACAGATGTTGTGTCAATTGCACAAAAGTTCAGAAAAAACACTTTTTCAGCTCATGACCACATATCCATTGTCTTCCTTAGATTACGTATAGTTTCTCTCCTTTTTATGTAAAAAAAATTACTAAGGAATAAACGGGGTCCACGTCAGCCTATAACTCTGCAACAGTCCTGGTACACATTTAGAGCAGAACAAGGATAACAACACAATTTTCTCCCTCCTCTGGCATTATCTGAAACTGGCTGTTCTCTGAAAAAGACTATTCTGGAAAAATGTGCAACTCATTTGCTTTAACTCTGTAATTGGTTTGGTATACACATACGAAAAGGATGGAACATTTAACAACATTCAGTTTGGTTTGGTTTGAAATTTTTAATCCTCCTTTGATATGTATTTCATGGCATGAAAGCCTCCAGGATAAAAGATGTTCAGTCAGGGCTACATTCACTCCTTGCTCAATGAAGGCTAGTTCCAGTGCAGATCTCCCAGTGACTTCAAAGGGAGCTCCACCCTTGGGTCACTGCTGGCTGTGTGCAGTGAGAAAAGAACATAGCCCTATCTAAGGAGAAAAATATTTCAGGAAAGCTACAGAAGGGGTGAACCAAAGGGCTTGAAGAAAAGTGCAGTCTAGGAAAAAGATCTCTTTGCTGTCTAAAAAAAAAAGGACACCCAGAAAAAAACCCCAGTAAAACATGTAAAGATGGCTATATCCCATCCCCTCCATCTCCCTCCCCTATACCCCCACAAAAAAAAAAATTATGGTGATGGATAAATTTCCAGATTCTCCCTCCAGGGGATTTTTTTCTTCCCTCTGCATATTTTATTTACTGGCTTACATGATATGAAACAAAGACTAGACAGCACAAATGTAAACATCCGAAGATATTCTAGAGGAATCTCCCCCTTTGTGGCTGCATACCACACTGAATTACCACACACAACCAACCAACAGGCATGGGGGCAGGGGGGAGGAGGAAGGAAGCCAAATGTAAAAGAACATTAGTGATTTTAAGTACAGTTCTGGAAGGGAGGGGGAAGAAAAGAGAATAGGCAATTGTCTAAAAATGATTCACTGTGATTGAAGGCTTTTGGTTGCTCCTTTCTAGAGATTCCCAAATGGGATTTGAGAGATTTCTGCAGCAGAAAAACAGAAGAGAAACGGGATTTCTGACTCTTGGTTCAAACAAAATTGAGTCAAGATAACTTCAGCTGGGCAATGTATTCACAGGAAGGAGCCAACGCTTAGGAAAAATCTCTAACTCAAATATGGATGGACTTCAATTCCAACTTCCTCCCCTGTCTGACATTGTTTGAAAAGAAAAAAGAAAAAGAAAAACAATAGATTAGAATAAGGAAGAAAGGCCTTTGAAAAATTTCTCAGTTTTAGGGAAGAAATAACATGAACACGAACCTGGAGTCCTCTTGAGTAGCTCTGTGGTGGAAATTTGAGACAAGGGTTCCAATTAAGAAGGGATCGCAATATTCAAGTGAAGGGGATAAGGACCTAAACTGGGATGGTGGCTGTGTGAGTTGACAGAAGGGAATAGATGCGGGCATACTGTGGATGTAGAAATGACAAGACTTAGATGGTTATGTGGAGCAGGGAAGGAAAGAAGGGGGGAAAAGCATTTATTAAACACTTACTACATGCCAGATACTGTTCTCGGTGCTTTACAAATGTTATCTCTCTTGATCTTTTCAAGAACCCTGGGAATGGCTCCCAGACAGAGGTTATGTGCTTGTCCAGAGTTACACAGCTACTAAATATCTGAGGCTGGATTTAAACTCAGGTCCTTCTGACTCAGGCCCAGTAATCTACCTCTCTACCCACTGTGCCAGCTGGGTATCTCTAGGAAAGTTAGTAGTTGAATATGACAAGTCTGCAAACCTATCACCAGAAGGTGAGTAATGGTCTCAATAGTAATAGAGAAATTTGGAAAAGGAAAGATTTAGGAAAGAGGTAGGGAAACTGTGGCCTTCTAGGTCTTTAGGTGTGGCCTTTTGACGAAGTCCAAATTTTGCAGAACAAATCCTTTTATTAAGCAGATGTGTTCTGTGGAGTTTGGAGTCCGTCAAAGGGCAGTCCTTGGTTTAGGAAGAAAGATAATGTGAAGTCTGTGATACTAGATCTCAACTTGTTCACACCTGCCCACTCTGTGTGACCCAAAATGAAAAGTGGAGTTTGTGTCAGGGCTCTAACTCACTATCACTACCCAGAGCAAAGAGCCTGCACTCAGGAGGTGACGTGGAGCAGGGAGTGGGTAGGCCGGGCCAAGGAATTTTCCAATAGAACCAGGGCAGCTACTTCATGGGTGCCCCATAGTTAACTTATAGCTGCCATGAAGGGATGGCTAGTTTAGAAGTGAGCAAAGAGGGAATGTTGAGAGAAATGGAAGGGGAATGGAATCAACATTTATGTAATGCCTACTGTGCCAGGTACTGTGCAGTTCTTTTCAACAACAAATATTTCATTTGATCCTCGTAACAATCCTGCAAGGTAGGTGCTATTATTATCCCTATTTCTCAGCTGAAGAAACTGAGGCAGAGAAAGGTTAAGTGACTTACTCAAATACTAAGTGTCTGAGACTGGATTTGAACTCAGGTCTTTCTGACACACACACACATACACATACACATACACACGTATGTGTATGTGTATGTATATGTGTGTGTATATGTATATGTATATGTGTACACATATATATGTACATATATGTGTGTATATATCACATCATGGGCTCTGCATTTGCAAGTTTTTTAACTGATAAGCAAGGTAAAAGGCTCTCAATTGTTAACTGGCTGGGAAAAGAGGATTGATGCAATTGATGCAAATCAAACATCAGCTTTGACCAAGTTGAACCCTCTTTTGGATGTCTCCAGGCAGCTGTGCACATATGCTCCATGAGAAATTAGTCACAGTTTCCCTTAAGAATCGCAGGAAGGTAGTACTTAAGAGTCAGAAGACCTGAATTCAAGCCTTAGCTCTGCCCCACAATAGAACTATTTCACCTCTTTGGGACTCAGTTTCCTCTTCTGTAAAATAAGGGAATTGGACTTTCTGTGACTCTGTGATGTTACATAGCCCCTAAGGCATCTGTATTGATGGAAGCCAAGATTCTGGAGTTAGGGCAGCTAGGTGACACAATGGATAGAATGCCAGGCCTGGAGTCAGGAAAACTCATCTTCTGGAGTTCAAATCTGGTTTCAGACACTTGCTAGTTGTGTGACCCTGGGCAAGTCATTTAACCCCAGTTGCTTCCGTTTGCTCAGCTATATAATGAGCTAAGGAAGTAAATGGCAAACCACTCCACTTCTTTGCTAAGAAAACCCCAAATGAGGTCATGAAGAGTCAGACACAACAGAAACAACTAAACAACAACAACAACACAATTCTGCAATAGGGAAAGGTTAATCAAGGATGCTAATAAGCAGCTGAAATGTCTTAGAATGGAGACAGTGCAGCTTTGTTTGAAAAATAACATGGTCCAAGCCACTGGTAAGACAGGGAATGCCCATCAAATGAGACAATGTACATAAACCATTTTGTAAACCTCAAAGCTCTATGTGAATTTTGTTGTTTTTGTGGCTGTTCAGTTGTTCAGTCATGTCCAACTCTTTGTTACCCCACAGACCATAGCATGCCAGACCCTTCCATCTTCCACTGTCTCTCAAAATCTGTCCAAGTTCATGTTCATTATTTCCATGATACCATCTATCTATCTCATTCCCCACCATCCCTTTTCCTTTTGCCTTCAATCTTTCCCAACATCAAGGTCTTTTCCAATGAGTCCCATCTTCTCATTATGTGGTCAAAGCTTCAGTATTAAATAACAAATTAAATTACGTAGTAAATTAAGTATTAAGCTTCAGCTTCAGTTTTTGACCTTCCAGTGAATAGCCTGAATTAATTTCCTTAAGTATTGACTTGATTTGATCTCCTTGCTGTCCAAGAGACTCTCAAGAGTCTTCTTCAGCACCACAGTTTGAAAGTCGATTCTGTGGCACTCAGCTTTCCTCATACTCCAAATTTCACAGCCATATGTTGCTAGCGGAAAAACCATAGCTTTAACCAGTCAGATCTTTGTTGGTAAAGTAATGTCTCTGCTTTTTGATATTCTGTCCAGATTTGCCATAGCTTTCCTTCCAAGGAGCAAGTGTCTTTTAATTTCGTGGCTGCAGTCGCCATCTGCAGTGATATTTGAGCCCAAGGATGTAAAATCTGACACTGCTTCCATTTCTACTCCTTCTATTGCCAAGAAGTGAAGATCTTAGTTTTTTGATGTTCAGCTTCAAGCCAGCTTTCACACTCTCCTCTTTTACTCTCATCAAAAGGCTTCTTAATTCTTCACTTTCTGATATCATGCAAATTGTAGCTGTTATTATTCTTTTAAAAAAAGACCTTAATTTCCATCTGGTCCCCAATGGTCAAAGTTGATTTGATATTATGATTTGGAAGTTTTTCCATCATTAGTAGTATACCTATATGATGGGTTATTTTTTAAGGCATCAAGCATTTTAAGCTATTACAAAGATCAAAGCTTCTTAATCTTTTTATCATGGTCCCCTTTGGTCCCCGATGAAATCTGTGGACTTCTTCTCAGAATAACTTTTTAAAATTCATATTTGAAGGAAATGCTAAATTTCAGTTAGTTGTTAATGGAAAGTAAAGATATAATTTTTTTTTCTATTTAAGTTCATGGGCCTCAGGAAATTCAGCCCCTAAAGGGTCCATGAACTTCAAGTTAAGAACCCCTGATATAGATGATATTGAATAATTATTACCAGGTCCCTACAATCTAGTAAAAAGAAAAATTTTGAACCTGGGCAATATTGGTGATTACTTCAGTCATTCAGCCCAAGTCAGGGTACTTACCTGAACTGTATAAATCACTCATTTTGTTTAGCTTTGAATGCATGGTCACTCTATGTAAGAATCAGACAAATCATGTGTCTAGCGAAGTTCTAGGATCTCAATTCAACCTGGACTCTGGCCTATAAGTGTAAATTACATTCAACTGAATGGAAATTGGTCTAATAGTCTCTTCCAATGGTATGGTACTTTGAAAATGTGGTTTTTGTTATTTGGTCAGAGTTTTTCTGAAAGTTTTTAGTTAACTATTACTAATTATACAGCTATTATTTTACAGTATATGTATCATAGGAATATAAACCTTAATGCAAATCTGACTTCACTACATAAATTATATAACCAGAGTCTGGCAAAAGTCTATTTCAATGTCTTTTGATTTATCATGGTCATTTTTCATCTCTTTATAATACAGAAAGCATAGAAATGTGTTATGCTCCACATTAAAATGATTCAAAGTTTCAGGAACCAGATTCATCCAGCTATAATTTCATTTAATTCACCTTACTTTTAGTTAAGCAGTTAGGAATGGTTGTCTACATTGACCCTTAGCCTATTCCATCTGAAGTCGCTTGATCTCTTAATTAAGTTCATAATGGAAATCTTGCTTAAAAGTATCTTTCAGCTGGGAAAGCTCCCCCAATACAAAATAATACCATGAAGCTGCAGCTACACCTGCAGTCATTTCACTGGAAGCAGATGCAAGTGCTTTTAAAAACTTTTGCTTAGTGAATCTTACTACATCCCGATTGGATTCAAAGAAAATACTTTCAAGATGTTCATACCATTTCAACAGCCAAAATACATGTTAAAAAGGTGTGCAAGGGCTTGGAAAACTTTCCACCAGGGGGTACTCCCTCTAATAAAAGTGACAGATGGAGAAAGATTTTTGAAGTCACTTCTATTTTAATATTCCCAAAGAAAAAATACATGTTTTGACCACAACAGTTGTAACATTTACTTCTTTCAACAACATTTGCTGCTAAACACTTGACTGTCAAAATGGTACCAGTGAAAACATGTATATGGTAAAATTAATGACTATTTTAGAAAATGGTTACCAGTGGAGATACAGTGAGAGAGCAATGGTTAACTCTATTTTCCTAGCCACAGCTCATAAGCCAACAGTGCAAAAACCAAGAGGGTTGGAAGAACTAATTTCACCCCTCAGAAGAAAGCTTATCCTCACTCTCTGACTATGAGGAGCATCTCCTTGAGACTTGTAGAACCAGCAAGGGAAAATTAGGCTGATTATTATATCATAACAAATTAAATTGCTTGTCCCTAATTTAGTTTTTGTAAATTTGTGTCAAAATTAGAAAAGAAACCAAAGCTCTTGCCTCCGTACCTCTTATGCTTGCCGTGGGGAAATAGTTTTCCACTTCTGTATCCTGGTTACATCCACAGTGATTTTTCCAGATACTTAGTATTTTTAGTTAAATCTTCATCACAAATAAAGGAGAGATAAAACACAGAAATCCTTTCCTATTGAATTAATTTGATTTTAGTCTTTTGTGATGCCAGCTATCAAGATTGTCGAATAAACCAGTTTTGATTCGTAAATAATGGTTCCATTATATCTACTATGCCACTGGTCAGAGTACCTGAAATTTTAATTCACTTGTTCAGCTAAATTTCATCCTCAGTTCATGGCCATAAAATTCCTTATTGACAAACTTTCAAGCCAACTTTGACTCTGAGGTATCTAGTCAACATTTTTCTTCTGTGTGGATATTAGTTTATTGAATAAGTGGCATCTGTTTTCCTCCACATCACTGGGAGAGGAGGCATTTCCTTTTGACAGCTTTGCACGATTTATGAGTTTGCATGCTCTGAAGAAAAATAGTACTAAGCAAAAAATTCCAATTCATTACCTCTCAGTACTTAATTAAGCTCATACACATTGCACACTATAGGTGAACTCTGAAATGACTGTGACAGCAGCACAGCAGAGAGTTATATTATCTTTATAAGATAGAGAAGATTTTAACTATCTTGACCTCATTTTTCCATCTATGATATTCATAAATTTTCCTTCTTTTTTTTCTCCCTCTTACAACTGGTTGTACAGAGCTGTTTGAAAAACAAGCTGAATTCCTAGCCACTTCCTCTTAATCTGTGGACCCAACCCCCAAGATGTTTTTATAAACCACAAAGTCAAGCAGTAGCCATTACTGTCTGACTTAAGGGTGCTTCATGGGAGGCTGTGGAAGCTCTGTTCACAGGTGGTTTGGTTAGAGGAAGGGGAGCAAACATAGCTAAATTTACACTAACAAATGGTAGGCACATGCCCAAATTTTACCTGTCAGGGTTCTGGGTGCATACGTGCATCTGTAAAAGGATTCGCTGAGTGAATGTCTTAAAGCATTGCCCACATTTCCAAAGGTGCCAGTCACTAAACTCAGAGTTGAGTTGGCTGGTTGAAGTTGGGCTTGCAAGAACTCGCTGATTTTTTACAGTGATTTGGTTAAATCCTGACTCGATGGGTCCAGCCTTATCCAGGAGAGAGAAATTCCGGCTACATGGAGTCTGTGGGAAAACTACAGAGCGCTGTGGTGTGGCAGAAGAGAGCTTGCTGCTTTTGTTAAAGGACTGTAGGGTGTCTTGTCTGCACATGGCTTCCATTACAGTTGAAGGAACATTCACTGGCAGAACAACAGCAAGAAAGAAAGAGTGGGAAAAACAGATCAGTTTTAAGGACAATTGTAACATGGCTCAGGAAAAAAAAACATTGTTATCATTAATTAACAGCTCAATCAGCCAATACTTAGGGAGTACCCACTACGTGATCAGCCCTACGATAATTTCTACAAGGATCCATAAAAAAGTATATGGCAAGGTCCTTGCCCTCAACAACTTCACAATGTACCTGAAGACACAAGACACAGGAAAAATAAGGAAACATAAAAGGTTGTACATAATTAAATAACATTGTGTGGTACAGGCTGTAAACATTGCCAATGGTCAAGTGAGAGCAAGATCAGTGAGCAATTAAGGGAAAACTTAAGCCATGCCCTTAGGGATGGTTGGACTTAGAATGTGGGAGAGAAGAGGACCTTCTAGGTTAATGGTACTTCTAGGAGTAGGTTAAAATGAACATGGTGTGTCTATGGGATGGTGAGAAGATTGGTGTGACTATTAGGAACTAGAGGAAATAAATTTGGCTTGCTGGCATGGGGCCAGATTATGGAAGTCTTTGAAAGACAGGAAGAGAAATTTACATTTAATATCATTGGAAGTGGAATCAGTGAAGATTACTGAGCATAGGAGTAACAGTGAAAGTAATATCTCAGAAGAGATTTGAATCAAGGAGACTTTCAGTAATCCATTTATGAAATGACAAAAGCCTGAACTAAGATAATGGCAATAGGCACGAAGGGAAAGGAATCAAAGGGATTCTTCCTTCTGAAGGAAAATAATATTCTTGACCTTTTTTGCTCATTTAGAAAAGCAGCTATCATATTGGTACAAACTTATTAAGTAGTTTCCAGTTAACCTTGACATCAAAGGAATGAAAAATAATGAAGTGTTCAAGAGCAGGAAAATGAAACCACCAAAAGATATAGCATGAAGCAAAATTAGAGACAGTAGGAAGAAAACTGCAAGAGTGGCAGATGAGGAGGCACAGTAAATGGGGAGGATGCAGGGAAAGCAGAGGGAGACTGACTAAAGGTGATGCTGAGTGGTATAAATCCTGTCTCCTGGACTGAGACAACTTAGCTTTCTAACCTTCTGCTGTTCTCTCTTAAATATCTGGGGCCTTCAAGTCGAATTGCTATGAGATGACATTCTGTATTATAAACAAAAGATGAAAATCATATTGATACTGATATTGATATTGATATTTATTTTTGAGATACCCATTGAGTGGCTTATTGAGTGATAACTAAAAGTGACAAAATTAAATGCTGGCAAAGTTGTAAAAGGACTGACATATTATATATAGTGGATGGAATTGTAAATGGGTAGAATCTTTTTTGTAGAGAAGTCTAGCAGAATGCAGGAAGAGTTACAAAAATAATCATACCTTTTGACTCAATCATTAAGAATGTACCCTAAAAGAATTAATTTGTAACAACTTTATTTTTCATTATGAAGAATTAGAAGCCACCTATGTATTCAACAGTTAGTAATGGCCAAATAAACTACGTTATGTCAATGAAATGGAATACTATGAAGGCCCCAAAAAATCACTATAAAAATATAAAGGAATTTGGAGAGAGTTGTGTGAAGTAATGGGAAAATAGAGAATAAAATTTTTTTTAAATTATATGGAGATGGCAGTTATAAAAAAAGTTAACATGGAATAATTCAAAGAGTGATGATCATGAAGACTCAAGTATATGTTCTAACTCTTCTATGTACCAGCCATGTAACCTGGGGCAAATCACTTAACTTCTCTAGGCCTCAATTTTCCCTGCTTTAAGATGGAGATAGTAACATTTATACTACCTACTCCACAGGTTTTATTGTGAGGAAACTACTTTGCAAGCCTTAAGGCACTCTGAAGATTCAAGCTATTATTATAAAAAGAAAAATACATACACAGATGCAAAAATGAATTAGATGCAAAAGGAAAGGGACACAAGTATGATCACTAATAAACTGATATGTTCATAATGTCTAAAGGAATTGTTTTTCTAAGTATAATTAATTTTAAATATATATTAAACTGGTTTTATTGCTGCTTAATATTAGGTGCATAATAAATTATTTTTAAAAGAAAAGCAAGCTTGTCCAGCAAATTGACCCCACTATAGGCCCCCACCCTCTCATCTTCAATCTCTCCCTATCTACTGGCACCTTTTCAGCTGCCTATAAACACGCCCACAGTCTCTCACATCCTTAAAAAAAGTTTCACTTAATCTGACCATCCCTGCTAGCTATCAGCTTCTATCTTTTCTCTCCTTCTTAGCTAAATTCCTGGAGAAAGCTATCTACACTTGGGGCTTCCATTCTCTCATTCTCATCTCAACACTCTGTAATCTGTCTTCCAACCTCATCATTCAATAAAAATGCTCTCTCTAAAGTTAATAATGATCTCTTAATTGCAAAATCTAATGGTTTTTCTCAATCTTGATCCTCCTTGAACTCTCTGAAACATCTGACACTGTCAGTCATTTTCTACTTCTGAATATGCTCTACTGTCTGTGATCCTGCTTTGTCCTGGTTCTCCTTCTGTTTGTGTGACTGATCCGTCTCAAACTCCTTTGCTGACTTTTCATAACTCCTCTAACCATGGGTGCCCCCTAAGCTCTGTCATAGGCCCCCTTTCTTTTCACACTATATCATCTCATTTGGTGATCTCATCATCTCCCACTATTTCACAAGCTTTCATTGTTTCATCTCTGTGGGGATGATTCCCAGATCTATGCATCCAGCTCTATGAATTACAATTATGTATCTCCAACT
Source organism: Phascolarctos cinereus (assembly GCF_003287225.1). Lineage (NCBI taxonomy): Eukaryota > Metazoa > Chordata > Mammalia > Diprotodontia > Phascolarctidae > Phascolarctos > Phascolarctos cinereus. The sequence goes on from NW_027555847.1 coordinate 238,028,580, forward strand.
ACTTCCTGGACATCTTGAATTGAATATACCCTAAGCATCTCAAGCTGAACATGTCCAAAACCAAACTCATCTTTCCTCCCAAACTTTTTTTTTACTGTGAGAGTACCACCCTTTTCCTAGTCACCCAAGTTCCACAGCCTCAATGTCATCCTTAATTCCTCACTCAAACTAACCCACTTACATATCCCCTTCAAAGCCCCAGTTTCCTCATCTTTAAAATGAAGGAATGATGAAGTTTCTGCCAACTCTAAACTCTACAGTATTATGAGATTACTCAGCCTAGGAAGAAACTATTTCCTGTTAGTTGAGCTATCTTAGGTTTATCTATTTAGGTCCAAGAGAAAATGCAAAGACTGAGTTCCATTCTCAATCCTGTCATACATTGTTGACATAATAGTTAAAATATCCCTAAGTCCAAGTTTCTACATCTGTAAAATCAAAATGAGGTGTTGACATGGAAAAAAAAACAGTGTGTTAGGTCCCAGGTAAACAGACGCCTAATAACTTCATAAAGCAAAAAAGCTGTCTGACCCTCTTCCTACTTGCTCCATGACTTATCTTGATAAGACTATGTCAAGAGATTTTTTTTTCTCTCAAACATTTCTGCTTAGCCTATAGGCAGTCATTTTGCCTTGCGGAAGGAATTCACTTCTGAAATCCTGGAGCTGGTTTCCAAAAGAGAAAGGAAATTTTGACCATAAGTTAAACTATAGTTTCACAGCTCAAATATGAAGATAGAAACTTTGGGTCTAGTCAAGGAAAAACAGTAGAAAATTACCTACTTAGGTGCCTAAAAACAAAACCCAACGATAAGGTTTCACACTGTGACCTACTGAGGAAAAAGAAGTAGTCATCATGACTGATACATTGTGTCATTGTTAGGATGAGAGCAAGGAATCAAGGAGTGGCCACTTCTATGGATGGAAAAACAAAGAGAGCAATAGATCCCTGAGACCAATAATTGGAGAGGGGGAGCATACCGTGTACTTTTTTTTTTTAGGCAATTGGGGTTAAGTGACTTGCCCAGGGTCACAGAGCTAGTAAGTGTCAAGTGTTTGGTCTGAGGTCACATTTGAACTCAGGTCCTCCTGACTTCCGGGCCAGTGCTCTATCTACTGCACCATATAGCTACCCTGTTACACCATGTACTGTCTAAGCCTGCAGATGTGACTCTGCAAAGTGGTGGAAAAGCACTGAAAGATACTTGACATCTTTCTAGTCCCAGCTCTACCATTAACTAACCATGTGACCTTGGGCAAGTCATTTTACTCCTCTGGGTCTCAGACTATTTCCCTGTGAAAGAAGGGGATTGGTCTAGCTAAGCCCCAAAGTACCTTTCAGTTCTAACATTCTAGAATCCTCCCAGGTAGACTTAAGCTAGCACTCTGAAAGCTTGAGATTATAGGCTCTGAACTATCTGTTGTGATCTACAGATCTGACATCACAGTAGAGTTTAATAATCCCTTTTAGCTTCTATATTTCCAGTGTGGAGTCCTAATCCTTTTAAGATGCTAGGGATACAGAATGAGAATTTTCAAATCTTTTAAATTCTTAACTCCTTTGTTTTAAACAACCACAACAGCATCTACAACAACAAACTCTTTGAGAAGCCCTGTTAAGGTATTCAGATTTGAAGTATCATACAAATATAGGCACGCACATATGTATATGTAACTGGATAAATTTAAAACATTGTTAGTTTGTAAAGAGCAATCTATGTTAAAAAAAAAGAGGGGTCAAATATAATAATAACAACAACAAAGAAAATCAATATTAGTGTAGTTGTAGAGACAATATAGTTGACAAAGTACAGGGCTTAGGGTCTCCAACACGTGCTCAAATATTATTGGTGTGACCCTGGGGAAACTTATTAACCTGAATATACCTCAACAAATTCCCAGAAGTTGTCTATACAGATCCTTGTGTTAGAATAATAGTTTAGGAGATGGGAAGGCTGTCCTAAAATTCCTCTCAATTCTTTTTACCAGGTCGCTTATCTCACTTATCTTAAAACAAAGAAAAGGAAGTTCCTGCCTATGGGAATCAGCACTTTCATTGTTCTTGATTACATGACAATGAGATGAAGATGAAACCATAACTTGGAAACAGATTAAAGAAAAGGAACTGGATTCAGGAATTATATCCTCATGTAAACCTTTTAAACACACACACAAAAACACACACACACAGAGCAGCAGGAGCAGCAGCAGCAGCAGCAGTAAAATGACCTATAGCCATACTGCATTTGTGACACATCCCATGGAATCTTAGGGTCCTGTAGAAGACAGTTCAATCCTTATAATAGTCCGCATAACTGACCCAGGTCAAAAGGATCTGCAAATGACCCTCATAAGGAAAATTATTCAAAACAAAACAAAACATTTTCCTAGACCACCTCAAGGAAGTTACAATCCTGGTAAAGTGGGATCAGAGATAGGATAGGAATTAGACTGATGGTGATGATGATGATGAGTCTATCACTTAAGATTTACAAAGCACTTTAGATAGGTTATCTCATTTGATACTCATAACAATACCATGAGGTAGGTGCTATTATTCCTCCCCATTTTACCAAGGAAAAAACTGAAGCAAGGGACCTTGGAGTCACATAGCTCATAGGTGTCTCAGGCAAGAATCAATTCAGGTCTTCCTGGCTCCAAGTCTAACATTCTATTCACTGTATCACCGAGCTGCCACTGGCCTGGAACTCTATTGCCATTGGTGAGCAAACTTTCTCTCTCAAATACTGGTCAACACCTTCTACATAAATATAGTCTTAGGGACATGCCAAGAATACTGAGAACTCAAGCGATTTGCCCAAGTTCCTACGTGTCTGAGATTGAACTTGAACCCACAATTTCATGGCTCCAAGGCCAGCTCTCTCTCACATTCCACTTTCCACCTTCCCACTTTTCGTCAAAGAATGACAATTAAAGTGAGTAACAGGATTTTTTAGTATCTCAGGATATACTAAAAGGATTAGGACTCCACACTGGAAATATAGAATCTAAAAGATCAAGAACACTAGAACTAAAGGGCATCCTTTAAAGATTAAAAGTGGTGAAACATTATAATTTATAATCAATAAAAAGGAAGTATAACTAGTCAATTCATTTCAAAATTGATGTATGGTCTCAAAATATAAACTGGTTCAAGAATCACAGTATTATGGAATAACGGAATAGGGCTAAAAGACCTCCTAAAAGTTTAGACAAATGATCTCCAACAGGTAACTAAGTGAAACTAGGTCTTTATGGAACGAACTTCCAGTGTGGAAATTTTCTCCCACAGTGCAGATGAGCATTTTGTCTGTAGCCCAGCATATTAAAGAATTACCTGAATGTAATAGGAAGCTGGGCAGCCAAATGGCTCAGTGGATAGAGCACCTCTGGGCCTGAAGTCAGGAAGACCTGAGTTCAAATTCCACCTCAGACACTTACTAGCTATGTGACCCAGGGCAAGACACTGACTCCTCTTTGCCTCAGTTTCCCCATCTTTAAAATGAATTGGAGAAGAAAATGGCAAACCACTCCAGTATCGTTCCCAAGAAAATCCCAGAAGCGGTCATGAAGAATCAGACACAACTGAAACAACTGAACAACAACAAAATTGGAAGCTAAGTCACTTGTCCATGGCCACAAAGCTCATAAGTGTTAGAATTAGGACTTCTATCAATTATATCATGCCACTTCTCTCTATGAAATATATCTCTAATCTTTTGAGGTATGTAAGTATAATGTATGAAAGGGTGGAGGGGTGGCATTCTGGTACATGTACAGATAGTGACACGGCTTGAGAGGTTCAGGGACCCACCTCCCTCCAAGGACCAAAGTACAGGACAGGGTCCTCTGGAATGAATTCACAGACTCAAGCATTCTTTTAGTCAAGTTGGCAAAAGTTTATTATAATGCTAATATGGCAGGCAGAGCTCCTTAAGGAATTCTTCAACCTAGCAGGAATGATGCTAAATCTTATATAGGAAAAGTAGTGGATTGTATGCCAAGTATGCTAATTAGGTGATAACATACAACTTTGGTCACAGACATTATTTACTACTGGAAAGGTGGGTGGTGAGGAGAGGGTTCCTAAGGGGTATAGGGGTGCAATTTTACTTTACTATGGTTTAATAAGCCATGTGGCCACAGAAAATCAGTTGCCTGAGTCTTATAAATTAAGTTGGTTGACTAAGAGTTGGAGCTCTCCCATGTCAGAGATGAGGGCTCTGGAGCTATAGATTGTCACAATTTTTAATTTTTGGAGTAGTTTTTCATTTCATTACCTCTAGATTGCTTTTAAATCTGGGGCCAGCACCTGATGTACCATGAAGAGCCAGGAAAGCTCAGAGTAGTGGAAGAAGAATGTAGGCTGAGCCCACTCTGACTGATAGTGGTCATACTGAAATCTAATACGTCCCACACAGGTGCTCTGGATACACAGTGAAACTATTTAATTGGTGTTTTGAGCATAGTGCCACCTGTTGGAAAAACATATATTACACTCTCTTGCTAGTTAAATTAATTATGTGATAGCCTGCTTTTCTGTAGGCTTGAAGAGAGCAGGACACTAGTTAGTACATGTTGCTAATGCTAACACAACATCTCCATTATCACCTAAAATACCTAGGTTATTATCTTATCTAGGTTAAATAGCTAGGCTGCCCCACTGTCACATATGTACTTATATTTTGTTCTGATAGAAAGTAATGGACATAGATTTTAACTCAAGTTGAAAGCATTTATTGAGCACTAAATGAACACCAAGCTGGGGGCTAGGACAGGGGTGGGGAACGCGTGGCCTTGAGGCCACATGTGGTCCTCAAGTGTGCCCCTTGACTGAAGCCAAGTCTCAAGGCCACGGGTTCCCTACCCCTGGGCAACAAGGATACAAAAATGAACATCACATTGTCCTTATTTACCATCAAACAGGGCAAGCAAAGACAAGGCACATCATACACATAAATGCAATCCAGAGTGGAGAATATGATAAATGAATGAGAGAGATACAAACACAAAGCCTGAGTAGTAAGAAAAAACCTTATCCCCTCTACTTGGGTTCTCACAACTGGATAGGGCCATTGTATGGATATATTTCTTCTTTATTCTATTCTCTTGAAACACCTCCCCCAAAAAAAAAGGTGGGGAAGAATTTGATGGAACCAGGATTTGCCCCAGTGCAGTCATAGCAAGGTCACCCTGAAGTTTCACATTATGCTATGTCAGCTTAATGCCATAGAACAGCAAAAGTAGCAGGAATACTTGTTTAACATTTATTCCAAGGTGTTTTTTTTTTAATTTCCTCTGAAATGAATATGAGTACATATTGGTCTTTACACTCTGCAGGAACTAGTCCCCTACTGGAAGCTTTGGGAGATCTCATTCCTGCTTGCAGATACAATCTGTTCTCATGTGTATTCTGATTGCTTCTTTTCAAAGGCCCACAGTTGACAGAAAGTGGCTCTCTCTTTGGATCTCTATATGCTTCATTTAGAACTATTATTTATATAAAACCGGCAAACACACAAAAATTGTTTCCAGAAGTAAAATGTCTGTATGAAATGCTGGCTTCCCTTTGAGTCACAGTGTCCAGTGTGTTTGACTGATGGCCTTACTGCTATTGAGAAAGGCATGCCATTACAGTCGTGCAAAGTTATTCTATATGTCCAATGTGAAATGTGAGTTTAAAAGGTTAAAGAAGGTCTAAAAGCCCCACGGGACGAAAATGACATGTTTTTGGTGGACTCTGGGTCTGTGTTTTTAATGGAAAGTACTTAATAACTATATATTCACTTAGTAAAATCACATTTTTCTGTCATTTCATTAACAAGACATAATTTAACCAAACACTTTTAGTATCCTGTGATGACTGCAGTAGGAATGCTAAACGTTCATTCATAAGCATTTATGAAATGCCTGCTGTGGGCATACATAGCACTCTGATGAGGCTCTGTGGGAAAATACAAAAGAAGCCAAATTTGGGACCTTACTATGAAAGGATCTAACCCTCAACTTGTCCATCTACTATGTACAAGGAATTGTGCTGGAGTGTTTTGTGTATATGTATAAGTAGATACCAAGATCACTTCCATCATAATAAGGGAAATAAAAAGAAGGCAAACACATAAATGTGTGTATACAAAGAAACAAAAGTACATAAAATGTGGTAAGTTGTCGAGACAGGTACAAACAAAGCACTATGAGAGTTCTGAGCATTCTTTACTCAGTTGAGTAAAATCTTCATGTGTTAGCCCAGGTGAGAAGAAATAACATTTTCTAGGTTGAGCTATGACATTTACATGATTTTTCAGTGTTTTAACACACTGTATTCTTCCATGTATGTGTTCTTTTGTTCACAGAGTGTTTTCTTATCACAGACTCACTATACCCATTATAAAATATGCGTGGGGCCTCCCAGAGAATCATACAGACCATGCTCTCCAGGCCTATCTGATAAAGTTTTCTGTTTGTTTCATGGGTGGTCAAACAGCACTTATAGTAGGTTTGTCCTTTTGTTTTGTTTTTTTAAGATGTTGCAATCTTTAAAGCAGGAACTGAAATCAAGTGCCTGTAATACTCATTGGGAAAAGGGATTTTAATCGTTGAGTATTATAATCAGTGACTTAATTCCTTTAAAACTTCCTTGAACCCTTAGAGATTTAGAAATGAACATACTCTTTTTGGTTGCATAATCCCCAATATCTCACTGCTTTACGGATTTTCCCCTCAGTGTTTCAGGTGCTAAATTACATAGCACACTGATTCAGTGAAGTCTTAACCCCAAATATCAGCTTGAAAAATGTCTCATATGAATCTGATTATAAGATAAACCAGAGACGGGGAAGCATATTCCAGTTTCTGCCAGGCAATGCATTTTTTGATAGGGGCATGGAGCCAAATCTAGATATTTCCTGACCCCACTTTTACTTTTCAGCTGCATTACCCCAGGCTGGTGAGAGTGGTGACTAGTACATGAGCAGAACAGCAGGTTATGGTTTCTACCAGTTGTTCTAAACATGCTTCAGTCTCTCTGTTCTAGTATTAGGATCATGAAATAGAACCATATTTGTAAGTGTGTTATTAATCTTTAAGTACCCAACTAAAGTATAAGAAATACACTCCCCCAAGAAGCAACCTGTCCTTTCCAGTTCTTGATTATAATATCAATCAGACTCATATTGCTCATTGCTCAGACCAACATGAAAACTATTCTAAATGTTCTTTAGAAATAAAGTCAACCTCTTGGTTTCTTTGTCCTCAAACCTCTACTTCTATGCCTTCATTCATATACCACAGCCTTGCGTTAGCTACATCCACAGGGTCTAAGTTGTGAACCACATTATAAGCCTTTTTGGTACTTCAGGTACTCTTGGATTGAATGCCATATTATAAGTAGATGGCGTTACATTGAGGCTCCAGCATAAACATAGGTGAGTAGGTGAGGGCATTTGAACCTGGGGCTCCTGTATGCATAGTCTAGGCTCCATTCTGTGTGGGATCAGAGACACAGATAAGTTCTGGGCAAAGCAGCCAAGGGTATGGAAATTGGGTTATACGAGAAGCAGTTGAAGAAACTAGGAAATTTAGCCTCCTCCCCCTCCCCCCCAAAAAAGGAAAGTAAACTGAGTAGAGTACTTGATAGCTACCTTTAAATATCCAAAGAAATATCATATGAAAGAAAGGGATTGCTGTGTATAGCTCCAGAAGGCAGACCTAGTACCAGTAAGCAGAAGTTATAGGGAGATAGCTTTCAAGTTTTTAAACAGAAGAGTTTTCTAATAATAAGAGCTTTCTGAAAATGGAATGGATTGTTTTGGAAGGGAGGAAGCTCCTTGTCATTTGAAATAATATTTGCCAGAGATGTTGTAGAGACAGTCACCATATTACATGGATTACCCTTCTAACTCTAGTATTCTGTGGCATTCTGATCCCCTAGTCTAATATTTAAAATTGACCCTTAAAAGTGACTAGGTAATAAAGTACTGAAAAGTAATAAAATACCAATATGGACATTTTCTTCAATGAATATAGACATTCCTTTATATAGATAACAGAAATTATAATTCCTAGAGCAAGCCAAAGAAACAGGAGGAACAAAACAGGAGAAACTTCCAAAAGACTATTTTGCAAAAAGAAAAAAAAATGGAAAGGGATGATAAATGTTGCTATTTTTGACTAATAAAATAAAGACAAGAGGAAAAGAAGGCTCATGAACATTTTCTACTGTAGCATTTTCTTGTGGCAAAACAAAGGGAGAAGAGAGAAAGAAAAAGACCTACTTTTCAAAATGAAAGCCATTATCTGTAAAAAGAATAAATCAATTCCCTTAATTTCTTTTTTGTTTTTTTTTCTTGGCTATATCTAAACAACACCCAATTTTCCAGAAGGTTCATCCAACTATCAGACAAACTTGTGGGGAGAAAAAGTCAGTTAAATGGATTTAGGGGCATGGTTCACTTTTTTGTTGGGCTTTTTATTTTATTACCCAGCATTCATACATGACGGGCCTTGCTTACTTTGCCCTTGTTTCTACTGGAGCAGCTCCATACAAATTACTGAATAAGTGAAAGTCTCTCTGAATTCAATTTGTCCCAGCATCTTTCTTCCCTTACTGGACTAGCTGTTTTCCCTTATCTAGCAAGGTTCCCTTTGTAAACTATTGAGAGTATTAAGCATTTTTAGGAGTTGCTTTACCTTTTATAAGGTACCAGTTAACAAATTCCCATAGCAGTGAATTAAATGGCACCCTAATGGCCTTTGGGGGCTTCTAAAGTGCCTAATTTACTTCTATGAAGAATATAGACATTATAAAATAAATTACAATAAGCTTCAAATAGATACATGGCCTAAATATAAAAGGCATATATGTGTGTATGTTTTATATTATATATATATATATATATACATATACATATACATATATATATAAATATATATATACATACACACATATATATGAGAAGGAGATAATGTTTCACAGCTGTGGTTTGGGGGAGAATTCTTAACTAAACAATTCACAGAAGATGAAATGCAGAATTTTAATTATATAAAATTGAAAAGGTTTTGATTTATTAAATTGAAATGCAGTAAAATTAGAAGGGAAACAGTTGACAGGGAAAAAAAATTTGTAGCAAATTTCTCCAATAAAGGTCAGCCGTCCAAGATATATAGGAAAGTTCAGAAAGGGACATCAACATCACAATTTTATGACTATGTTAATATACACTTTTCAAAACCCAATCCATTGTTTCATATACAATCTCCCTTTTTGTTCACTCCTACTTACTGAAATGTGTATGTTGGTTGAGGATTAAATTCATAACTCAAAAGAAATTTATGCCTCATCAAATCCCAACTTCCCCACATTAATAAATGGCAAACCCATCTAGGTTCAGTCAGAGGAACTTCATTCTTGTTTACCTATCCTGCTCCCACCCTTTTTCTTGGTAATACATACAACCACCAAACTCCATCTTGCCTCCTCCTAAAACCTATACTTTCTTTAGCTTAGTATTCCTACAATGGATTACTCTTTGGGTCTTACTTCTCTCCTCCTCCTCCTCAATGCCAGTGTTCAATAAAATCTGTGATGGAGAAGTGTCAAGTATCAAGGAGAGAGAGTAAGAAGCAAGGATAGGATGGAAAATCTCATTACAGCACAGCCTCTTATCATCCAGACTTTGTCTCTCATTACTCTCCTAGCAAGAGTTAGCAACAAAATGGGATGAGAAAGAGCATGGGGAGAACATCCGTTTCCCATTGTCACTTCACTGTTTCCCTTCCAGGGCCTCAGTCGCCTCCTCATCACTCACAGACTCCCCATTCCCAATATGGCTCCTTGTAGCCCCCCATGCCCTCTGGTTTTTGTCCCCTTGTCTTCTCTGACTCCACTATGATCATTACCTCCCCCCCAAGCCCCCAAATGTTTACCCTTTTGTCCCAGCAGAGATGGAGTAAGTAGGAAAAAAAATGTACTTGGGGCAAACAGGGCCCTTAGATCAATTTTTTAAAATTTTTTGGCTAGGAAATGGGGTGAAGTGACTTGCCCAGGGTCACACAGCTGGTAAGTGTTATGTGCCTGAGGCAGGATTTGAACTCAGGTCCTCCTGAATCCAGGGCTGGGGCTCTATCCACTGCACTACTTAGCTGCCCCCCCTTAGATCAATTTTTAAGACAAACTAAATTGTTGAGTTGAAAGGGAAGGGTCTTGGGACACACCCTAGGACACGTCTGAAGGAGTAGAGAGAAGAGGAGATGGGGGGAAAACTCACATACCATCTGGAAGCTTCCTATTTTAAACAATTATTTTTGCTCACTAGGTGAGGTGCTAAGCTAAGTTGTTTCCAAAATATGGAAGGATTGCAAGTATTGTTCTACATATTTTTAAGCTCTGGAAGAAGGCTCTAGTTGCCTTTTCTTAATAGCAGCTGTCTCCCCCACAGCCTCTCCATTCATACTGTTCATTCTCCACACCAAAGTCCTCTTTATTCTAGAGTCCCTGGCTTTACCTAGCTCCTACTCTGTCTCAGCTTCTACCCCAGGACACAGGAGCCATTACTAGTGGTTTGGAGCTTGGAGCTAAGGGCATTATTAATTCCACTACTACCAAGGTAGAAGGATGGAAGGAGAGACATTCTTTCTGGTGGGACTTGTCAAGGGAATGGGATATCTGTTGCTAGCTTTTCCAAGTTAGAATTCAGAATGTGGTTTTCCCATAGGAACCGTATTATAAATGGTGAATAATTTCTAGAGTACTAATAGCACTATGTTTCAGAGATATTATAAGTTAAAGAGACTCACGGGATGGCCCAGGAAACTAAGCACCATTTTTAATGTTGCTTCATCACAAATGTTTTTCAAGTTCCAAAAACCTGACTTTTATTATGAGCTTTTGGAATAAAGCCTGAGTATACATAGAAGGCACACAGGAAACTTCTCCGAGTAAATTCTCCCTTCAACGATATTATTTACTTAACTCTAGAACAAAAAGGAAGTTGCACATCTAGAACAACGTGGAAGTCTAATATGTTCTAACAAATATAATAAAGAAAATATATATGGGAAAGATCACATATTTTGGGCTAGATTATCAGGTAAGATTGCTTTTAAAGATAGGGACTCTGGGTAAGAAAATTACTCAGAGTGTTGGTGTCAGAGTAAATAAGAATAGATAGATTATTCTCTGATCTACATGTGCAGACCCAACAACTAAATCTGAAGGAAAATTATGCACTTACATCTAGGCCCAGGTCTTCAGCCTTTACCAAGAGATAACACAGACTCCAAGAGATAAAAGCTACCTTAGAGACTATTTTACAGATAAGGAACCTAAAGACCAGAGAGGGAAATGACTTGTCCAATGCCAAAGAACTAATATCAAAGTCAGGATATGAATACAAATCTGGTGATAGTAAAGCCAGAATCATGCTTCAGCTCCTAGTTTGGGGTTTTTTGTTTTTTTGGTTAACAAAACACAAATCCCTAGGTTGTACTTCTAAGTGTCTCCCTGAAGTTCAATTCCAGCCTCATACACTTACTAGCTATGTGACCCTGGGCTAGTCACCTAAATTTTTTGCCTCGGTTTTCCTATCTGTAATAGCATCTACCTCCCAGGGTAGTTGTGAGGACAAAATTGGTTAATAATTTTAAAGTCTTTAGCAAAACTCAAAGCACTATATAAATGCTAGCTATTTGTTATTATTATTACTACTATCATATTATCCCTACACTCCTCACTTCCAGGGCTTTCTGGAAGTGGGTGGGGTGGGGAATCTGTGGCCTTGAGGCCATACGTAGCATGGTAGGTCCTTGGGTGTAGCCTTTTGACTAAGTCCAGGTTTTACAGAACAAATCTTTTTATTAAGGGGATTTGCTCTGTGAAGTTTGGATTCAGTCAAAGAGCTGCATCTGAGGATCTAGAGGGCCACATGTGGCCTCGAGGCCTTCCCCACCCCTGCTCTAGGGGTAGGGAAAAAACGGGGGGGGGGGGGGGGGGAGGTAAAGAAGAAACATTTCCTTCAATTATGTCACATTGTTTTCTGATTATTTCATGTATGTAAGCCTTGTAGCCCATATGAGATTATGAAGTCTTTGAGATTTGATAAACCAAGTCTTTTTTTTTGTTTCATTGGGCCCAGCAGATGTTCAATGAATAAATATGGCATATAGTAATAATAAATAATAACTTGTACATAGAGCTTAAAGGTTTGTAAAACATTTTTAATAATTTTCCCATTTCACTCTGCTTGTGACTTAAAAGCTGTGAAAAGGGTAAGAGGTTACATTAATGGTAAAAGGATAATTAATGGGAACCAAAGTAGTAGATGTCAACAAGGTTTGAGCCCAAGACTACAATAGCTTACTAAGGGAGAAGGGAATAAACATTTATATAACACCTACTATATACCAGGTTCTGTGCCAAAACATTTTTAACAAATATTTTCTGATCCTCACAACAACCCTGTGAGATAGATGTTATCATTATCAGTTCAAGAAACTGAGGCAAATAAAGAAGTGATTTGCCCATTAGGGTCACACAGCTAATAAATTGCCAATCAGGGTCACACAGCTAATAAATGTCAGAGGCAGAATTTGAACTCATCTTCCTGACTCCAGGCCCAGTGTTCTGTCCGTTGTTCCACCAGGTGCTTTTGTCAAATATTTATTAAGGATGTCAGAAAATAGCCTTAGATTTGGTGCTGCCTGTGCAGTGGTTAGAAACTCACCTGAATATGATGAAATTGGAGGTGTAGATGGAGAACCAGTATTATGATGAAGCGAGCTTGAAGAGTTTGAATGGATATGAATATGCAAAAAGGGGGGTTAGGTATTAGAGATGATGTACAAAGCTGTCCAGGCCCAGGTAAGCACTTAGCCTCAACCGCTAAGTAACTGTGAATAGGGTCCTGGTCTCCCTCCCTCCTTCCCCATTCAATGCCCAACATGTATGCCAGCATGGAAGAGCTATGATGGGAAACTGAATAAGATTGGGCTTCATAGTACTTATCTGAATCAGGAACTTTCTGAGTTTTTCCCAACCTGTTTTGGGAAGAGAGGCCCTGAGTCATGTGTGATGACTATGAGTGGCAGGTTTGCAACAGAGGAAACCAGTAAACTATGGGTGTCATGCTGTCCCAATCTATCAATCAATTAGCTAGGCACAGTGTCAAGTGCTGGGGAGACAAAATCCAAACAAATGCTGGGAGGAAAATAGCATGCGTATAAGTAAATAGAAATACATATAAAGCTAATAAAAGATAATTGTTAAAGGAGAGACAGTAGAAACTGGGGGATCAGGGAAGGTCTCATGTAAGAGATGATACTTGAGCCGAGCTTTGAAGGAAGCAAGGCATTCTCAGGGGCCAAGGTGAAGAGGCATTCCAGAAATCAAAGGCAGCCTCTGCAAAGACGTGGAAATAATAGATGGAATGTCATGAATGGGAAACTGCAAATTAGGCCAGGTTGGGGGGAACATGGAGTGTTGTAATACATACTTGTAATGCATTTGAAAATGTAAGCTGGAGCCAGATCATAAAGGACCCAAAATGTCAGACTTGGGCTTTAAGGGATGTTGCTTTTGTTTTGACAAAAAGGGATGTGTGGAGGATGGGTTGAAAAGGGGAGGGAAGAAGCAGGAAGCTCAATTAGAAAATTATTGCAATAGATCAGGCAGGAGGTGGTGAAGGTTGTGTGAGTGAAAAGCCAAAGACAAATGTTAACAGATGTTATGGAGGCAGAATTGACAAGACTCAGCAACTGGATGTGTGGAGAGAGAGAGAGTGAAGGGTTTGGGGGAAAATGGAAGGAAAGATGATTCAGGTAAAAGAAAATCATTGAATAAAGAATTGCACACATTCTCATTATATGCCAAATTTCAATAGCTACAAGAAACCCTTTTGAAAAACTAGCTTTGAAACACTGATTACGAGACATGAATTTAGAGCTGAAATAAGTTCTTACAGTTTTCATCCTGGGCAATGCATTGTAAAGGGATCCCAAAGAAAGATGTGTAGCTGTCATTGTACCACACCAGAAGCTCAGTGCCCCTGGGGATATCGATACAGGCTCGGTAGAATATATTTGACCTAGTCAAAACAAAAAGAAAACCCAGCTTAGTAACATGTATGATGCATTTACTCTATCCACACTTTTATAGCCTTCAAAAGTTTCTGTCCTGTTGTTCCTAAATAGTGTCTGTTTGTCATAAATCTGTACCCATCTTATCATCACCAGGCCTCAATTAGTGCCTATACAAGTGCCTATAAACAACTTGCATTTTATTTCCGTGGTGTCCCTAGAGAGAGCTTCTTTAATGAATCAAGAGGCTATCTCGTCCAAAAGGGATTAGAAATCAAGAGCTTATAGAGAAACAATCCATTTTGTTCTGAGAAAAATCCTCCCTCATCAAAAATAGAAAAGACACTAGCTCCCCAGCCTGATGGGACATTGCCTTCTTATTTGTAAGGGAAAGCATTAAGGAGATTTCTCCAACTTGTAACTGAAGTTACCAAATCTGTAATAAAACTAAACTGTTCTGCCATCTAAGGACCTAGTGAAATAAAAATCCTTTTGGCCTCTTTTTTCCTAAATTTTGATATAGGAGAAGAGTCAAACCCCTGAGTCAGAGTGAAATTCAATAAATACAGGAGGAACACTTCACTCTGAAAGATTAGGCACCAAAACGATACAGCCAAAGTACAGAGAAATGAACATTTTTCATAACAGCTAGTGTGCTAGAGAAAAAATATCTATGGACTGAAAAAAAATGTGAGAGTTCCATTGGTTTTTTTTTTCCTTTCAGTGAAGAATTGCTACAAATATTAGCCTGAAGTTCAAGATAAAAGTGTTTAGGGCTGGTAAGCCTTAAATTTAGTCTTTCTGTAAGGAATTGGCCCTAGCAGTGCAATTTGTTCCTTGTATAACACTGCAGACATAAGGAGAATCCTTCACCACATTTTTCATGGCAGTGAGATATGCACTTGTCAACATATTTTGTCACCACAAAGTGGCTCTTGGCAATAGGATCATAAAGATCAATAAAAAAGTGCAGATTCTCAATATTTTACTTGCAGCTGCAAAAATTTCATTTATCTTGTTATTTTCCTCACTCAGTGCCATTCTGTCTCATGAGGGCACTGCTAGCT
Source organism: Phascolarctos cinereus (assembly GCF_003287225.1). Lineage (NCBI taxonomy): Eukaryota > Metazoa > Chordata > Mammalia > Diprotodontia > Phascolarctidae > Phascolarctos > Phascolarctos cinereus. Next base: position 238,043,716 of record NW_027555847.1, read on the forward strand.
AAGCAGAATGTTTTTCCTCAACATTCTATGAATATCTGACAAAAACATCGGCCGTTGGCTGGGCCCTCCTGACCCCTCCTCCTCTAGCATTTCCCAAAGCTGTGCATTTTATTAATTCTTTCCACCATTACATTAAAAAAAATCAAAACTGGAGCTGTGCTATAAATTACCGACATCTCCTAACTTGAGAAAAATCAAGACTACTTTGTACTTCAACCTTGTAACATTTCATCTCTCCATTTGGCTTCCCTTAACATAAACACAGTGGTCCGGCAAATGAATGTGTTAAAACCAAATGACACACTTTGCTGCTGAAAGAGCAGAACTGTTTTCAAGCAATGGGTGGTCTTCTTAGGTTTGGAGTAGGCCGAAAGAGAGAAAAAAAAGTGTAAGTGTACACCGTTCCTTACAAGCAGACAGAGCTTCCAAAACTCGCAGAAATCTCTGCATGTTGAAGCACATCAAAGGGATTTTTCCCTTTTCGGATAATATTTCCTTTGCTGACATGTATTTAGTATTGTGGATGGATGACTCATAAAGATAGCTTCGTGGCGTCCCCACACAGTTGAAGGAGAACACATGCCAACAAACATTATTGTCAGCCTCAAAATAAAAACAAAACGTTCAGCTGAGGGTCAATCAATCAGGGGTGCTTTGAAGAAAATTCCATTTAGATATTACAAATCATAACAGAACGAATTTAAACCAGCTGACTTTTTGTGAAGAAGACGTCCATGCACAATAAAAATTAGGCTGGCTCTTCGGTGTCCAACTTTTCTATTTTCTTACACTTGGACTGAGTCATTGGTGATGGATGCCAGTTTTTTAAATTGTGTTTTTGCAGTTCATTTTAGAAAGATCTGAAGTAATCGAAAACAGATCAGCAGAGGGAACTCTAAGTAAAAGCTCCATCATGAAAGGAAAGTTATAAAATTCACTTAATATTGACAGATGGTAATGACTTACTCATGACCACCTTCCTCTTAGGTTTTTTCTCAGTTTTTTGAGATGTGGCATTTGTCTGTAAAAGTTCTCTTGGTACCCAAAGCATCATTAACCTTTGCTGAATAGATAGAAAAAAAGTCTTTGTTACTCTTCTTGCTGGATGTTTTATAAAACTGCATGGAAACCATGCGTCTACATTAAACACAAGTAAAGACTATGTATGACATTGGAATTAATCTTTCCTTTAAATTATCATTTTCATTTTTTAAAACAAGCCACAGAGAACATCTAGGCATAAAGGCATAGACGGTCAAACTGTTTTGCTCTAAATAAGTTGGTACAATTTAGGGAAGCAAACCAGAGTTTCACAACTTTTAACCTGTGTCAGGAAGAAATTTAAAATGTTTCATTAGAAAACCAAAACAGAAAAGAAAAATAAATAGCTGTGGGCAAAAATGCAAGTTGGCCCAAAAAGGGAATTCTGCTTTGATGTGTCTATAATGCCTAATAAAGCTAAACAGTTGCTTCTGATACTAAAGGGAACATAATTGTTTATAACTGAGGTCATGTATTTATATGACACATGTTTTCATGGGATTTTGGTGTGAGAACACTTAGCTGTGCTTTAGGTTATTTTGAGGTTTTTGTCCAATTGGTTTGCATCTGCCTACTCATGTCTACTCTAACCCTCCGGGCAGTTAAGCAACAAAGGCTTGAACAACAGGTGTGTTGAGCTGATGTGGTTTACTATCTTGTAAATCCTGCTTTTTACTTTGCTTCACAAATCTGATTGAAAAGATTGCTTACCATCCACACCACTTAAAAAACCATAGTGTCCCTTGAGACTCTAAAACAACCTCAGCAGCACCTCAAGCCACATCCCAAGTGATCAGAGACATGCTTGAGCTTTGTGGCAGCTCATTTAGAGGTGGAGAGATGGATTCTCCAGGCTCAGGCCAGTTGCTGCAGAACAACCTGTCAACATTCCTGCAAAGGGTTACCTTGGGCCCAGTGATTCATGCATTGCTTTTGTGTAGATGAAATAGTTTCCCTTGGGAGAGAGGCTGAAGACAGCTGAGTGTGAGGATTGAGGTTAAGTCTAAAGGACAAGGGACCAAATCACATGTGACTCAGTGCCTCAGATTCTGTCCAGGGCCCCTAGACTCAGCTTTATCAGCATTTGCTTTGGTTACCAAGTCATGCATAGCACACTGAGTTACAGGCCTTAAGGATGACTTTCTTTTTGCTCCAAAACTGTGATTTCATTAATGTGGGGAATTCATACCGAGGAAACAATCCACTGATGCAAACTGGCAGCTCCTCTGTAACATATCTTTTAAGATAATTTCATGGGGCACTGAGTAGTTAAATGATTTGCCAAGGTTCCATAGCTAGCATATGTCTAAGCCTGAACTTGTACCCATTTCAATAGAACTTCTAGCCATCAAGACATACACACACACACACACACACACACACACACACACACACACACACACTGGTTCTCTCAGAATACTAGTTTAATATTATGATTTTACTATAATAATAGAATTGACTTTGATTTTGAGTGGTGAATAAAAAGGGATTCTTCTCCTAGTAATCTTATCCTCAAATTCTCAAAAAAAAAAAAATAAACAAACGAAGAACTAAATACCATTTGGAAACCTTGCACAAAAATTCTGCCAGCCTAGTCACGCTTTGTAGTATTTTTAAAAGCCAGTTAGCAGGCCTGAATTTTCACACACAATATATGGTGTTTTGACTTCCATAAATGGTAGGTAAATCAAGGTATACCTTACCTGTACTGTACTACTGTTAGATTCTGTTCCCCGCAGTGCCTAGCACATCGAATATATCTCATCCAGCTTGACTTACTAGGTTCCCCACCATCAATAAAGTGCTGTAGTGTCCCATCTTGGTCATATATCTAGAGAAGAGGTCAAAAGGTCAAGTAGTTAGAACAAATCATCAGCAATCATTTTTCCTCCTTCTCTTGATGTCTTCATGTGTCTGCTACAGAAATTTATAACCCTGAGATTTGCCAGGGCTTACTGATGCTCTCAGAAACTCAACTGAAATAAGAGGAAATATTTTTTGGTGATGCAAGTCTATCACAGTTTTCTTATCTAGCCAATCTTTCTCATATTAAACATATTTGTGGTGTCTCAAAGATGTGGCCATGTTTCCCAAAGGATATTTAACCTATTTTGACAAGCGACTCCTAAGTAATGAACTGCTGGATAAACAAAGAAATCTGGATAGAGAGGCTGCACTGACATGGCTGGAACATCCTGAACCAAAGTCTGCCAGCCCTAAACTCTAATATTAGAGTTCTTAGATATTCTAGAGGTAGAAAATGTTTGCTAAACAAGATGAGGAGGCAGGGGTGAGATGCAGCTATGGAACTGCATAGCCCTGGAGGCAAAGAACAATTCTTTCTAAAAGACAGAAAATTTAATCTCACTTTACAGAAGTGTCAGGCTTCCATCGTTAGGAGCTGGAACTATTAGAAGGAATAGCCTCATCAAAGAAAAGGGAAGATAGAGGGGGGAAATATTAATTATCTATTAAATCTAAATCTCTTAGTTTGAAAACTACTGACAGATGAGATTTGTCAGATTTTTTTTTTCTGGGGAGAATTCGGGAAAAAAAATCGTCTTCAAATGTAGCAGTAAAGACAGCCCAAAAAGGCTAATGAAGCATGATATCCTGGTATAGAGAGTTCCATGTTGGGAGACTTGCTTTCTGGATTCTGGAATGACATATAATCACTGAGAATAACCATTCTCAACCAAATGGCAATAATTAAATGTATCAAGGTTTGACCACTGACTACATTCACTTGTAGACTACCTTTCAACCTACTACTTGACTCATTCCCATATTTAATCTTATAACCTTATTATCCCAAGCTCCAGAGTAATCCTAAGGTTTTTTGGATATTTTCTTTCTAATGAAAAAAAATTAGAATCTCTCACTAATTAAATATCTACCTTAGTTTACCATGTTATTTAATAAGCTAGAGAAACCTCCTTTTGCAATAGTAGCTACTCACATATTTGTATGTATTAAATATCTTACTATTATGTGGTTAAATAAATATTAAAGTTACCAAATATATAATTTATTAACAAATGAAATCAATAATAAAACAGACTTTTTAAAACAATATTTTGGCTATGAGAAACATAGCCTGAGTAACTTCAAACCGTCAACATAATAGTAGATGACTTCACTTCTGGAAACATAATTTAACCATTATGTTTACTTCAGGTTACTGATTTACTGATTAAAGCTTCAAGAATCCTTGGGGCAGCTAGGTGGTGCAGTGGATAGAGCACCAGCCCTGAAATCAGGAGGACCTGAGTTCAAATCCGGCCTCAGACCAAACACTTGGCACTTACTAGCTGTGTGACTCTAGGCAAGTCACTTAACTCCAATTGCCTAAAAAAAAAAAAAAAAGAATCTTCTCTGTAGTCTTCTTAAATATGAGTGAATTTCAGTTTCTCTTAAAACGTCCTTCCATTAGTCATTGCAAGGAACAGTCTTTCCTGGATATACTGTAAACCAACAATTCTTCATAAATTTGTCTTAGCACAGACACATATTGGGACCAATTTCTGCAGACAGGAAGGAGAGGTTTCAAAACAGCTACATGGATTTCTGGTAGTTGTAGCCTTCTCAGTCCAGGAAGAGACTGGATTATTGTATAGCTTAAGCCTGGGGAATGGAATTCTCCAATCCCAGGATCCGTTGTAGAGGTCTATGATGGAATATAGTAAAGACAAGACTGTTTGGAAGCAGGAAAGCAGAGCAGGCAGAAACAGAGGCATGGATGGACAGATGGCTGAAGAGGACAAGAATGGTATTGAGCACACTCCAGCTCCACCAAGGAGGTTGGCATATTTGTCAGACAGGACAGCTAGGACCAGAACCTGGTGAATATTCCCTTGGTTGAGGACAAAGGTGGCATATTTACCTCTAGAGTTTACTGTTCTTTTTAAGTTGTTTGTCAATTGTTTTCATAGTACTTTAAAGGCAGCTATATCTAGATAAAGACAAGATTGATCTTAATTGCTATTGGGTCATGCATATCTTTAATTATATACAGAGAGTGTAAATATGGAACACCAGTGTACAGACACAGGTTTAAAATCAGGATTGAGGGACTACATCTCTGCCTAGCTAGCCAGGATTTTTCTCTTAGCTTGGAGGTGGGTGAGTGGGGTTCCAAGCTATCTTTATGAACCTTGCACGAATCTTTTGTTTTATAAGCTCCCTGAAATAGCAGAATAAAGGATCCAGGTTGGTCTGAAGGCCATTATATTACCCCTATCCAAAACTATAAGCTCTTCAATTATGGTAGGATAGATCAATTTTAACACAGGAGATTTAGGCGGTTTCTAGTCTAGCTCCAACAAAATGGAGGAAGTCAGGGAAAAGAGAATGTTGACCAAAGGGATGGTTATGCCCCAAAATAAATCCAGTAGGAGGAGAAAGAAAAGGTCTGGGAATATCAGCCCTTTATTTTTCAGTTGGGAGGAGGGAAATCTCTCCTTAACTAAACTTTGCCCTCCAAAATGCCACCTGCTGGTTATAAATTATAAATTGTGCTAGTTTCATTTTTTAAAATGTGATCCTCTTTTCTCTGGATGGGAGCAACCCTTTATTTTTTGCTTATTTTAAGCAAAGTTTCCTGCAATATATTGCAAGCATTTAGCATATTCATGGTATACACATGTTAATTCTGAAATTTCTGAATTTTCTTTTGTTATATTTTATGTTAACTAATTTTTACAACTTAAGCGTAAAGTTGAATCCAATCTAGTATTGGCTATTTTTGTGGAAGATTATTGAGTATTTAATTCTATTTTAATTTTTCATTTTGCCAGATTTACATCTTCTTCAATTTTGATATGTAATTACCTTTCAATGTATGTTTTTCTTTCTTCTTATGAAATTTCATTTTCTTATCTCTCTCCTATAATCATTTTTGTTTGTTTTACTTTGAATATATGATCCAAGAAAAGTAGGCAGAAGAAGAGCCTTGCAGATTCAGAGAAAATAAAGAATGTCACATAAAACCTTGTTGAAAAGTTGACCCAGGGGCAAGCTTATTCTACCTGGAAAAATGATAGAACAAAGGAATGGAGTCCATGCTGGTCTGATATACACACACTAACAACAAGAGAAAAGCACAAAGGAAGATCTACATTCTGTGACACCTGTGGTTAAGATGCCCACACCCCCCAAAAAAAACAATGCAATATTGGTGGGGTAGAAGATAAGGACTACATTACTAGCTTCAGAAAAAAAGAGATGGAGCCAAGAAAAGAGGTTGCCCCGATGCCCTCAAGTAATGAGCATGTCTTCATCAGGAGTTTCAAATAGGTCTTTTCCACTGGAACTCATACTGTTTGGAGAAGACCGTTAAAAAAAATCCATATTCAAAAATTTGATTTCTAATTGAATTTTTTCAACCAAAAAAATTCACTTTCTTTTCCTTCTACTTCTCTCCCCTACACCCATTGAAAAAACAAGAAAACAAAACTTCTGTTACAAATATATGAGAAATACAAATTCCCACATTGCCCATTTCCCCCTAAAAATGTTTCAAATTGTGATCCAATTTCATCACCTCTCTATCTGGAGGGAGGGTAGCATGTTTTATCTTAAGTCCTTTCAAAGTCTTAATAATATTGTTGTCATTGTATAAATTGTTCTCTTGATACTGTTCATTTCACTTAGCATCAGTTCATACAAGTCTTCCCAGGTTTCTCTGTAACTGTTCCTGTCATCATTTCTTAAATCACAATGATATTCTAGCACATTTGTATACCATAACTTATCCAGCCATTCTACAATTAATGGGCACCACCTTAGTTTCTAATTCTTTGCCACTGCAAACAGAGCTCCTATAAATATTTTTGTACACATGGGTCTTTTTTCTCTTTCTTTTATCTCTTTAAAGTATAGGCTTAGTAATGGGTCAAAGGACACATACAGCGTAATCATCTTGGGGTCATAGTTCCAAATTACTTTCCAAAATACCTGCAACAAGCACCAATAGTGCGTCAACATTTTCTCAAAGTCCCTCCAATATTTGTCGCTTTTTTTTGTCAACTTGGCTAATCTGAAGTGTGTGCAGTAGAAGCTGAGAATTGTTTTAATTTGCACCTCTCTGTCAGTGATTTTTTTTTTCATATAACTATTGATAGCACGGATTTCACCCACTGAAAACTACCTGTTCCAATCTTTTGCCATTTATCAATTGAGAAATCATTTATCAATTGAGAAATGGCTCTTATTCTTATAAATTGTGTCTTGTACAATTATGTACTTTGATGATACTATTGTCTTTAGGAACCAGAAGAATATGAAGAAAGACTGGTGAAAATATTAGATCAACTGAAGGAAGAAGGCCTGCCTGATGCTCTCCATGAATAAATGGCAGGTTTAGAGAGCCTGTGACAAGTAAGTGGGTCACATAGTATCTCAAGAAAACATGATCATTGCCCTAGAGAAGACAAGTATTGCTGACTTGGCCATGTTTAAATAACATTCAAGACTTAAGGACTTTTCTATGATTTCCTGTTTATTATTGCAAATTTTTTAGAAACTATGCTGTTATTGCTAAGCTACCGAATGACCTTGCTTGAACATATATAATTTTAAAAATGCAAAATCAGGAGTTCCGACAATTTATTTTTCAATCATTTAGTCACATCAGACTCTTCATGATCCCATGGAACATAGCACAGCAGTACTTCCCTTGAGGTTTTCTTTGCAAAGATACTAGAGTGGTTTGCCATTTCTCTCTCCAGTGTATCAAGGCAAACAGAGGTTAGGTGACCAGCTAGGTAGTGTATGAGGCCAGATTTGAACTCAGGTCTTCCTGAGTCCAGGCCCAACACTCAATCCACTGAGCCATCTAGCTGTCCTAGCCCACAATACAAACTTATCTTAAAACTCACAAAGTCTTCTCAGAAGCTGATGAACAAACAGACATAGACAAATGTTCAAAGACTTGGTTGATTGACTCACATGTGGACCTGCTGGCCAATATAGATCCAAACAAACCTTTTCCCCCCACAGATTCCAGCATGGAGAGCTGTGGAGCAATCCTGTACCAAGATAGAGAAGGTTTGCAGAAACCAGTTACGTTTGTCAGCAGAGGAATAAGCAACAGTGAGACATCATCCCATTCACAAGTTGCAGTTCCTGGCTTTGAAGTGGGCTTTGACAGAGAAATTCAGAGACTCTCTATATAGAATGAAGTTGAAATTATGAAATGACAGCAATACAGTTGACAACAATCCAATTTGACAAGTGCTAAGATAGATGTTGACTGCCAGAAATAGAGGCAACAATCAACTATTAGCTCAGCATACAGCATTAGCCAAAGAATATCGGTGCAGACTGATGCCTGTGACGTCACCAAAAGAAAGAATGAAAACTACATGTTACATCCAAGGAGCTAGATTACAGCTAAGTGGTAGTACTGATGGATAGTTGGGTATTTCCAGTAGATAGCAGTGCCACAGTAGCAAATATGAACTATTTGTTATTGAATCAACATTCTTTGCCTAGTTTTCTGCAGAAGATTGGGAAAGAGGACAGATTATGAAGAACTGCATATATTGATACAAGTTCAAAACAATGAACAGCTGAGGCCAAAAAATTCAAGTGTCAGTCCCATAGACACTTTACTATAGAGACAATGGAATGTTGGAGTTATTCAACAGACTGTTGACCCAGACTGTCACTGACCCCACACATGGCACCAGCATAATTGATTCTATCTAATGCAAGTTTCTCAGTAGTCATGAAAGGATTTGCCATACAGGTCAAGAGAACCCAAGAGCTGGTAAGACATTTTACTAGCCCAAGTTGGCTACATTTATCACCAAGATGAGTGAAATGCATGCTCACTGTATGAAAAGAAAAGTTCTATCAAGTCATGCTGCATATTTGGAGAACATAAGTACTAATAAACTTTCAGAACCTGTCTGCATTGACTTCCTATTATTCGAAGGACATACTAAGAATATCAGGAAGAGATTGGTGGTAACTGACCATTTCACTACACACACATATGTATGTATGTATACATACTTACACATACATACATACACATACATATGCATATATATGAATGCCTATATTGTATATTATATTACTATATACATTATATGTATAGTATATATGCATATATAATATAGACATTCTATCAAAAACCAGAAAACTTCCAAAATCGTTAAAAGTATTGTGGGAAAAATATTTCTCAGTGTATGGTCTTTCTGCTAGGATCCATTTGGACCAAGACAGACTTTGAAAGAACACTAGATAAGGAGATACTAGCTTTGGCTGGCATTGGGAAGTCTAGAACTATACCTTACCACCCTAAAGGGGACCTATAACTTGAGTTTTTCAATAGCTCACTGATTAATGTGTAAGGGACACTGAGACAATAACAAAAATCTTAGCAGAGTCAACATATGGCACTCCTAGTCCATGTGTAAAACTCCACAAGCAATAATGTCAACAGATTTACACCCTAACTGCTGATGTTTAGGCTGAGATACACTTGTCCTATTGACTTGTGTTTTCAAGGCTCTGAAGATCGACACACTACATATACTAACTAGTATATCTTTAAGCTGAGAATTGAAGGGAGTTTACCACTTGACTATACCTTTGGCTCAGAAGAATGATGAAGCAAAGAAAGAAATACTAGTGTGATACTCGACTTCACTTCAGAAGAGAGATGGTTGCTTTGATGGCATCCTAAGGTTACTACCTTGGAAGCTTGGTTAATATTCTTGTTCTGTTAATTGTTGATTTGTATTTTGATTATATAATGCATAATAACAATTACACAATGATGATAAGTGTGTCACAGCTTTTTTTTGCAAGGGACTGTGAAATTGAAAACCCCAAGGAAGAATGTAACCTGTGTTGAGGTCAGTTCCTACAGGTCAGGAAGAGGTTCAGAAAAACTTCACGGACATCTGGTAGTTGTAGTCTTCCCAGCCTGGGAAAATCTTAGACTATGGAACAGTTTGAGCCTGAGGAATGGATTGCAGAATCTTTTGCATAGTCTGAATAAGAAAGTATCTGGCATCAGGAAACCATAGTAGGCAAACAGATTATGCAGATGGCTGAAACAGACATGAATGGCATTGAGCATGTGCAAGGTCCACCAGAGTGGTCAGGGTCTTTATCCACCAGGGTCAGACAGAAGAGCTGGGACCACAATATGGAGAACTTTCCCCTGGCTGAGAATCCAGATGATTAGTGTAATGTCTTTTTCTTTTTTCTTTCCATTGGAAAGGATAAATATTTATATAGAGTTTACCATTCTTTTTAAGTTGTTTATTTGCTGTTTTACTTTAAAGTCATTTTCTCTAGATAAGGATAAGATTGTTTTGAATTGTTATTGAGTTGTTTATGTCTTTAATTACATATAGAGAGGGTAAATTAGGGATGCCAGTGTTTATCATGGTATAATATGGATTAAAATTAGCATTGAAGGACTATGCTTCTGTCCAGCTAGCCAGGATTTTCATCTTGGTTCTTGGGGAAAGGGGTCTAAGCTTACATTACGAAAAAAAAATCTTATAGTTATTATTTTTATTAATAACTTTTGTCTTGTAATTTTCCTGAAATAGGAAAGAAGGAAAGCAGGAAAGAAGGAGGAAAGAAAGGGATCTATGTGGAAATGAGGGCCATTATATTGCCCTACATTAAAGCTCTAAGTTCCAAAACTCTGACCAAAACCTTTGACCAAAAAAAAAAAAGTTTGACCAAAATCCTTTGGTTTGACCATAAGCTCAGACTTCAAAACGTCTGCGTCTATTTAAATGTGAGAAACAGGTAATCTCCAGCTTCTTATAAAGGAGATGGTTCAGGAAGAAAAAAATGTTGACCAAAGGGAAGGTTATGTCTTCCAGCACCTATCTCATTTGCCCATGAATGGAAACCAATCTGGTTTCAGGATAGTTCTAGGGATGTGGTACTAAGAAGCAATAGCCTGGGGATGCCTCAGAAATCCTGGGAAATCTAACTTTACCCTAGATCTCCATAGTTCCCAAGCCCATAAATAGTCAGAAGAAATGGACAAGTCAAGTTACCTTGAAAATAACAGAATTTCATAGAAGAGTCTGAGGAAGAGGACTCAGAAGCTGTCTAATCCAACTTGTAACTGAAAAAGCATCCTCTCTACAATATAGCCAACAAATAATTAATCAATCTTTTGATAAAGTCCTCCCAGCTACCATGCCTTCCCCTCTAAGATAACTTTCCATCTGCTTTGTATATACCTTGCATATATCAATTTATTTTCATTTTTTCTCCCCAATAAGGATTTAAGCTCTTGGAGACAAGGATTGTTTCACTTTTTTCTTTGTATTCTCAGCTCTTAGCATGATGCCTCACATATAGTTAGTACTAAACAAATGCTTATTGATTAATCGATTAAATTATCTGATCTGTCTCTCCAAGGAGAATCTGTGAGCCATTCCATTTAGCTTCACTTTCTTCTTCTGGTTTAGTTTTTGGCAAGGATATTAAGATTGATACAATTCAGTTCCTGCAGTAATATTTTCATTTGCTGATGACTGAACAGGGAACTCACATGTAGAGTATGCATAAGACAAAATTTATAGACAGTCTAAAAATAATGTGTTTCTTACCATCCTCTTCCCCTTTTTTATGCCACTGCAAAAAGGGGCTACAAAGAATTGAAGGTGATTTTGTACTTGTATTTGTTTTGTGGGTTGCCATAGTCTAAGAATTCATCTGCCTGTGGCCAGCCTACTAGTAATGAGACTCTCCATACTTATCTTGCCTCAATGTGAAAGCATAATTCACTCTATCATCAGGATTATGCTTTGTCAAAGTCTTTCCAGCATGGTCCAAATCAATCGAGTTTGTGCTCCATTTGTTCAAGCATGTGCTGGAGACAGCTTGAACCAATTCATGAGAGCCAATTTTTTAAATTTTCAGTGTGAGCATTTATACCTCAGAAATCAGGAAATGCCACAAATAAAGCTATAACTGCTGTTTTGTTGATTTCCTAGAATTGAGAAAATGACAGTGAAAATGTCAATAATGCAGATTAAACTTAATGCACTTTTTTTTGGATAGCTGGTTATTAAACATTTACCAATACACTTCTAGCTTGTAACCTTCAAGAACCCAGTGTAACTTCCACAACCTGAGGAAGCATCAGAATAGAAATTTGTGGTGACTAGAGATTAAAAAAAAAAATGAAAAAGACCCTTCCCTCAAGAAGCTTGCATTCTCCCAGAGGGAAACACTATATACATAGAGAGATAAATACACACATATAATAAATGCAAATTAATTTGAAGGACAGACAACTGGGGGTAGCAGGAAAGGCATCTTACAAGATGTTACAGTTGGTGGCACTTGATTTTGGCCATGAATTGCAAGAGGTACAAGCAAGGAGAGAATTCATTCCAGGCATGGGGATACCCTGTGTATGGAGACTTGAATTGGCATGTTGTGAATGAGGAACAGTTAAGTAAGTTTGGTTAGAAAGTCTACTGTGTAAAAGAGTAATTTGTAATTAATTTTAAAATATGGCTTGGAATTAAAGTGTGATGGATTTTAAATGCTGAACAAAGAGGTTTGTATTTTGTCCTAGAGGAACAAGAAACTCTGAGGCTTCTGGAGCAGAATAATGCTTTAGATTTCTCAGATTTGTGCTTTAGGAATATTACTTTGGCAAGAGTATGAACGATGGATTGCAGGGGAGACTAGGGAAAGACTGCTGGATTTAGGAATAAAGAGACAATTGGTGACTTCAGAGAGAGAGTTTTGGTTCACTGATGTAGACAGAAGCCAAATTGCACAGACTGAGAAACAATTGGGAGGTGGGAAGTGGAGGTGATGAGTGTAGACAACTTTTCACGAAGGAGTTTATCAAAGGCGGAAATGTAGGAAATAAAAAAATAACGATCAGTTTTACTTAACTGATTGTTACAAGTAAGGGACCCAGGGGGGTATAGATTATTAGAAGTGATTATGGTATTAAATGCATCAATGTGGTTTTTTTTTAATCATTCTCCTTGGTAGCGAACAGAAAAGCAAAATAGAATTTTTAAAAATATGTTTTTATTGGTGCTTTTTGTCTTTGCTGCATAGTAATTTTTTTGAAAAGACCTTGCTTTGACTTCCCCTAAACCCCTCTAAGGTCCATACCAGCCCTCCTTTGTAACAAAGAAAAAGAATGGCACAAAAACATCTGATATTGTAATCACAGTTGACGATGAATAAATAATTCTGTCCTGGTAGCCCCTGTCTTTTAGCTGTGAGGAGGGAGGCATGTTTTCTCATCTGTTCTCTGGGGCCCTCTTTTTTTCTTTTTAATTATTCAGTTCAACTTTCTATTTACTGATTTTTTTTCATTTACATTGTTATTATGTATATTGTTTTTGGTTCTGCTTGTTTCACTGTGTATCAGTTCAATGCAATTTTTAATTATTCATATTTGTCATTTCTTACAGCATGGGTATTCATTTCACTTATTCATATTTGTCATCCTTAGAGAAATATACTATTCTATTGTACACATATTCCTTAGGGCTTTTTTTTTTAAGTCACTCCTCAAACAAAATAAGATTTAAATGGTTCTGCCTTTACTCTAATGTTCATTATCATACTTAGGCATTTAGAAAACACAGTGGATAAAATCCTAGGCTGAGAATCGGGAAGATCCAAGTACAAATATGGCACCAGACACTTACTAGCTGTGTGACCCTGAGCAAGTCATTAACCTCTGTCTGCCTCCATTTCCTCAACTGTAAAATGTGGATAATATTAGCTCCTATCTCGAAAGGTTGTTGTGAGGATTAAATGAGGTAATATTTTATAAAGTACTTAGTCCAATGCATAGACAAAGTAGGAACTTTATAGATGTTTATTCTTCTCTTATCATCTTCCCATCTACTCAAAGCAGCAGATTTGTTTCTTCCTTGATTTTCCTTTGGCTATTTTTTTATTAACTCAAAAAAAATAGTCCTCTGTTGATTTTTAGCATTTATTTCAAACCTCAGCTCATACAATGATTTTTAGATTTCCCTGACATCATTTTTATAGCAGATTACTCTTGTCTGCCCTAATATCCATTTCTTGTACATATCCTTTTAAAATGTGAGCTTATCCATGAACAACTGGTAAAGTCAAACTCGCTCTTTTTTGTCACCTTTCCTCCTCCCACCTCACCCAGATCCCTTTTTTCCTTAAACAGCTTATTCACAGTTCTATCACCAGGATTTCTCTCCTGATATCTTCTAATTTCCTTTGAACTAATTTCTTTTTTAAAGTCTCAGGCCATTGGAGTGCTGCCTATCCTCTGCCAACACCCTTTGAAATCCACCCTCCCTGAATCTAGAGTATTTCTCAGCCTATAGCCAGCCTCCTTATTTATCACAATCTCCAAGACATAAGGGTCACTGCCTTGTATGGTCTTGACATTTCCACTTCACTTATTGGTTGGAATTGGGTATGAAATAGCTTCTGATGTAAAACTTTCCTCCCTAGACTATGAGTTCCTTCAAAACAAGAGCTGTCTTTTGCCTTTCTTTGAATCCCCAGTGCTTAGCACAGTACCCAGTACACAGTAGGCACTTAGGTGCATTGACTGACTAACTTAGGTCTATAAATTCTGGTTTGCTTATGAAGCAAAAAGTTTCTTCTTAATAGAATGTAAGCTCTTTAAGGTCAGACACAGTTTCATTTTTTCATCTTTGTATGCCCAGTACCCAGCACAGTGCCTGACACGCAGTAAGTAACTAGGGTTTGTTCACTGAATGACTGTCTCATTACTTTCTAGTCACACCTTGAACATGTTTTTAAAACAGAACCCCAGAACAGTCTTTGTCTCCACATTCAAACCTATAACTATATCATAAAAAACACAATTAAGGAACAGTTTTCTGGGAAAATGTCCTCAGTGCATACTATTGCATTATTGTGCCCAAATCCCTTTGACTTTTGTTGAAGTTTATTAGCCATCCTTTTAAGTTAGTATTTCTTTTGTTCATATTTTATCAATAGCAGAATAAAGATAAGCAGCTAAAAGTGAATTCTTACCTTTTTAAGGGGATCTTTAAAATTTGTAATTCAATAATATTTACTCTAACTCACACATGTGGTTAAGATAACGATCACATAAATTCTTGCTTATTATGAACCATGACATAAACTGAAAACCACTATATAAACTGCTTTTTATTACAGCTCAGGCTATCAGGAAGCTCCACTCCCACCAAGAAGGCTCTTATTTTCTTAGTACAATAATATATTTTTTTTTTTTTTTTTTACAATAATATATTTTCAATGAGCAAGGGAGGGCAAGGTTATTTAACAAACGGTCAAGATTATTTAACAAATGGAAAGACCTAATGAGTGCCATAAGTAAAATCTCCTCTAGGGACTCAGGCCATACCAGTTCAGTTCATTCCTTTCTATTTATATATGCTCACATGAAGAGAACTGCTATCATTATTATTATTAGGGATGGCACTGGTAGTGGTAGTGGGAGGAGGAGGAGGAAGAGGGGGAGAAGGAATAGTAGTGGTGGTAGTATTAGTATCATCTTAAAAGGACAACTGTGGTATAGTGGCGTAACTTAAGTACCATATACATAATACCCCTGTTCTTTTACAAGAAATAAGCCTACTAAAAAGGCTGTGCCCCAAACAAAACCAACGCAGTCAAGATTAGAAGGAAAGCAGAAAGATGTGAAACAGTTTTGATAGCAAGTATTTCTGATAAAGTATTTATTTCTCAAATATACAGGGAACTGAGTCAAATTTATAAGAATACAAGTCATTCCCCAACTGATAAATGGTCAAAGGATGTGAACAGGCCATTTTCAGATGAAGAAATAAAAGCTGTCTATAGACATAAGAAAAAATACTCTAAATCACTACTGATTAGAGACATGTAAGTTAAAACAACTCTGAGGTACTACATCACATATGTCAGGTTGGCTAATATGACAGAAAAGAAAAATGATAAATGTTGGAAATGTGGAAAAAGTGGAACATTGTTGGTGGAGTTGTGAACTGATCCAACCATTCTGGAGAGCAATTTGGAACTATGCCCAAAGGGCTATAAAACTGTGCATATGCTTTGATCCAGCAATACTACTACTAGGTCTGTATCCCAAAGAGATCATAAAAAAAGGGCAAAGGACCTACATGTACAAAAATAGCTATAGCAGCTCTTTTTTGTGGTGACAAAGAATTGGGAATTGAGGGAATGCCCATAAGTTGGGGAATGGCTGAACAAGGTGTGATATATGAATGTAATGAAGTGCTATTGTGTTATAAGAAATGATGAGCAGGCAGATTTCAGAAAACCTAAAAAGACTTACATGAACTGATGCTGAGTGAAGTGAGCAGAACCAGAACACTGTGCACAGTAACAGCAACATATGCAATGATCAACTATGATAGACTTTGCTCTTCTCAGCAATATAATGACCCAAGACAATTCCAAAAGATTCATGATGGAAAATGCTATTCACATCCAGAGAAAGAACTATGGAATCTGAATGCAGATCAAAGCATACTATTTTCACTCTTTTTTGTTTGTTTTTTTTCTATGGTTTTTCCCTTTTATTCTTTCTTCTTTCACAACATGACTAATGTGGAAATATGTTTAACATGATTGCACATGCATAATCTATATCAGATTCCTTGCCATCTTGGGGAGGAGGGAGGGAAAATAGGAAAGGAGATAAATTTGGAACTCAAAATCTTATTTAAAAAATGAATGTTGCAGCCTCAGACCAAACACTTGACACTTACTAGCTGTGTGACCCTGGGCAAGTCACTTAACCCCAACTGCCAAAAAAAGAAAAATGAATGTTGAAAAAAATGAATGCTGAAAACTATCTTTACTTGTAACTGGAAAAAATAAAATACCATTTACAAAAAGAAAATGTGTCCTCTACTGGCAAGATCACTGGACAAGTTCAAAACTTGCTAATTATCATTTATCTAACCCCAGAAAATTATTTAACTTCTTTGAACCTCAATTTCCTTCTCTCTAGAATGGGGTACTTCATGCATGGGGTACCTGCCTAACCTCTTCTGAGGGGACACGAAAACAAAAGCAAAATTTTCTTCAATGAGCTTACACTCCAACAGAGGAGAAAATATGTATGCACAGAAAATATCTATAAGTATGTTGTCTTTATAGGTAAGTATATGAAGGGAAAATCTGATCAAGAGACACCCTGAGGCCACTTTTCACATTCATCACTTTCACAGGGAAGATGGTGACATGTTGAAACCTACCAGAACCAAAGTGCCCCTCCCCTCCCCCCAGTACCCATGTAAAGCTCTAAAAAGACTGAGCAACAACAAATTTCCCATCTTTGTGCCTTTGTGCTGGCTGTCCTCCACCCCCCATTCCCTCCCCACACACACACACCTGGAATGCATTTTTAGCTCACCTTAATCTCTTGAAATTCCTTATTTTCTTCAGCTCCAGCTCCAGCTTCTACAACAATTTTTTTCTTTATCCTCCAAGTACCATTGCCTTTTCCCTCCACAAACTGCTTTGCACTGATTATATATGATATATGTTATGTATACACATACATATGTATATTTGCTTTTCCTGTTTTAAAATTCTGGACTTGACAAACATAAACTCAAATGAGCACTTCCATGGAAGTAGTAGAACAGAAAGGATTGTAAATAAGACTGAATATTATACACAGATTGTTTTTCTTTTTTTTATCGTTATATAATAAACACATCTTACTTTCAGTTCTGTCCATCTTGCCCATGATTCCTTTTGACCTTTCCCCTATTCTCTTCTGTGCATTTCAAAAGCATGTTTCAATGACCCTATTTCCTTTCTTTTATTTGTCAGATCTATCCCTAACTCCTCATTCTTCCCACCTCCAAATTGAGAATAAAGAAAAACAAAACTTTGTACAAATATCCAGAGTTGAGCAAAACAAATATCTGCATTGACTGTGTCTGAAAATGTATGCATTATTCTGTATCTTTTGTCCATCATCTGTGAGAAGGTGATTAGCATTTTTCATCATCAGTCCAACAGAATTGTGGTTGATCATTGTATCGATCAGAGCTTCTAAGTACATCAAAGTTGTTTTTATTTACAATGTTGTTCTTACTGTATAAAATTGTTCTCCTGCTTCTGCTCACTTCATTCTTCATCAGTTCATAGAAGCCTTCCCGAGCTTTTTTCTCCCCTGAAAACATCACTTTCTCATTTCTTATGGTAATAATCCATTACATTCATATGCCATGATTTATTCAATCATTCCCCAATTTATGAGCACCCCCTTAATTTCCAGGTTTTTTGCCACTGCAAAAGAGCTTCTATAAATATTTTGTACATATGGGTCCTTTCTTGCTTTCTTTGATCGCCTTGGGCTATAGGTATAGTTGGGTCATCTGCACAGTTTACTGTCTTTGGGGGCAGGGCTCCAAACTGCTTTCCAGAATGGCTGGACTATTTCATGGCTCCATTAATATGCCTGTTTTCTCACAGTCCAGAGAGGTTAAGAGATTTCCTACAGGTAGCACCAGAGAAGGAATTCGAACCCGGGTCTCTGACTTCAGAGCCAGAGGTCGTTCTACTGCACCACAGCGACCTCAGACTTTATGTTACCTAGCCCCAGAAATATTACTTTACTTGTCTAAGAGCACCCAGCTAGTTAGATGCAGTCATCTCTTTAGCATTAAGTATTTTGATTACCTGCTTAGAAAATACACCATTGTATCATGGTTACTGTAGCTGCCACTAAAGTTTGGTTTTTAGTTTAACTCCTAATCATATAATTAAACAAAATTATATTCGTTATATATACTATATACATTCCAGCAAAAAAAAAAAAAGTATTAAGCTATGGAAAAATCCACTGTTCTTACTGATCACTTTAAGTGACTTTTTTTAAAAGTAAATTTATTCTTTATTTTTAACATTCTTTTCTTTTTAAATATTGAGTTTCAAATTCTCTCCTTTCCTCTGACCCCTCACCCACCCACTGAGAAGATAAGTAAAATGACAACAATTATACATGTGAAATCAAGCAAAACATTTTCTTATTAGCCATATAACAAAAAAAGGCAAAAAAAAAAATAAAGCAAGAAAATTGTATTCCAGTTTGCACTTGAAATTCATTAGTTCTCTCTTTGGACATGGATAGCATTTTTTCATCATGAATGCTTTGGAATTGTTTTGGATGATTAGAGTAGCCAAGTTTTTCATAGTTGATCATCATTACAACATTTCCATAGCTTAATACTTTTTTTTTTGCTAGAATGTATATAGTATATATAGCGAATATAATTTTGTTTAATTATATGATTAGGAGTTAAACTAAAAACCAAACTTTAGTGGCAGCTACAGTAACCATGATACAATGGTGTATTTTCTATGCGCAATGATCTCCTCCTGGTTCTTCTCACTTCACTTTGCATCAGTTCATATAGGTCTTGCCATGCTGCTTGTTTTTTTCCCTTAAACCACCCTCCACATCATTTCCTATAGAACAATAGTACTGCATCACAATAATATGCTACAGCTTGTTCAGACATTCCCCAATTGATAAGCATCCCCTTAATTTCCAATTCTTTGCCACCACAGAAAGAGCTGCTATAAATATTTTTGTACATATAGGTCCTTTTCCTTTTCCTTTTCCTTTGCTCTCTTTGGGGCACAGACCTGGTAGTGACATTCTTGGGACAAAGGGCATGCACAGTTCTATAGCCCTTTAGGCATAGTTCCAAATTGTTCTCTGGACTGATTGGACCAGTTCACAGTTTATTATTGTACCCATTTTCCTTCATCTCCTCCAGCATTTGCTATTTCTGATAAGTGTGAGGTGGTATCTCAAAGTTGTTTTAATTTGCATTTCTCTAATTTTTAGTGGTTCAGAGCATTTTTCGTAAGCCTATAGCTTTGATTTCTTCTTCTGAAAACTGCCTGTTCATATTCTTTGTTCTTATCAATTGGGGAATGGCTATTACTTTTATATATTTGCCTCAGTTACCAATATATTTCAAAAATGAAGCCTTTATTAGAAAAACTTGCTATAAAAAAAGTTTGATATTACTTCATCGTCTGTGGTACCTTTTAGGAAAATGTCATTTTCTTGATTATCTCTTTTAAATAGGTCTCCTCTTGTTTTTGCTTTGTCTATAATCATTATTGCTACCCCTATCTTTTCTTTCGACAGCTGAATGAAGCATAATAGATTCTGTTCTAGCTCTTTATTTTAACTCTGGGTGTGTCTATATTTTTATCCTTTTGACTTTGTTATATTGTTTTTTGATGTCTCATAGAGTAATTAACTTCTACTTGCCCAATGCTAATTTTTTTTTTTTGTCTAGGCAATGGGGTTAAGTGACTTGCCTGGGTTAAACAGCTAGTAAGTGTTGAGTGTTTGGTCTGAGGCTGGATTTGAATCAGGTCCTTCTAACTCCAGGGTCAGCGCTCTATCCACTGTGCAACCTAGCTTCCCCTCCAATGCTAATTTTTAAGGAATTATTTTCATCAGTGAGCTTTCATACCTCTTTTCCCATTTAGCCTATTCTGCTTTTCAAGTACTTTTCTTCAGTGAATATTTGTGCCTCTTTTATCATTAGGACAATTCTGACTTTTGAGGTGTTATTCTCTGCAGTATTTTTGTGCCTCTTTTATTAAACTATTAACTCTCTTTTCATAATTTCCTAACACATTTTATCATTTCTTTTCCCAATTTTTTCCTCTATCCCTCTTATTTCTTTCTTTAACTCTTCTAGGAATTCCTGTTGGGCTCAGGTCCAGTTAACTTTGCTTGTAACTGTTTTCACATTGTTGTCTTCTTTTAAGTTCATGTCCTGGTCTTCCCTACCACGATAACAGCTTTTTATGGTCAAGTTCTTTGTTGTTGTTGTTGTTGCTGTTGTTGTTTGCTCATTTTTTCGGTCTATTTCTTGACCTTGAACTTTATGTTCATGTTGGGTTCTGCTCACTTAGGGGTATGGAGGCACTGTCTCAAGCTTCAGGCTTTTTTATGCTATTGCTTTCAGAGCTAGTTGCAAGGGTCTGCAAGTTTTTGGTGCTTCCAAGGTGATTGATGGGTGAGAAGCATAACCACATTGCTGTAGCAGCAAGTACTAGTGATCCTCTTGGCCTTGGAACTGTGACCTGGTTCCTGTTGTCCTGTGGCCACAAGTGGGATAAATATAATCTTTCTTATATAAGAAATCACTTCAAATATTTGGAACTGTGACCCAGAATTGCTCATGGTCAATAGAATTGCCAGTCAGTACCAGCTCTATGCAGTGCCAGCAAAAAGTCCCCGGTAAGCTCTTTCAAACCAGTTTTCTGACCTCTCTACCACCTCTGGGCTGAGAGCTCTGGAAGCTGCTACTGCTACTGCTGCTGCTATCACAAGCATCTTCAAGGCCCACAACTGGTGCTGCTGCCAGGCTCTGAGCTGGCTCCACCCGGTGTCACAAAGCTCTCCTGCTGACCTCCCAAATGTCTCCCTCTGACTTTTTGTTGGCTTTGCCTCCTTAATATTTTAAAGCTGTTTGAAGGGAATGTTGGGAAAATTTAGCCAAGTTGCTGCCTGTACACTGTCATCTTGACTCTGCCCGTCATGATCACTTTCAAAAACTCGAGTCCTTGAATCTCAGCTTGATAACTGAACCAAACCTATTCAAATGAATGACACTAGATGATTGTCTGGAATTAGGGAGAAAAATCATTAAACCTTTTCTTGAACATCTTTTGTTTTAATTCTCATTTTGAAAGGAACTATTCCTAAATTCAAAAATCATGTCACTGTTAGGTTATTAAATGACTTTTCATCTTGATAAATAAAAATTTCCTAAGTTGTTTCATATAAAGCTGAATTTCTAGAAACATGTTAACTGAAAATTTAGCAATGAACTGCCATACAAAATAATCCCTGGATTGGGAAGCATGAATTTTTAGTTTTAGCTATCAATCACTCTAATGTGTGACATTGGAGAGGACACACTGAATGGTTGCCCCTCATGTCTCCATTTAAAACAACTGCCCTTTTAAAAATCCCCCCATCTTTCTGTAAAGTTCAGGAAATCATATTTTCCAATAGCAATGTTTGTTAGCAATTTGAGACCCTCAGTGAAAAACAGGTAGGCTCCCAGAATTATTAAAATAATATTTTGACTTTAGGTTGGCTACAAGTTTATATGACCAGTCAGCAAATATTTAATATTTGTAGGTCGTAGCAATGTTAACAAACCAGATCATTTATGCAAAAGAATGGTAAATGATGGGATGTGAGAACTGCAAAAACTATGAGCACTCGATCCCAAGACATAGAAAAGTTTATCCTTTAGATTTCTGTCCTTAGATTAAAATTAGAAACTGTCGTGCTTTAAAATATTATCTTCCATGACTACTAAAGAAGAAATCTCAGTAAATATATTTTTAAATTATATAACTCATATGTTACTTCTTATTTTCTGAATATGTGGGACTATAATTGCCTCCAGAATTAAATATTTAGTGAAAGAACTATTGCATTTTAAAGTTATCTTGATATTGTATCTAGCACATATTATTGTGCCTCATTAGGTTGGAGATTACCATTCCCAGAGATTAAGGTGGATTCTAAAATACTGTCAGTACACACGTACACAGACAAGGAGATGTATGTTTCTGTAATGTCAACAATCAGTAATTGTTGATGTTATCTCAGTCAGTTTTTTTGGCTAATTTTTTCCATGTTTTCAGTATCTTCCTGATTTTTAGATACTTTGTGAATTGATTTCTCAGTGCCCTCACAACTGTGTCACCGCCAATGTGGATCACCTCAATATACACTTGATCTAATACAGTTACTTTCCCATCTTTGTTTTCTTTAATGCCATCTTTTAAGCATATCTGGGGGCAAGTATGGTGACTCTACAGTTGTTGATGGTGGGAAAAGCCTGTTATGAAAATATTTGCAGATCTTTTCCATTTTTCCTTTGTTTGTTGTTCTCCTATTTTCATCCTAAAATACCCTTGGAATAACTTTGTTTGGTTGAGTATCACAACAAACTTTATTTAAATTGGTTTTGAGCCTCCATTTCCTTTAGCTTTATGAGGTAATATGGTTCATAATCTTCCGTTATTTTTCATAGTTTTTAAAAATCTATTTTTAGGCTCTTTATGTCTCCTTGTTACGATGCTTGATTTATTTCAGTTGAATTTTTGCATTTAATTATTATAGTTTTGCCAAGTCAACAGGCATTTATAAAGCAATTACTTTGTGCCAGGCATTGTGCTATGTCCTTTTTACTATTTATTAACCTTTTTTCATCATCAATTAAAACAATTCAAGATTGAATTATATCAATTGTATCATGACTTTGCCTGTCATGTGCTTTTCTGAATTCTACTCCTTTTTATTTCATAATAATTTGACTGAACACACATATTTTGAGAACAATGATTCTACAATGTATATATTATAGGCATTGTTGTCTTTATTTTACAGATGATGAAACAGGGTCCATAAGGTTAAGCAACATTCCTCTCATCAGATAACTATGGGTTAGTTCCAAGTCCCTCCTGACTCCAAATCCAACACTCTTGGGCTGCTGTAGGGAAGAAGAACAAGAATGAGAACAAGAACAAGAGAAGGAGGAGGAAAAAGAGGAGCAGCAGCAGGAAGAGGAGAGCAAGAACGGAAGCTACCACTACCACCACCACCTGATGGCCAGCCTTCTGATGAGGAGCTTTTCCTAAGTTAGCTAGTCGCTCCTTACATTTGTAACAAGTAGTTTCCCGTTTGTTAAAATATGATCCACTTTCACTTTTGTGTTGTTATTTGCTCCCTTTCATGTCCAGCATACGTGAGGCTTCTGTGCAGTCTACAAGTTTTTGGGTGATCTCATTATTTATCCCGGATTTGTGGTTTCCAAAATCTTCATCTATCCCTACATTTGCATTGAAATCATCAAGAACCAAAATGTATGCTGGTTATTTTAGAAGATCTTATTAAGTTATTCATAGAATTCTCTGCCTTTTCATACTCTATTATAGAAGCTGGAGCATATATTGCATTATTTCCATGTTGGCCTTTTTTTTTTTTACAAATATCTATGAGCACAACAATACAAAATGATCAAGAGTCCCATGAAATTACATTTCTTGCTGTCTTTGAGCTCATGATAAAACTAACTTCACCAATGCCTTTATTTGTCTCTTCGAGGAGAACCTGTGAGCTATCCTTCCATTTAGTTACAAGGTTTTTGATTTTTTCTGGTTTCATTTATAGTAAGAATGTCAAGATTGATATGATTCAGTCCCTCCAGTAGTATGTCCCTTGGTTGATGGTTGGACAAGGATTTCATATTTAGAGTGCCAACAGCTAAGTTAAAGTTTAGAGATGGTCCAAAAACAGTATTATTTTTGGCATTCTCTGCCATCTTTTTCACCACTCTGCCACCATCTTTGAAGAAGCAGAGGGGGGCCACACAGAACTGAGAGATATTTTGTATTTTTCTATTTTTCTTTGTTTAATAGGTTGCTATGGCCAAGAAATTCATCATCCAGTGGCCAACCTATTGGTAATTAATCTCTCTGTACGTAACTAGGCTGGTTCTCAAAAAGCAGATTTAGTCTAATACAAGGACCTTCCTCAAAGTCTTTCCAGGCTCCACTCTCACACACACACACACACACACACACACACACACACACACACACACCCCTCAAGATTTTCTACTGCACATGCCACGGAAACCTCTTTATCCTGAAAGTTCATTCCACTCCTTGGACTTCTCACCCTGGAAGTACCCTATGCCACTGTAGCCTCTTTCTCTAAGTGGCTGGTTCCTCTCAGAACCTCCATTAAAGAGGATGCCCAGGCCAGTGAAGTTTCATTCCTCTCCAAGCAGCACTCTTCACTCTCCAGACTTTCACTACCATCCTTCTTCTCTTTTCTTCTTCTTATGTACTGTCTTCCTTCATTGTCATATAAGCTCCTGGACAGCAGGAACTGTATTTGTTCTTGTATTTGTATTCCCAGTTGATCACTGAACTCCTTAAGGACTGGGACTATTTTTGTTCCTATTTGTATTTGGGTTTCTAGACTTAACACAGTGCCTAGCATATAATAAGCACATGATTCATGCTTGTTGGCTTCACTTAACTTGAGAACTTATGCCCTGAGTTTACAGAATTCAAGAACCCAGGGTCATCATTATGCCACAATGAGGTAGAGGAGTAGGACTTTGTAGAAAGAATGTAGAACTCTTGAGAGTTTTTAAAATCTTAATTTCCAGTTGGTTCAGCAGATAGAGCATTGGATGTGGAGTCAGGAGGACCTAGATCAAAATCCCAACTTGGACAATTACTAGCTCTATGATCATGGGCAAGTCACTTAAATTCATGGTGTCTCAATCTCATTTACAAAATAGGGGATTGGACTCAATAACCTCTAAAATCCCTTCTATCTCTAAATCAATAATTATGATAAACTATCTCTTATAATATCCAAATGTAAACATTGCTTAGTGAACACTAAACATTAGAACATTTTGTCTAATAAAACTAAAGAGAACATTTCACATCTTTGATATTCTCATTAAAACAGCTCTAGAGAAATTAGTCTAGTGTGCTTTAGGGTTTGTAGTTTCTTGAAATATTTCTTTCACCAAACATTCCATTCTCAAAAAAATAATTCTAGCCATTTAGAAAGATATCTGAATATTTTAACTTAATTAACTAATTAAGTGATACATGGTGATTCTTATTAAAAATTACCAAAAGCTCTCTCGGGTACACCATGTAATTTTATATTCTGTGCTACGGGCAGCTCATCAAGGTAGTCTCAGAGAAAGTGTAAACTTGCATTGGTAAAGAGATTTTTCATCTGGAAGTCAGTCCTCTACTGATGAAATTGCAAGTCTAGTCCCCATTCTCAGCAGATTACTGGGGAGAAATGAAACTTTTACAAAAGATAATGTTAACCACCACGAAAAAGCAGTCCTTTCAGTTCACAATGGAATGTGTTGCCATATAAAGAGATTACATAAATGTTAAATAAATATGTTATGTCTCCAAGCCTATGCTGATCGAGGTGAACATGCAAAGGACATGTGGCAATAAATACATAAAGCCAACATAATTTAAATAGACAAGAAAGGATGTACACTTTAAAGATCAGTGTTAAAATAAAAGTACATAGCATGGATTGTTATATACTACTCACTGCTGATTTCGGATTTAGAAATGGTTTCCTTATAGCCCCTATCAAGTATATAAAACAATACATAATATGTAGTACTTTACATAAATTATCTCATTTTATCTTTACAGCAATCTTGTAAGGCAGGCAGTATGGTTAGTATGAAAATGAGAAGTACAGCTAACAAATTTCAATGGCAGAATTTGAACCCAGGTATTACAGGCTCCAAATTCTGTGCTCCACCCATTCCATCACACTGTCTCCCCAGTAAAAGCTGACATTTATCTAATGCTTTACATTCATTATTTCAACTATTTCAATTTTTATTTAATTTCTGTTGTAATTATAAAATATTGTAGCACACATTATTACAGACAGAGAGCTGACCTTGGAGTCAGGAAGATGTGGGTTCCATTTTTTCCTCTAACCCAAACAGGCAGTGCAATCAATGGAAAGTCATTTAACCTCTTGGTATCCCCCTACAACACTCTAAGACTATTAATCATAGAATAGCTAATCTGCAATGAATAGAGAGTCTATCCACCACCAATGAAAACATGGATCTAGATTTCCAAGATACATATATGTAATATACAACTTTATTCCCTTAATAATAATCTACATTGCAGTTGTATAACTTTTTAAAAAAACTTTTCACATCTATTGTCTCATCAAATTCATAAACTGAACCTGCATTGACACTTCTTTTTCAAACTGATAGTTATTTAATTAGTGGCTGTTTTCATCCTAGAGGACGATATCCTAATCAAAGGAGATAATTTTTTCAGTCCTCTTCCTTCTCCCCAAAGACATACTTCCCTACTTCAAAAACTTTGGGGTTTCATCCATTTGGATACTCTCTCCATGCCTAAGTGAGCAGTTGCATCATTCTCATCTTTTATCACTTCTATTTACATAGTTCTTTAAAGCTTGCAAAGCACTTTTACATATGTTATCTCTGATTTTCACAAGGACAGCTCCATGAGGTAGGTATTGCAGGTAACATTGTCTTTATTTGAGAGATGACTGAACAGGTTTAATGAGGTTAAGTGACTTTCCATTGTCAAGTAACTATGATTTGATCCCAAATCTCTTCTGACTCTACATCTAGAGTTTGACTTGCTGTAGTTAATAATAATAATAATAATAATAATAAGTCCAAGCTAAAATCCCTTCTACAGGAAGCCTTTCCTGATACACTTTAATTCTAGTAATCTTTCCTTTCTTGATTATCTCCAATTTATCTTGTATATAGCTTGTTTGTGCATATTTGTTTTTATGTTGTCTCCCTTGTTAGACTGTAAGTTCCTTGAAGGCAGGAACTGTCTTTTGCCTTTATTTGTATCCTCAGCGTTTAGCACAGCATCTGGCAAATAATAAGTGTTTAATAAATGTTTGCTGACTAACAGCAATCCAGCCTTACACACTTACTAGCTGTGTGACCCAGGGTCAAATCACTTAACTTCTGTTTGTTTCAGTGGCTTCATCTGTAAAATAGGGATAATAATAGCACCTATCTCCCAAGGTTATTATGAGGATCAAATGAGATAATAATTGTAAAGTTCTTGGCACAGTGTCTGGCCCATGGTAAGCACTACATAAGCATTACTCTTTAATAATAATAATAACAATAATCACCTGATGACCAACCTTCTAATGAGCTTTTCCCATTTTAGACAGATGGTCCTTAGAGGACACTTACGTAGCTTGTTACCAAGCCTGTATTCAGAACTTTCCTAGCTTGGTAGGACTTTTAGAGCTCGTGTTCCATATCAGAGCCTTTGAGAATTCAAGGTTACCTCAACATCACAAGAGGTACTAGAGCAGTGGTTCCCAAAGTTATTTGGTCTGCTGCCCTCTTTTCAAAAAAAAAAAATTACTCAGTGCCCCTCTGGAAATCTACTTTCTTTAACCTTTTAATAATTTTTTTTTATTTGCATCATTTCAAAAAAATTTAAAATATTTTTAAATGATGTATCTTAAATTTAATAATTTATTGTAAAATTGTGGGGTTTTCCTTCATTGAAATTTTGATGATGCAATATTGTGTCATGTAACCACATAGTATCATACTGTAAACAAGTCATTACACACCCACACTCCTGTCGATGCATGCTATACTTCCTGACAATGCCCAACATGCTCACCTACCAATACTTGCTTGTTAAGACCTGTCAGCAGACTTTACCACCGATCAATTATAACTTGCATTTTGAGTGTTTATTTGGAAAATAATGTAATCACTGTGACTTTAACTCTGTTACTCAACAAATCAAATGTGTACAAATGGTTTTTCAACTTTTTTTCTCATCTCTTATTTCCATATGCTTCCACCACCCCCTTATTTTTATTCAATGCCCCCAGTTACACCAGAGGCTAATACCACCACCACCCCCAATCATTCCAGCATCCCCCCAGAGAGCAGTATCACCCACTTTGGGAACCTATGTAATTAGAGGAAGACTTCAGTAGAATTTTATAAAGCTTATTATTTTAAGCTCTTTTGATGTACAGAAATTCTCTAATGTATCAGTCAGTCAACAGGCATTTATTAATCATTTACTATGTTCTAGGTCTGATATAAGCACTGAGAATATAAAAAGGGCAAAAAACAGTCCCTGATATATTCTAATGGAGAGACAATATGCAAATAATTAGGTACGTAGAAGATATATATGTACAGATTTTATCTATAAAGGGGAGGGGATGAAAGTAATCTGAATGAACATTCATTAGCAGCATTAACAGCTGAGGAGGCCAGAATAGGTGAGATCTGAGGTGCGTCTTGAAGGAAGCCAGAAAAACTAAGACGTAGAGGTGAATGGGCAGAGCGTTCAGGCATGGAGGACAATCAGTGAAAAGGCAAAGGTGGGAAATGGAATGTTATGTATAAAGAATAAAGAATTGCACTAGCTGGAAAGGTAGGAAGAGGTCCAGCTAATGAAGAGCTTTCAGTGCCAAAGATGGGACTTTATATTTGACCTTGGAGGTAAGAGGAAGGCACTGAAGGAGGGAGGGGCTGATGACCAAATCTACTCGAGAAAAATCATCTTGGCAGCTGAGTGGAGGACAGATTGGGATGGGGAAAAGAGACTGGTTAGATGGCTACTGCGGAAGTTCAAGCAAGAGGAGATGAGATCCTGTACTTGGTTTGTGGCTGTAAATAGACAGAAGAGGCCATATACAAGACAGGCTATGAAGGCAGAAATGGCAAGATTCGGCATAGATTGTGTATATGGAGTGGGAGTGAGAATGACACCAAGGTTATGAGCCTGGGTGAATGGGAGGACAGTGGTGCCCTTAACAGGAATAGGAAAGTTAGGAAAAGGGTAGGGTTTGGGGGAAAATATGAGTTCTGCTTTGAAAATGTTAAGTTTGAGGTGCCTATGGCAAATCAATCTAGCTTAAGATATTCAAGAGACAATTAAAGATGTGTGACCGTATCTCAGCAGAGAAACTGGGGCTGGAGATGTAGATCTGGGAGCAAGTCCCTGAAAATAAATAATTATATTAAAAGAGAAACATAGCAGAGGCATAATATAATGATTATTAATAACCATTAGTCATTTGCATATTAGCTATGACTATCATCTATCTCTTATTCAGTAGTCAATTATCTTTTTTATATGACCATACCCTCCAGTAACACAGATTAAAATTTCTTGTATCAGTAGGTGGTCTTGATTACCACCAAGTAATGAATAAAAATATTCATTACCTGGTAGTCCATTGTCATAGGGGAGAACAAACACTGAGGCTGGCAAAGAACCAGTGACTGTACACAGGGTCACATGTCAGCCTCCGATGGGGAGAAGGCCTGAAGCACTTTCTTTCACCAGATACCTTCTAGCAGTAAGAAATCAGACAAAGAGAAGTCAAACCAAGAAGAGAAGGGCAGAGGCCAACTAATGCCTTTGTGAATGCTTCCTCAGTCAATGAAAGAGCCATGTGGTTAGCAGACCCAAACCAGTTACAGAATGTCTGCACATGCTCTAAAGCTTTTCAGGGCACTTCTACTACATGCCATCACAAATCACCAGGAAACAGCTTACCCAGACTCTTCCACATAGGGAATTGCATCCAGCAAGCATGCTGATGCCACCCTGTCTAGGCTCATAAGGACTGGGAATATTGGCCAGGCCCTTTGTTACACAATGTTCCTGTAATGAATCTCTCCAAACATAACCAGGTTGATCCTCAGATGACAGACACATGGTGTATCACCAGTCTTTTAAATGTTTCCAGCGTGGTAGGCCCTGCCAGAGCTTATTTTCCACTGGCATAGACTTCAAGAACCCATGGTCAACTCCATGCCCTGATGAAGCATCACAGCAGGACAATGAATGGAAAGATATCCTTTGTACTATTCTAATATATATATATATATGTGTGTGTATGTGTGCGTGTGTGTGTGTGTATGCATGTGTGTATACATATATATATATATACACATACACATACATATATACATATACATATATATACCCACACACACATACATATATGTATACATATATACATTAGTTATATATAAGTTTAATACATATATATGTATATATGTGTGTGTGCATATGTGTGTGTGTGTATATATATATGTGTGTGTGTGTATATATATATGTGTGTGTGTGTGTGTGTGTGTGTGTGTGTATATAAAACTTCCTTGGTTTCTGTTTATTTTGATAAAGAGGTGTGCTAGCTATTTTAAATGGTCTTTGAGTAACCAGAATTTGGTGGGAGTTAAGCTGGCAACAGTATGCTCAGTATTCCTATTACTTGAGAATAATCAGGGAAAGTTGCATTTATCCTGGGCCCCCGAAGTATTCTATCCCTGGACTACCAATATTTGTGGTGTGGCATAGATGTAGTTCTAGCCAATTATCCCTCTTAGGGGAAAAAAACAAGCACCCAGCGAGGAAGGTAGAAATGGAGAGGCATCTCCATCTATATTTACCTTTAGAAAGGAATATGTAGGTCTCTCCATCTGTTTATGCCTCACACAAGCAGAGATCATATGTAAACAGAAATAGTGCATAAATTACATATAGCTATATCAAATTTGTCAAAGATCTGATGTCTGTGTTCTCCCAATACCTGGGGACCTCAATCCTACTCTGTTTTATGGGGACAATGACAATGTCATTGTCAATCAGTGTATTCGGAAAGTTTCTTA
This sequence comes from Phascolarctos cinereus, assembly GCF_003287225.1. Classification (NCBI taxonomy): domain Eukaryota; kingdom Metazoa; phylum Chordata; class Mammalia; order Diprotodontia; family Phascolarctidae; genus Phascolarctos; species Phascolarctos cinereus. Next base: position 238,075,068 of record NW_027555847.1, read on the forward strand.
TCATTCAAAAGACAGATACCACATCTTTAATAAAATTTCTAGGCGACAGATAGGCAGTTAACAGTCAAGGAACTATCATCAAGCTATTAAATAATGATGACCAAACACCAAATACTTTTCTTAGTTAAAAAAAATTGCTATTAAACTACAGATACAGAAAATAAATTTTTATCATCTTGGGAAAGCCAACCATCTGAAAGTTAAAAATATTTCAATTTAGTAGAAACCTATACGTTACAGGGTCAACTTTTTTTTTAAATGAAGAACCCCAAATGCTACAAGTTCAGGCCAAACTTAGAATCACTGAATTACTTTAGTCTAAACTTGGTAGAGAAACTAAATGTTGCCTAACCCAATCTCCCTCTTCATATTGTAATTTCTCTTGCAATTTCTTTGATAAGTCTTCATTCAACCTTTGCTTGAACACCTCTGGTGATGGTGTCTGGGCCATGGTTCCACATCCGGTACAATGGATCACTCAGGGTCTAAGAGTTTAAGCAAACAATCCTTTTTTTACTAGAAACATATTCCAGTACCCTCAGGTAGAAGAGGTTCTCAAGGCATTTTTTTTAAAAAGCAGTTTGTGAAAATAAAAACAAATAAAAGGCAAAAAGGTTGAAAAAGGTCACCAAGGGGATTCCCTAGGTTCTCAGGAGCTCCTCACCAAAATCCCCAAAACTTCTTTCATACTCTTCTTGGCCAGAGCCCATTGCTGGCTGGGTCCCAGTCAATCCACATGGAGGAAAAGTTAATTCTATCTTCCCCATGTCTAAACCACACTTTCCTTGTTCACAACATTCCTGGCTAAGATTATGAAGGGTGGGAGGTTGAAGAGTGTGGGGAGGGGAAAGAGAAAAGGAAGATGAGTTACCTAATGTTTCCTGAGTTCTATTAGTATCCTGACCCACAAGAGACAGGGAACTCCCATCTCACAAGGCAATTCATTTCATGATTGCATGTCTCTTCTTTTTCTTTCTTTCTTTCTTTCTTTCTTTCAAATCTCCTTATACTGAGCCTAAATCTGCCTTCTTAGGACTTTTATCCACTGGTCTTAGTTCTGTTCTTTGGAGTTACATGGGATAAATGTAATCTTTCTTATATAAGAAATCACTTCAAATATTTGAAGACAACTATCTTTCTATGTGTGAGGGGTATCATATCTTTCTAGTTCGTTTCAAGACTACTAATCATATTTTGGTTTCAGAATATACTTTTAGACAGGAATCTGTGCAGTATGAAATCTTATCACTGCAACTCCTGGTGAAATGAATTGGCTCAGGACCTGCCTCCAAACCTCTTCAACTAATATGTCAATATGTTCTAGGCATTATGTTAAGTGCTGTGGGACACAAAATGACAGATCCATCTCATTGTGGATGAGAATCCAAGACTCAGAAAGAAAACCACATTTTTACAACTCATGAGGAAAGGGAACCTGGCTTCCAGATGCTGCAAGAGAGTGTTTCATGGTGTAACAAATACAAACAACAACTTTCCAAGCCTCTCTCTCTGAGCCAGAACTCCACAGTACCATCCAGTGAGCCAGAGAGCATCCAGATTCCTTGAAACCAGCACAGAAGGGCATCCTATCCTTTGTTCTTAAGGTCATTGCTGTGCTGTAGCTTCCAGACAGAAGGATGGTTTCCTTTTCTCTAAGCTACTGATGTAGCATGTTGCTGCTTTAAGCATGTAAGGCTAATTCTGGGCCTGTTCAAAATTTGCCAGTGAATAGGACCATCTGATTCATTGCCAGTAGGTCTTCTCCAGGCTACCATGCCTTATTGTCCTTGTAGGGCATTGTTTCAAGATTGTTTCGTTGTCCTATTGCCCTCCCCTGAATGTACTCCAGGGACAACACCAGTCTTAAAAGATGGTGGCTGCAACTTCATACAACACCCTAGATTATCATCTCCTTTTTTTCAGGGCACTCCATTGCTAGGCCTGCATTCTTTCATTAGTCCCAGTGTGCTTTGACAGGAAAACAGCAGATTGGTGATCCAGAAGCCCAAGGACTCTGTGAATTTCTCCTCAATCTAAAGAAGCAGAACATATTAAGCCCCCCAACCAGTATCTGACCCTACTTCAGCATCCCACCTTTTGTGTTTTGTTTTGTTTTGGGTGAGGCAATTGGGGTTAAGTGACTTGCCCAGAGTCATATAGCTAGTGAGTGTTATGTATCTGAGGTTGGATTTGAACTCAGGTCCTCCTAACTCCAGGGCCAGTGATCTATCCACTGCGCCACCTAGCTGCCCCCCACCTTTTGTGTTTTGAGTCTAAAATATTACAAAGAAGAAAACAACTAATTAAACAGTGAAAGGTACATAGTACCAATACATGGCAGAGCTAACAGGAGTGATAATTTTTTAATAGCTTAGAAAAAGTGATAGGTCAAATGTCCAACTTGAAGGACATTCAGAAACATCGAGAAAACATTGCTGGAACTTTTCCATTAAAAAGAGATCTTGAGGTGCCTAATTATTTGAATGAGAGTGGAGAAAAATGCTAGTAATCATAGTGATCTGGATGTATTTACCAAACTAATTTCTTTTTGTTAGAGAAGTGACATGAAACAGTGGAAAGAGGATTGGCCAAAGCCTAAAAACATAGATTTGAGTCCTAGCTCTGACACTGTTTAGCTTTGTTATCCTGGGAGACTCACTTAAGCATCTGGAAAATAAAGACAATATTAATCCTACCTGTCTCAGAGGGTTGTTCTTTGAGAAAGCACTTTGAAAATCATAATGAATCAATCAAACATGAATCGTTATTATTATTCAGCACATTTGTCATTGCAGTATTTACTTAATCTGCTACTAAAAAATTCCTATAAAGCAACCACATGGCAAGGAGAACCTCATTTTGTTTAAAAAATGAAAAAAACATCTAAAGTAACATTTTCTTTGTACTGACTTGTGATTTTATTGATGTCAGGAACTTTTGATGTGGAAACTACATCTATTGATGCAGATTCGTAAGGCCTCTGTAATTCGCAGTCTTAGAGACGTGCATAGGGCACTGAGAGATTGTTTTGGGGGCCCCATTCCTCAGTTAGTTTGTGTCGGAGGCAAAATTTGAACCTGGGTTTTGTTGACTTTAAGGCTATCCCTCTATTCTCTAGGCTACACTAAAGCATTTGAAAGAGATCATATATGGGTTGTAAAGAATAAATGGTTCTGATTTCCAGTCTTGATTAAGGTCACTGCTTTCTACTGGCAAGATATCACAATGATCATACTAGCTGTGTGACCGCAGACAAGTTCCAGCAGCTTTAGGGCTTTGTTGCCTAATCTATTTGAAGAGAGGAATAGGATAGATGGCTTTTAAGATTCCTTCCAGCTCTTAATTATCCCATAATGATCTAGAGGTAGGATAGAATTTTGTATGTGTCAATACATGTATATTTCCAAGATGAATATTCAAAAACTAAAGTTCATTTTAATTCGATTCAACAAATTATTATATCTCCTAAATGCAAGCAATCACAAATGTCAACTATTGAGACAATAATATTTGTGCTGTTTGTCAACAATTTTTTAGATTTATAGCAACCAGAAGGTTTGCATTTCAATCATTTTCTCTTCCCCCATGTGAATTATCTGTTTTGTTTTCAGCAAGAAAACACTTTCCCCCATTTTTGTTTGGCATACTTTAGAATGTCTACAATGACAAATTTCCCAGATGATGATGCTTCAAAGCATCATTGAACATTAAGTACAATTGCAAACTGCATTCAGTGCCCTATAAAATGACTGTGTAAAGGTTATAAACAATGAGCTATTTTATTTTCAGTAATGCTGATAAAAACTGGATACTGTACTTTGTCTGTTTACATCCATCAGGTTCTAGAAATATTAGAAAATCATTATGTTTATGTTTAGTTTGCAGATAATACCAACATATAAGTCAAGACTGAAATACAGTAATTAGAAAAACAGTTGAAAATCATCAATAAACAGTAAAACACTGTTTGTGGGGCTTCTACCAGGGCAGTTACCTTTTGGACAAACTGAAATAGGTATTTTAGTTGCACCATTGTTACTTAGTACTTGCTAAGTATCGCCTTTTTCCAGTCTTTGGTTGCTGTTAGGGTTAGAACATGGAGTCACAGGAGCTCTCCAGAGTTGTTAAGCATTTGGCATGTCTCACTTATCTCTAAGGGTGGCAGAGGCCATCAATACAGAGTCTACCATCAATCAATCTGGAGACATTTCCTGTCAGTTGATCAGAAGAAGACTTTGGGTAATCATCTTTCCATTATCAGGACTTGTTCTGTGATCTAGGCACGCCACTAAACCTTTTACTTTTCACTTGGCAAAAACACATATGCTGGAAAAAAGTCCTGACAGTTCATTCATTTTGCTCCATCCTGGAGCCAGATGATGTTTGACTGGTGAGACCCACCCTCTTTGATGTTGTACTCTTTTGAGAGTGCCCTGCTGTGAAAAAAATTTTATCCTTCCAAATTAAAGAGAAATATTTCTGTATCCAGCTGTTAACTATGACATGTTTGCCATTTTTCAGCCCACTGGCTCCGTGCCATTGTGCAGGCTGTGTTGCAAACCTATCTCTTTCATTCTCCTCCATCTCAGCAACAACATCCACATTGTGCTAGTATCACCAGTGTCCATGTAATATCAACACCAAAAAGGAAAATATGAGTAATCCTTCATTTCTGAGAGCCACCAAAGAAATATCAGTATTCGGCATCTGAATTGTTTTCAGTATCTGCAGAAATGTTTTTCAAAAAGGCTGAAGTTCTTTGTAACAATTTACCAATTGGAAAGTAACAAATCCAGTTACTGATCAAAGTAACCAGCCAACAAGCAATCTATGCCTCTGTTTAATATATTTACAACTGAAATTCATTTGGATTCCTCTCTCCTCCCCCCTCCCAAAAAAAACACCAAACGTTTCATGTGTATAAAGTCCACATCAAAAAAAAATGGCATTAAGTCAGTAAGCAGAGTTCTGTTTAAATTAAGACAAATGCCTCATGAAAACTTGAATAAACATTTAAGTCCAAGTAATCAAGAAAACCTGTATCTTCTCATATTTATTAAGTATAATTTGAGGGGTTATAAAATTCACTGTCACGAATTGTGTGTACTCTAAATAAAGGGCAGGCCACATTATTATTGCATTTTTCCCATCTACTGGGTTGGTCAAAACACAACAGTTTCCAATTTTCTTCCCGTTCCAACCATACTCTTTCCCCCTTTGTCACCATGTTTATTGACAAGGAAATTTATGACTATTGCCAAGGCTTTGATACATTCCTCAGAGAAACCTGTGTCTTGAAATTTATCTCAAAATATGATTAGCAGGTTTGAATAACTGCTTGATATACTCATCATACATCAGTTCCACACAAATATTTTTTTAAAAACTGGAAAAAACATTAGTAAGGAAATATCTATTTTGTAAAGGAACCACAAAGGGACACAAATTAACATTCTTCAGTTTGGCCAATCAAACTCTGGCTTCCCACCAAGCAGATTTTTGCTGTATTAAAAAAAAAATTACTTAACAGTAGCAGGATGCACTGATTAGGACTGCACTTAACATTCATATTTAAGAATCATAAAAATATCTTAAATATGGCAGTGTGGAAGAACACTTGACATCATGAGATCTTGGTTCGACTGCTGGCTCTTAACTTCTGTGGATCTCAGTTTCTCATCTAGAAAATGAGCTGTGGAATAAGAAGACCTAACTTAGCTCTAAAATTCTATGACTTGAAGATTCCACGAATGGTATAATTATACACTGCTCGGAAACAGCCTACGTGAGTTTAATATGTGATGCAAGTCAGATACAATGTATAACTCCTCTTGCCATTCAGGCAGGATCACAGACAAGATGAAAAAATTAAGTTGCTCATTAGCTTCAGTGAATAGTTAAGATTACAGAAAATACAGAGATTATGGAAGTCAACTAATTTCCATAAGGCAAAGTTTCCAATTCAGAGGAAAATCTTGGCTGACACCTGGATTTGTTCTGTAAAATCTTCAATTTATAGATAAGGAAACTGAGACCCTTAGAAGTTAAGGTCACAAGCTAGTAAGTGAAAGAGGCTTTCTGATTTTAAGTCTTAGCTAGTCTTTGACTTCTTAATGTTTTCATTGACTTGGATTGTACAATTACCACAATTCAGAAAAAAAAAAGTAATTATGAAATTTATCAACCACAGAGGAATAAATGAATACTAATCACATAACAATTGCAAGTTGACATTATCCCAAGCCCTACCCACCATTTGCTCTGGTTTTGCAAGTAGAGTTTAACCACCAAACCCTAATGCTAACTACTTTGACAGGAAAAATATTAATTATTTTGGAATTAAATAGATCTCCAAAAGGAATGCTTCTGCATGTAAAAAGTAGCATCTCTATTGCCATGGAGGCACACAGAATCATCCATATTCACAGTCCTTACTCTAACACTGCCTCAGAGCTTCCCTTTTTGGCAAGGAATTTGAAGACTAAAAATTTTTGTCCCAATGAAGTAATGGTTCCCTGTGGTTTTATTTCTTCTCAGACCAATCTAAGGTTTTATTTCTTGGTTGAAATGTGTCACTTCTTAAGTTATGATGTTTTCCTAGAGTCTATTACATTTTTTTCCTCACCCAAACAAATAAAGCACAAGCATCAGTCACACTATTTTAAGGGCAAACTACTTCACGACTATGTTGTGAAGAACATATTTTTGTCCTAAGTTATTTAGAAGGCATTCCCTAAGTAAAGTTGGGTTGGCATTGGGCATCTCCTTAATTTTTCAATTCACCAAGCTAATCCAGGAAGGATCATAGGACAAGGTGAAAAAGAATCTTAACTTCAGAGATCTGTTGGGATTACACAAGCTTCAGTTACTTTGGATAAGACAATCGTCTAGGCCACAGTTTCTGGCCAAGCATTCCCAACATAACTGTTGAAAGGGAAATCTGAACAGAAACATGGCTTTTTGCTAGACTTGGACAATAAAAGGGACAGAACATGTCAGAGCGCATTTTGACTTTATTTCAACTAAGAAGTTGAAGAGATGGCTGCACAAAAGACAGGCTACATACACTTAATCAATTGTTAATTCAATCCCAAACACCAGATCAGCTATGGGGGAGCTAGTATAAATCTTATTCCTAACAGTGGAAAGAAAAATAAGAAGTTCTTAAGAATGAAATTCTGAAGACATGAACATAAATTATTCAGAGGAGGAAATCTAAAGAAAATATTTTGATGCTTCATAAAAAGCTCTTCAACAGATTCTGATTTTAAAACTACATGTATCAGAGATATAAGAAGGAAGGCAAAAGAATAGTGACCATGGTGGGAACACTAAACCCGGAATGAGTAGAGGCTGATGATAAAAGGACTTGTTTGGATACATTGGAAACAAGTGCTAGACCAAAGGATGGAGAGAACCCCCGATCAGGAAGAATGGGATGATGATAGTGGACTATGGCAAGAAGGTGAAACTACTCAAATTTTAGTTTGCTTCTGTTTTCTCTTTCAAGAAGAATGATGTTTGGACTTGGAAGGATAAGACAAAAATAATTAATGGGGAATCGAAAGTCAAGAGAAATGAGATAACAAGTAAGCAACTGACTTTCCTGAATTAGTTTAAGTCACTTGATCCAAATAAACTGTACCTTCTTATTTCTTTTTTCTGGAAAAAGTTATTAGATTGGTAGACATGGAGATAATATAGACATGGTATCATTAAATTTCATGTCAGGAATTTGATGACATTTCTCAAGATATCCTTGGATTATACGGATAAATACATGACAGATGATAGTATTTTCAAATAAATTAACTCAGAATTTCTTTAGTCAAAAAGTAGTCATTCATAGAGCATTATTGATTTAGAAGAAGTATCAAACTGAATGTTCTAAAAGTATTTATAGCTTGCTTGTCAAATATGTTGATATAAAGAAGCTGAGAGGGACAAGAATGAGAAGAATCAGGATCTGAAAGTTATCTCAGGTTCAAATGATGGTTCAAACCTAAAAGGATAAAGTTTAAATGCAATAAGCATGAAATCATATACAAATTCAAAAAATCTAACAATAGAAGTACAAAATAAGGGAGGCATGGTTAGACAACAATTCACATGGGTAGAGATCTGGGGTTTTTTTGGACTGGAAGCTCAAAATGACTTTAACAACATGACACAAAAGTCAAAAAGGGTAATGTGATCATAAGCTTACAAGAAGCAGCATATGATATTGTGTTCTTTCCTGATTCTTTTTCCTCCTGTCTAAATCACTCTTTCTCAATCTCCTTTGCTGGATCATCACCCAACTTCTATTCCTCCCCACTCCCACCTTTGAGGTATTCTTCAAAGTTCTGTTTTGGGACTTTTTCTTTTCTCTATAACCTCTCTCTGGGTGATCTCATCAGTTCCTAATTACTTGTATACAGACTACTTGCAGATCTACAGAGCTAGCCCTTGAGTTCACATCTAAATATAGTGTTTTCGAAAGAACAGTAACAAGCTGAAGCATAAACAGAAGTGGCTTCCTTCCCAGCATAGGAGGATGAATGGAATCAATTCAGTTCAAAAACTGGCTGAAGAAACTGGTAATCTTTAGGTTTAGGAATGAAACTGTTTTCAAGTATTTGAAGAGTCATCTTGTTGAAGAAGGATTAGATTTCTGCTTGGGCCAATGAATGGAAATTGCAGAGAAATTTATTTAGGTTTGATATACATAGAGAAAGAAGTCAAGGTTCTAGGCTTACCACACTCACTTCTAGATCATCCTTCAGCCTACTATTTGACTTGTTCCAATATTTAATCTTATCTCAAGATATAGGACAGGGTGGCCTCCAGACCACAGGTTCCACACCCCTGATCTAGGCTAATATAGGGATATGTCTGTATAATTCCTCATTAAAAAAAAAATCAACCTCTCAATCAAATAAGAGCAAACTTCCCCATCAATTCTTCAAATATTTATTTAATAAACCAGAGGAACCTCTTTTCCTAGTAGGAGCTACTCATATCTCTCTAACTATTAAATCCCTTAATCCCCCCAAATTAAATATTAAATTTACTGAATATGAAATTTAACAATAAAATCAATAATAAAACAAGGACATAAATAGTTGCTTACAATAATTTAGCTGTGAGAAAGCTCAGAGTCACCTCTAACTCTTACTATAAGGGGTTTTCACTTCTGAAAACACATTTTCATCATTCAGTTCATTGAAATTACCAAAGCTCTTCTTAAGACTTCGTTTTTGGTTTTTTTGGCAATTGGGGTTAAGTGACTTGCCCAAGTCACACAGCTAGTAAGTGTCAAGTGTTTGGTCTGAGGCCAGATTTGAACTCAAGTCCTCCTGACTCCAGGGTCGGTGCTCTATCCACTGCGACACCTAGTTGGTTAAGACTTCTCTTAACCACTTCACAGGATAAAAACATTTCCACCAAAAAAGTGTCTCTACCTTTTTTTTCATCTTTTCTATACACTACAAGAATTTTAAGCTTCTCTTAAGCCATCACAAAATTGTCTCAACAAATTGACAAAACTGACATTTCCATTTGGCTCTTAAAGACACAATAACATAATCCATAGTTTCTGTGAGAAACCCTAGTGAACCAGGTGCTACACAATGGGAACCTGCCTCATAGTTACATTTATTCAAAAATGAATTGCGTCAGGAAGAATTGAGTTTCTCCTCATTGGTTTTCCAGCAGAAAGCTGGATGACCACTTGTCAGGATGACAGGGATTCCTGATCAAGTATAGGTTGAACTAAGCAGCCTCTGAGGTCCTTTCCAACTTTGATACTGTGATATTTTGTAGGTTATTGTACCTTTATTCAAGGGATGAAGGGGAGCCATTGGAAGACTTTTTGTAAAAGAGTGACATGGTTATGGTGATCCATTAAGAATATTACTCTGGAAACTCTGTGACAAAAGGATTAGAAAGGGAATTAAGTAGATATAGACAGATCTTGAAGTGGTTACATCATCAAGGGTTGAGCAATGTGTGAACCAAGTCTTCCTCAAAGATTCTAAAGTGTCACTCAAGAAATATTCATGATGGGATACTTTGGGCCTTTACATCACTGTGAGTTTCCTTTCACATGGTGCCTACTAATTTGGGATTTGTTCATAAAGATTTTGTGTACATTGAAGCCAAAGCACTTATAAGTAAATCGTGGTGGCAGTGTTAATACCAACTCCACTAGGCTCTGCAGTAGAAAAATTTTCTCGGGTTTCTATGTCACAATTCAAGACCAAAAGAAAGTGGTGACCTCCTGAGAAACCCAGGCTAACTGGAGTCTTGATACCAGGGGATATACCACAATTAAAAATGAGGTTAACTAAAGATGGTATGACTAATATCAACAACCAAGGAAAGAACAAGGATTGCTATGTTGTTAAGACTAGGCTGTTATTTTTTCCACAAATACTTGGAATTTTTAGCTGTCTTCACTTGCAAATTAGGTCAAATTTATATAAGACCTATAAAGTGCTTTCTTTACAATAAACTTGTGAGATGGGCAATGCAGTACTATTAGCCCCATTTTATATACACAGAAGCTAAGGACCAAAAAAAAAAAAAACCCATATATATGTGTGTGTGGGTATATATATGTGGTGTGTGTGTGTGTGTGTGTGTGTGTGTATGTATATATATATATATGTGTGTGTGTGTGTGTGTGTGTATGTATATGTATATATATATATATATATATATATATATATATATATATGAAATGACTTGTGCATAATCACTCAGCTAATAAATGTAGAAACCTGTACTCAAAGTAGCTAAAAGGCCAACCCTTTTGATAAAACATGTATTAACAAATATTTGTTGGTTCAGTTTCTGATAGCATGACACTGATAAGCCCAGAATACTTCATGTGCAAAGAAAGATGGCTGGGGGGTAGAAGAGGGGGCAGAGGGAAGGGGTAGTGGAGCTTCCCAGGGCTTTTCCCCCCTCTATCATTGTTTATTTGTTTGTTTATCTAAAGAGGAGTACTGGGGAAACCAGGTGGAAAGAAAAGCGCAGGTTTCTACAGCTATTTCTACATAGGACTTAAGACAGAAGAACTGCATTCAACTCCTAGCTCTACTACTTACTGATTGTGTGTGACCTTGGGCAAGTAATTTCCCAAGATCATAGATTCTGGAGCTGGAAGGGACCTTAGAAGTCATAAAATCCAAACCCCCACATTTTACAAATGAAGAAACCAAGGTGCAGAGAGATTGTGATTTGTCCGAGATCACAAAGATGGACAGTGGCAGAGCTTAGGATTCAAATCCAAGTCCTCTGACTCTAAATCCTTTGGACTTTCTACTATATCATATTAATCATCTACAAAATGAAGGAATTGTATCTCAATGGTCACTTCCAGTTCTCAATTTTATGAATACTGCAGCTTTACCGAATGTTCAGCTATGCCTAAAACAGCCTGCCTCACTTACTGATTTGACAGTCTAAAATCTCAAAGCATTACTCAATTCTGTGGTGAAATGAGTCCCTAGGCTTAATGAGAAACTTGAGAGAGTAAAACAAAATAAGAGATTCAGTTAAAGCATTGACCAAATGTCATGTAAGATTTAATGAATTGTCCAGAATCATATAAGTAGCACATGGCAGATCCAGAACTCAGGGCCAGGTCTTCATGACTCCAAGGCCTGCTTTATCCCATCACCTGGATCAGATCACCAATGTGCATTTTTATTTCCATGGGGGGAAAAAGTATTCCACCTCTATATGTCAGTCAAACCTGTATGATCACTTTCCCACTCCTCCTAGCTTATGTATGTTCTCATTTTTGCTAATTGATAGTCTAGAGCTCATTAATAGGAAAATGACAAGAAAATTCCAATATACAGTATTTGTATTAATATTATACGATTCTTAAACTGAAATAGCCTGCCTCTCCAGAACACCATCTACACCTGATCTAGGGAATGGAGGGTGCCACTGTTCATCATTTTTAACCTTCTTAGAAGGAGCCTTTTATTTTCAAAATTTTACTTATCCTTGCGAGAAAGTTTTTAATCAAAATGTTTGACTTGGTGGCCCCACATAAAATATGCCATTTCCATGAAAAGTATATTTTTATATGTACATTATAACTCTAAAGCAAGTGAAATATACATTCACCATAAGAAAAAATAAATTACATTATGCATCATTTTCAAACTAGTACATTATTCTTTGTTGAAGGGCAAACCCTCAAAAATTCTTTCTTATTCCTAATATAAAACTATTTAATTTTAAGTGAAAACTAAAATGTTCTCATTGATGGATTTTTGCTCTTCATTTTTCTTTCCAAAACAAATTTCTCTCAATGTCAATATTTCTGTAGGGACTAAGAACAATTGAAAATAGATTTTTTTAATAAGTCAGATTAATGCAGTTTGATATGATGGGATCTGAATGCAATTTTAGTTACAGAATTTATTTTAATTGAAGAATTCTCTATGAATCTTATATTCCTTTCCTCTATCCCAAAGATAGTCATCATCTTAATGAAAATTCATGACAAGAAATTTAGATAAACAGAAATATATTGCATTCCTAATATTCTAAAATTTTCTGAGCCATTAGAAAAGGTACATTCCAAATTTAGCTACTAATCCAATAGAATTAAGAAGAGTTTTTATAGCCCACTCATTTCCAGATGAAGACAAGCTAAAATGTATCCTTGCTGCAGATCCTTATTGCTCTGCTTTAGCCATTAAGTATTATTGAATAATTTTGTCTCTATGAATTATTTTTAAATGGAAAACAATTGGATCTTGTTTTATTTTTTCCCCAGAATTTGATGTGGGTCATGAAAAAATGTTTTTTCCACCTCTTTTGTTAAATGTTCAGTGACTCACAAGAGCCTCATTTCTTCCTAAAAGAGCACTAGCTTTAGAGCCTGGCCTACAACAGAAGGACTATGAGAAAACAGGCATATTTTACACTGTTGGTATAGTTGTGAATTGGTCCACACATTCTGGAGAGCAATTTGGAACTATGGCCCCAAATTTATTAAACTGTGGATGCCCTTTGATGTAGTAATAGTACTACTAGACTTATACCTCAAAGAGATTTTTAAAAAGAGAGAAAGGACCTATATGTACAAAAAGATTTGTGGCCAGATTTTAGAAACTATGGGGAACGGCTAAATAAATTACAGTATATAAATGTAACAGAATATTATTGTGCCATAAGAAATGACGAAATAGACATTTTCAGAGGAAACTGGGAAGACCTCCATGAACTGATGAAGAGCCAAGTAAACAGAACAAAGTGAACAATTTATACAATGAAAATATTATAAAGAAAAACAACTTTGAAAAATTTAGAACTCTGATCAGTGCAATGGCCAATCACATTTTTAGAAGACTGGAAAAAACCCACCACACTAGTCATCTACTGACAGAAAGGAGACGAACTTAAAATGTAGAGAGAAACATATATTTTTGGGCATGGCCAATGTGAAATTTGTTTTGCTGGACTATACATGTTTATGGTGACAGTTTTGTTTCTCATTATTGTATGTTTGTTCAACTAGGAAAGTAGTATGAGAGATAGATTACAAATGCATGTAAAATGAATAAATATATTTAAAGGCAATATTACCACCCTCTCTCCCCATCATACCCAAACATAAAATGATAAGAACTTAACATTTCATTCTTCAAAAAGCAACTATAAGCCTGGGACATAATTATGAACAATTCACTAAAAATCAAGAAGACACAATGGAAAAGATCAACCTTATATATTACTTTCTGTAGAAGTATATATAGGCCACCATATTGGAGCTTCCACATAGGACCCCTGACAAGACCACCAGGATTGATTTGAACAAACTAAATTTTTATTTTGATAAAAAAAAAACAGATCTAAGACTGGGTTTATTAAAATACTAAATATCACTTTAATACTTTAGATATTAGCATCTTGCTTTCTATTGATCCAAAAATAGATAACAAATAGAATTCCTATCAACAATAAGACCTGTGTCCTTTTTCTTTGCATATGGGGGAAGATACTAAGGCATTCTCTAGTCTTTATTCTGACTTCATTACTTAGACCTGTAATTTGTAATGCTTTTATTAACATATAGCCTTATAAAGATATGATCACTTACTAATAAAGATAAAATTATGCTATGCTTTCCTCTTTAAACTTTTTTGTGCTTTCTTTTGGAATAAATTATCTATCAAGATTTTAAAATTATGATTAAAAATCACCAAATACCTAACCAAAAATAGGAATAATTTTATCCTGATGAAATACTCCATAAATCTTAGATGACTTGCACGTCTATGCTTTCAAAGATGTAGTACAACCATTATAACTGTTGCAACATACAAATAAATTTAAAATATGGTATTAATATAAAAATCATACAACCCTAAGGATTTAATATAACTTGCTATGGCAATTCCTAGATCATTTTTCCAAACAAATAGATAGGCTCCATCATGTCATTTTGAACTTTTTCTGACCTTTTTTCAAAGAAGAGAGCTACAATTGAGAACAAATGTTTTGTGAAAGAAAATTCTGGCAAGTGTATTTGGACAGATATTGATAATGTTTGCATTAGGTGGCTTTTATTTCAAATTAAAGATGTCATGACTTTTCATAACTTATATTGCTTTGCTCATAAGCTGTAGTGAAGTATAGACATGAATTGAAATGGCATTATCATGACTGCAATAGCTTGCAATATTTTTGTGGCTTAATATAAAATATGGTTATCTTCTTTAAAAACTACAGTTTGAGATGCAGATTTCAAATTTGTCTATTAGCCATTCATAAGCAGATTATAAAGAATATTTATCTCAAACAGAGGTTATTCTTGATAAGTTCATAACCAGTCTCCAACCCCTCCATCCTTCCTGCTTAGCCCAAGATCAGCTTTTGATTTCACCCAAGGACTAGACCCTGCCACCCTCATTCAGTTCAGTCCTATCCAGGTTCTAGGATCCTCTACCTCTACACCTTAACCCTGAGTTCTCTACTTCTCCATTCATTAAGCCCACGAAGCATTTATTTCTAACAACTCATTTACACAAACACTGTCCCTACATAATGCCAAAATTATAGACTAAATCAGTCCATTGACTAATTAATCTGTCAAGAGAGTTGATTCACTGACCCCATCAGAAGAAAGCAATAGAAGATTCCAACACAGTTTTTAAAAGATTTAAGTTTGCTATGGCTTGGTCAAGCATCCTCTAGTGCATCAAAGATTCTTAAGCTTATTTAGTACACAGACTCCTTTCAAGAGAGGTAAAATACCATATACAATATCTTAACCCTCACCCCACCATCCCAGCTTGCTACTGCCAAGTACTCACCAAAATTTATGGGAAGGCAAGTTGTACTTACTGACAGAAAAAAAGAGATAATCTGGGTTTTTTTAATTAAATATCATGCCCCGCCCCCAAACAAACTGAGAACCAACACGTAAAGTAAAAGACATCTACAGATCGCCTCAGGGCTCAGCTTCACAGACCACCAAAAACACCCAGGCCACACTTTAGAGGGTAGGGTGAGAAATGAACCAGTAAAGATTAGAGCTCTATGTGAATGTGTGAAAGTTCTTATATTTACATGAGCATATATTTTTAGAGTTTTAATTGATAAAAAGGACTACTCAGTTTCTTTTGTTATCAACAATTTATAAAAATGTCTTACTTAAGGCACTCTGCCAGATGACACTTCCCTGTATTAGGGCTCTTAACATATTTAGATCCTCTTTTCCGTAAGTTACCCCAAAAGGTTGTATGTAAGACCCTGAAAGACTAAGCTTTGGACATTATCCAACTTCTAGGTTTGGTTTTTCATTAAGAAAGCAATTTATAAAAATGGGAATTTATTAAAGATAAATTAAAAGTTAAATACTGTATGTATGATAAGTGATTCTAGGAAGGAATTTGGAATCATGTAAAGAAAACAAAGAAAATATCTGTACACTTTGACCATGAGTTTCTGCTGCTAGTCATATACCCCAGGGAGGTCAATGTCAAAAATAAATCTACACCAAAATATTTGTAGCAGCACTTTTTGTGGTGGCAAAGCACCTAAGACCAAAGAAGATGCCCATCAATTGCAAAATGGCTAAACAAGTCATGGTACATGAGTGTAACAGGATGACTCTGCTGTACAATGAATGTGACTAATTTAGAGAAGCATGGGAAGACTTACATGAAGTCACGAAAAGTGAAGTAAGCAGAACCAGAAAAGCAATATCTCTATTGTCTCCATCATTGTAAATAGAAAGGAAGAACATCAGGCAGGACCACCGAAACTGAATGCTGTGGAATTACAATGACCACACTTGACTCCAAAGAAGAGATATGAGAAGGTATTTTTCCCATACTTCTTTACAGAAGTGGGGACTATCATTGTGCCACAACGCATATAATGTCAGACTTGTCCAATGTTTGTCAGTTTTGCTGCCCCTTTTCATTCTTTGTTGTGAAGGATGGCTATCTCTAATCATTATAATTTCAGAACATTAAGTTTTGAATAGTCTGTTGTTATTCTTTCCATTTACATTGTCGTCATTAAGTGTATTTTTTTCTTGTTCTGCTTATTTCACTTTGCATGACTCTATAGGAGTCTTCCCATGCTTCTCTGTGTTTATCACATTCACCATTTCTTATAGCACAATCTGTTAGGTTCATGTACATTCATATGTAAACACGGTTTAGCCATTCTCCACGTGATGGCCACCTACTTTGTTTCCAGCACATTGGGAAATGTAAGGGATGGAAAGGCAAAAGATAGGGGAAAAAATTTAAATAGAAAACTAGACTGAAAGTCAGAGAACATGAATTCAAGTCCCTGCTATGTTACCACATAGCCATGTGACCCGGGGAAAGTCATGTAACTCCTCTGGGCCTCAGTTTCCTCATCTGTAAAATAAAACGGTTGGAGTCCATGACTAC
This sequence comes from Phascolarctos cinereus, assembly GCF_003287225.1. NCBI lineage: Eukaryota > Metazoa > Chordata > Mammalia > Diprotodontia > Phascolarctidae > Phascolarctos > Phascolarctos cinereus. The sequence goes on from NW_027555847.1 coordinate 238,091,990, forward strand.
AAAGGTGTCTATCCAAATATAGAATGTGATTTCTTTTCATGAGTAAGTAATATGAAAATGAGTATATCTTGCACTTATCAATAATTAGCTATACACATTACTAATGGAATCACAGAATCCTACCTCATTCTTCATCAAATGAGAAATAGTTGTGTCCTAAATAAGGACACTGAAAGGAAGAGAGGAGGAAGAGAAATTGCTGAGAAAAGTTCTAAATTAGGTAAATTAAAATCACATTAAGGGAACTGGAGATAATATGTACCTACCTAAGAATAAATATCTATGGGAAGACAATAGCTATAACAACTATAATCAGTGTTTTCCTGAAAGTTGACATAGCTAAAATTAATATTATACAACAGTGTATGAATCACTTGGGACAAGCAATAATTAATTGTGATATAGCTTCATTTTGTGACAGCAATGGTCATATATATGTGGTCAGCTGACAGGCCACCCAGATGAAATTGGATTAAGCTGGTTCAACCACTTTTAGTAAGTTCTCTGTCAATTGAGTGTTAGATTTCATGCCTAACATATGTGTTTCATTGTTTTCTTTTGTTGGGGTTTGAATTCTGTGATATTTAAGAATAGATATTACTCCAAGGAAATATGTAAAAGCTGTAGCTCTCAAAGCTTACACTTCAGTGACCGTGAGAAATATTGTAGCAATTGTTGGTATGAGATAATGAAGTGTTTCGAGAATCATTCAAGCCCCTGGTGAAACAGGATCAGTCACAATGAAGCACAAAGAAAAGTGTGACTGAAAATGAAAAGCAATGTCCAGAATTGACAAACTAATGCTCAGAAATAGCACTTAACTCTCAGAAAACAAGACCTTTAGAGAGACCTGGCAGCTACAGGAGTCGTTATTAACTCCTGTACAGTGTGACAGGGGCTTTCTAAAGTTGGAAAAAAGAGCAAAAAATGTTTTCCTTAAATAAAAAAACCATGTTTTAAAAGAAAACACTCTTATCAGGGACAAGACAGTACAAAGACTAGAATATTTAAGACTGGAGAAAAAAAGTAATTTTTAAATTAAATTTACCTTTTAATTCAAGTCTTTACCAAGATCATTATCAGAAGTTCAGGTGAGCCCGTAATATGTAGGCAGCTTCACTAGACTGTAAAAGATCTATCTAAAGCAAAATGTCTGTGGGGATTTTTTACTTTCAGTGGGTCTGGTACTATATTGATGTAGCAGGTAGATAAACTCAGAGGTTTAACCACACACCTCACCTGATACTTGATTCATTGCTTCATATTTAATTTTTTCCTCCTATGTGCCCATTAATTATCTTGAGCCCTCACCCACGTTCATTAAATCATATTTAATGATAATTACTCTTACTTTCTATACTTAATATTAAAAGTACTGAATATATACAATTTAGCAAATTACAGTAATAATAAACACAAACTCATATCAAGCAATAAGTATTTATTAAGTGCTTACTGTGTTCCAGGCATTGTAGGATATAAGAACAAAGAATGAAATAATCCCTATCCCTAAGGATATTATATTCCAGTGTGGAAGACATATATAAGCATATACCACATAAATATAAAATAAATAAATACAAATATACATAAAGTTGTGAAATAAAAGGTCATGCTGGGGCACTACAGTTGGGGAGGTCAGGAAAGGCTTCATGAAGATTTTGCTTGAGCTGCATTTTAAAGGTAAGAGAGGGCCTGAGGCAGAAGTAAGGAGGGAATGCCTGAAATGCATGTTGGACAGCCAATGCAAAGGCAGAGAGATGGTCTGATTTGTGAGGACCAGAGGGAAGGCCAATTTTGCGAGTTTAGGTGGGAAAATAATGTTTTCAGAGTTTGCATGAGGTTAGAAAGACAGGTTGGAACCAAATGGTATAGAGCTTGTAAAAGCTGAACAATGAAGTTTACATTTTATCTTATAAGCAGTAGGAAACCACTGTAGTAGTCTGGGTAGAGAAGTCATGTGGTTAGAACTGTGGCAAGGAAAGTTAGTTCAGAAGCAATGTGCGGGATGGACTGGATTAGTGAGATATTTGAAACAGGGAGGCCAATTGGAAAGCTTTTACAATCATCTACATGAGAGATGATGAAGATCTGAACTCAAATCCAGCCTCAGACACTTATTAGCTGTGTGACAGTGGGCGAGTCACTTAATCTCTGTTTGCCTCTTTTTCCTTATCTATAAAATGGGGATAATAATAGCACCTACCTGCAAGCTGGTTGTGAGAATCAAACAAGATAATCATTGTAAAATGCTTAGCACAATTCCTGGCACATAATAGGAGCTTTATAAATGTTAGCTATTAGAACAATAATATAATTATGTGATTTATAATTATTATTATTATTATTATGTAATTTAACTATGACCAGTATCATCTCAAAACCCATTACATATGTTGCTCCACTGTTTGCTCCAGATTCTGATTAAATCTTAAGAATTTTCTTAGCATTTCTCAAGATTATTTAATAAATTTAGTTATTTAATTTGCACATCAGTATATAAACTTTTGTTAGCTTAGTAGAAAATTGAGAGACTCATAATTCATGATATTGCTCCCTATCAAAAAAATGGGTACTAAAAATGGACAAGATAAAATCACATTAGAAAAGTTCACCAAAAAAAGATGTTAAGCATCTTTTTACCTCCTGCCTACTATTAAACTTTTACTAATATTTACCTCCTGCCCTTTCTCTGTTGAATGTATGTTGAGTTCATCTATAAAGAATAAGATTTTCACTGAGCCTCCTGAGCATCTCTACTTAAATCAGGTTTCAGAGTGCTAATCAAAACTACTCTTCTATCTCACTACAATTCTCAGCTAAAGTGAGCCTACAACTGTATTAAAAGCAGTCCAGATACAGTCTGGACAAAAAAGGAATAAAATTAGTATTGTTTTTAGAGCTGTGTAACTAATGCTAAATCATAGTACATTGCCAAAGAATATATGTAAAGGAATGCTCATAAGATCATTCTTAAAATGTGTAATGCACTGATGTCTAAAAGGTTATAAAGATCTGGATTTAACAGTATGATAAAGTTGAAACTGTAGCTTTATAATTGAAAGAATGCCTAATCCTACTCTAGTAAGGCTGGTTACCTCAGCTTACACCAACTTTTGAGCATATTGTGCAGCTTAGAAACTGAGTGTCTGAGAAATATGCAGCTAAGGTCACCCACTGCTTAGAGACTCATGTAATAGTCAAGGACCCAGCAGAGCAGTGTTTGATTAGAGATTTGGCCTAACTTCAAAATTTTTTTTCTATTGTGAGACTAATTCATATCTTTGACCTCAGTCAAATATAATATGTCATGATACTATAATGGTCATGAAAAATTAATAATGTAGTTAAGTCCCAAGACAGAGAAAATTTACAAAACAGATTAATAAATAATAAATAAGTAAAATTAATGGACTTGATTCTACTTTCCAAGTGTGTGGGTCTGGCATTTGTGGAATTTGTATGTCATACAGTCAAAAAAATTGTTTGCTATGTGACTAGGTCCTTAGGAATTTAGAACTTCATCCAGCATTAAAGCATAGGATGATGTTGATGAGTTTGATAATGGCATAAGGAGATGTCTATTGCTAGATTATTCATTCAATTCTACTAGCTTTAGAGCCACATCCTGGAGCCCACAGTAAGTAGAATGTGAAGTATCATTCAACTGAACATTACAGAAGCAATCAGAACAATCAGCATTCTTGGTTAGGAAGTTCAGGAGAACCCCAAACTAAAGAAGCAAGCAACTTAAACTACATTTACTCCTGCTGGATCAGAGTGGAGGCACTTTGACTGAAAAACCTGAATTTAATGCTGCAACCAGGATAGGTTTTTTTTTCCCCCCTGGGAATGGACTTCAGTTCTCAAGCCTGGTGAGATTCATACATATTATATCATCTTTAAAATATGTTTCACTAAAACTTTTGACTGAATCACTGATTAAACGTATATTTAGAAGTTTGGGAAGTACAAATCTAGGCATATGTGGTTTTGTTTGTGGTCTGTAGTCTATATGAGTCATTCAGTGAATTATCCCAGAGATGATGAATTTTAAATTTAGGGTCATTCATCTAGAGGTGAATATTTGTTAAATAGAATGTGGTTTTTACACATTTAAAATGACTTGGGAAACATGGCACTCAGTGAGCCTTTGAAAGAATACTTTGTTTTGGGGTTTTTTTATGTATTGTATTAATGTGGCCTAATTGTGTAGCCTGTCTTCTGCCTAGGGTTCATTCTAATAAGCAGAATTAGTCACATTCTCCTGTTTTACAAGAAAATCAACTGATCAAAATGTTTTACATAATATTCTATTACCCCTTTCTGTAATAACTTTAGAGTACTAATTTTTGAAACTTATTCAGAGTACTATTTTGTATTAAATATTTGTAGTATAAATAGGTGATATGTCCAGTTATTCTTTTTTTTATAAACCTGGTAATATTTTTCCTATGTTAGTCTCACACATTTAAGGGATATTATGATTTAAACACATGCAAAAATTCAATTAGTTCCTCATGTTTTAAGTGATATACATAAATGATTTTTGTGTGTGTGCTTTGGTAATTTAACACATACTTTCTAAATAAGTAAGGAAAATAAGTCATGTGTTGGTGCTGTTATTCATCTATGGGACTCCTGATGTATTAATAATAAAAATGAGTTTATCTTACTCCCAAAACTCCTACTTGGACTAATTTTAAGCAATTGTCACATTTTAAAAAGTCTTTCTTTTTGTCATGTTTTGTTGAGATTCACATTTAGCCCTTTAATGCCCTTCATGTTTAAAAATAAAGATTTTATTTCAGAAACTTGATCAAGTTTGAGGTTTGGGAATTTACTGCTGTTAAATACAGCCACTGTCATTTTTGGTATTTCATTTGTGAACTGGGAATCCAAAATCAAGTATTTATCACAGCTGTAAAAAAAGTATAGTTTTGGGAATTCAAATACAGTGGTAAAAATCATGCTCCAGAAAACATCTAAAACCCCCAGATTTCTCTTTCAGATAGGTTTCCAGTTTTACAAGAGAAAAAAAATGACAGTATTTCATCTAAAGACTAGAAATTCTTTGTAATGGGACAAAGCAAATCTGAGTAATCAAACTCTTTATAATGAAGTGTTCCTAAGTTTCCTATACTGATCTTTAACTAGTTTAGCAAATGACAAGATATAATGAAATTTTCATTGTGCCATCTGATAAACCACCCAAGTAGTTAAATCAATGCCTTTCTGTTTAACTCCACTATTTATTTTTCCATCAGAGCTGCCAATTCTCTAACATATTACAGAAGTAAAAAGAAACTCCTCTTCATTGATAAACAGCACAGATTTTTGTTTCAATCAGCCTATCTCCTTCTCTCTGAAACATACACACACAAATATGAACTTTGAGTTTTCTGCCACACTTTTAGTCAAACCATTATTCCATGAAATTATTTACATGCCCTTTTATTTAGCTTCATTGACAAGAATGCCATAGCTGTTCACATCACCTTTGACCTACAGGGTGTACATCATGTTGTCAACATATAAACAAACACATGATTGGTTGTATTTTAATAGATTCTGTAAATATCAAGATCCAATTTATCAAAAGTTTCATGAAAGTGACAGCTGTGAACATTCTGGATAGTATTTGCAATTCTAATTCCTGCTTTCCTTAAAAAAGGATTTCCCCTCCCCACCCCAAGGGAAATGTAATAAGCTACTATGACTATTTTTCTCTGTTCTGATTGAGGCTCTGACTCTGATTCAACAGAAGATCTTGGATTGCTGATAAATGAGAGTTATGTCCATCATTTGTGAAAGATGCTTAACTTTAACAGAACAATTGCATGGAATTTTTGCCACTGCTTTTTAGTTTGTCCTAGTGTATCTCCTACCACAATGATTTTTATTTGGTTTGAATTAAAATTAATCCTGTAATAAAGATTTAATATAATTTCAAGGTGTATTATTGGGTACCACATGTCATGAATCTGCATCCCTGATTCAATATTTTAACTTAACATGCTTCCTTCATAAAATATAAGACTGTGTGCCTACAAAGGATCCATCTAGCTTCATGAGATTTTTTTTAAAAAATGCAATAAACTGAAAAGAAAATGAAGGTACTAGACATAACCATCTAGTACTTAAAACCTAAGTTTTAAGACATCAGTCTTAAAACTGATGGATTGTTGAAATTGTATATGTTCTACATGTGTTAAGTACCACCTTTTATTAAAGACTTACTCTGATCATTTTTGTGACACGGAAGTGACCCTGTGTCTTCAAAGGCTATGCCAATAGAACATCATTTTTGACAGATTCTTCTGAGTTAGAAAAACTTCAAGTTCCGGGTCAAGTGATGGATTCGATGTCTTTATATCTATACTGCAAACATCAACCTTGATTAGTTGAGAAAGCTTCATCATTGAAGGAGTGGGAAATTTGTGGTGAATTCTTTTTTTTTTTTTTACAATTCACTAAGCCATTTATTAAGTCATGGATGGGATTGTTATATATGTCACAGGAGGGAGTGCATCCACAATGAAATCACAGACACTTGAAGTATTTAAGCTTGTCAAAGGTCTTATTTCAAGAAATAACTTATTTAGTATGCCTTTCTGGGAACAACTCAAGGCATCTAGGTGATTTCAGTGCACTGGACTGGGTTCAGAAAGATCTGAGTTCAAATCTAGCCTCAAATATTTCCTAACTCTATGACCCATGCCAAGTCACTAAACTTATGTCTGACTCACTTTTCCATCTGTAAAATGAGGTTAGTTCTTCCCAGGGTTTTGGTGAGGAGAAATAAGGTAATATTTGTAAAATATCTTGTATGCCTTATACTGCTAGATAAATGATTCTCCTCAAATGGGTTAGTTTCCAAATGGAAAAAAGAGCATAATGTCACAATCATAGTAAAGACTACCAAGCGTATGTCCTAGTGGTCAGACTGATGGACTTGGGCTCAGGACCACTTGAATTCAAATCTTACTTCTGACTCTTAGTAGCTAATAACTCGGGATAAGTCACTGAAACACTGTGTATCTCCAACAACTCTGTGACTTCTTTAAATTCAAAGAGGGTTGTGATCTGAGTTTGTAGAGGGAATTTCTACACTGAGAGTTCCCTTTGTTGATGAAAGCAGATTTTTTGAGAGTTTGTAAATATAGTAAGAAATAATTAAAGTTAGGAATAACTACACTCCAATATCACTAGATTTAAGCATCAGAGTAGAGAATTATTGGACATGACACAAAGGAATGCCTAATACAAATGCATAAAATATGGGTTAATGATGAAAATACACTACTAATAAATACTAATAATAAAATACATTAAGTATTAGTTTAATTGTTTTTCAAAGTATCTCTTAAGAGGAGATAGAAGTTTATAAACTAAAACCACACTCAACAAAACATAGACTGATTTATATTTTTGGAAATGAGACTAAGTGGGTCTTTTATTATTTTTTTTTAGGGCAATTGGGGTTAAGTGACTTGCCTAGGGTCACACAGCTAGTAAGTGTCAAGTGTTTGGTCTGAGGCCGGATTTGAACTCAGGTCCTCCTGACTTCAGGGCCGGTACTCTATCCACAGCTGCCCCCTAAGTGGGTCTTTTAAATCCTTAAATTCCATAAAACTTTTTACAAGATGAATGTAACTTATCACGCACTTCTTCGATACTACTGAATAATACCCTAAATGACTGGTAGTGATTGGAGTAACTAATCTGAAATGACCACAATATAAGATTTTTTGCTGGTTCTAATCTACCAACCATATACACTGGTGCCTCTAATTAAGAGTGTAGTTGCTACCCAGTTCTTTGTCGCAGCCAATTTTTCAAGATGTGTTTTAACACTAACAACTGAGAAAATAAGAGATAAAAGAGAAAATCATTAATTTAGAGCTGCAAGCCATTGTGAAAGTCAACCAGTCCAACCCTGTTATTTTTCATATAAGAAAACTAAAGCCAAGAGAGGTTGTGACTTGTCTAATCAGACAGATATTAAATGGCAAAGATAGGATGCAAACCCTAAGTCTTGTACCTCTGGATCCAGTCATCATTCCCAGCATATGCTGCTTCAGATGATATTTGTATAAATGTAGTGAGCCCAACATTACATTTGGAACAGCTGGACTTTCTGCCTGGTTTTCCAAGGCTCAGTTCCTATGGGAATCAACCTCAGGACCAAAAAAAAAAAAAAGGTGGGGAAAGGAGAGGACTCAGTAATTTTGCTAGTAGAGAGACAGCAATAGTCCTAGAAAAGCCTGGGACAAAAGGGCAAACCCTGAAGAGATCAGCCAACAGAGCCTTTCAGGTAGAAGCATCAGTATTTTTGTGTTCAATTGTTTAGTCTTGTCCTACTCTTTATGACCCCATTTGGGTTTTCTTGGCAAAGATGCTGGAATGGTTTGCCATTTCCTTTTACAACTCATTTTACATAGGGGGAGACTGAGGCATACAAGGTTAAGTGACTTGCCCAGGGTCATATAGCTAATAAGTGTCTGAGGCCAGATTTGAATGCACAAAGATGAGTCTTACAGATTCCAGTCCCATTGCACCATCCACTGTTTCACCTCGCTGCCCAACATCAGTATACCAATCCTAAGACTTAGAATTGTAAAGGATCTTAGAATCAACTAAGATTCAACTCCCTCGTTTTACAGATGAGGAAACTGAAGCCCGGGAATAGAGGCAAGTCACAGCAACAGGATGGAACGAAGCACTCTTCCTATAGCATCACAGATCATTTCATTTGCCGTCATGGAATTTTCCAACAGCTCTGCTCTTACACAGCCTGACATCCCTTTAGCTTAATCCTGGGATGACTGTGAGCAGGTGATCTCTGTTCCCTCAACTCTAAAGTTCTTCCAGAAGTCTCATTACAACCACAACAACTAAAATGCACAGAGTAAAGGGTTCAAGTTCATTCTACCATGAATCCAACCCCACTTTGATCCTCTTCCTCCTCCTCCTGCCCCTACAAATGACACACAGCATAGGACTTGGAGTCAAAAGATGTGGGTTCTAGTCAAGCCATTGTATTTACTAGTTGCATGAGCCAGAATTAAGTCATTTAATAATACCCAACACTTCACAGATATGATCTCACTTAATAGCACTATTTAGTAGGTACTCCTGGTATTACTATTATTCCCATTTTATGGATGAAGTAGCTGAGACTCAGAGGTCAGGGAAATGCCTGGTGGGTGTGTGAGACAGACTTTAAAGCCAAGTCTTTCCAAACCCAGCATCCTATTCCATTATACCACATGTCTCTTAACTTTGTGGGATTCAGTTTCCTCATCTATTTTAAAGGGAATAACAATGCTTGCCCTGTTTCTCTATTGATCTGTTGTGAGGAGAACAGTTTGCAAACTTTTACACACATGTAAATGGGAGTTATAATACTAAGGCATCATGGCTTAGTAGTAGCAGTGGTAGTAATAATAGTAATAATAATAATAATTGCTAGCATTTATGTAACACTTTAAGGTTTGCAAAGTGTTTTAGGAATGGTACATCATTTGATTCTCATAACAACCCTTGGAGGTAGGTGTTCTTATCCCCATTTTACAGATGAGGAAACTGAAACAGAGGTTAAGTGACTTGCCCAGGGTCACACAGATAGTAAGTATTTGAGAGTGGATTTGAACTCAGGTCTTCCTGACTCCAGGTCCAGCACTGTAATTATCTTGTTGCCTAGTAGAAAGAGAACTTGCCTTAAAGTCAGTAGACATGTCTTTCGTTGCCTCCTCTGACCCTTCACAGCTGTACAATCTCAAACAAATTGCATAGGCTTTCTGAGCCTCAGTTTCCTTATCTGTAAAAGGGAAATACACTTGGACTACCTACTCCATAGGGTTGCTGTGGACAAAGTCCTTGGCAAACCTTAAAACACTAGCTGACAAATATGAGCTAATAGTAGAAGGAGTAATGTCACAGGATCTGAGTTGAAAGGGATGACAAACATTTTAGACAGCAAAAAAGAAAACACTTTTTAAGGGCCTACTGAATTCAGTTTAGGTACCAGAGGAGTTTGAAAGTATAAATAAGTCATTAATTATCTATATGGTCTCTATCTTATTTAAAGGTTGCTTCTGGGTGGGAGGGACCATCTCATCCGATCGTATACTGAATAGGAATCCCTTTAAAAATGCCTACCCAGCAATATTATTTGGAGAGACAGTGATAGGGAGCTCACTGTGACTTCCTGATACAGCCCACTGGACTTTAGGAGAGTACTAAACATTAGGGATGTTTTATTCATGTCAAGTCTAAAACTACCTCCCTGCAACTTCTACCCATTATTCTAATGCTATCTGGGACCAAGTACAACTCTAATCTTTCTGAGAAATGACAGCCCTTCAAATTCTCGAAGACAAGTACCAAGTCTTCTTCACATTAAACATCTCAAATTCCTTTACCTGATCCCTCAATACATGGTTTCTAGTTTCTGAATACATGATTTCTATGTCACAGGAGTGGGGAACCTGTGGCCCTTTAGGTCTTCAAGTGTGACTCTTTAACTGAATCTAAACTTCAAATTGTTCTGTGCAGCTTCAAGGTGGCTGATCACCCTCCTCTGGATGTAAACCTTTGTGAAATTTGTTGTACCTAGCTGGATCCAATATTGCAAAGGCTTGTGACAGAGCTAAGGTTTGAACCTAGGTCTTTCTACCGTAAAGCCCTTATCCTGCACACTGTTCCCCTATCAATGTAGCATAAAAGTGAATTCGATTTTTTTTTTTGCCACAATGGACACTGTTGACTCATATTGGGCTATCAGTGAATCAATCAATAAGCATTTCATCAGCACTAGCTATGTGACAAACACTTTGCTAGTCAGTCAATCAGGTGATAAACATTTATTAAGCCTACTATGCCAGGCTCACTGACGTGCTATGTGCCTACTATGTGCCAGCTACTGTGCTAAATGTTGAGAATTCAAAGAAAAGTAAAAGACAGGCCATCCCCTCAAGTCACTCACAATCGAATGGGGGAAAGAACATGCAACTATGAGCAAACAAGCCATATACAGACTATGTGGGAAATAACAGAGGGAAAATGCTAAAATTAAGAGAGATCACAAAATGCTCCTGATAACAGATAGAATTTTATCTGGGCTTTGAAGGAAGCTAGGAAGTGGAAATGAAAAGAGATAGAATTCTAAGCATGGAGGATAGGCAGTGAAAATTCTCAACAACCAGTCAGGAAATAGCATATATTGTCCAAGGAATAGCAAGGAGGCCAGTATCACTGGATCACAGAATGGGGGCAGAGAGAGAATAAAAAGAGTGGAAATATGGGGGCAGAGGGCTGGAAATAAAGATATCTGAACACCAAACAGAGGATTTTATATGTGATCCTAGAGGGGATAGGGAGCCTCTGGAATTTCTTGAGTAGATGAGTGATATGGTCATCAGTACACCTTAGAAATATCATCAGATTGGATATGGGAGTAAGAGAGAGTGAGTGGTCAAAAATTATACCTAGATTTCAAGCCTGAGTGACTGGGAGGATGATGGTAACAGTAATAGGAAGTTAGGAAGAGGGGAGAAATTGGAGGAAAAGACAATGGGTTCAGTTTTGGATATGAGTTTCAGGTGTCTATAGAACTTCAGTTAAAGATGTCTAATAGGCAGTTGGAGGTGAGGTAAGGCTGGAGATCAGAAGAGAAGTTGGGAATAGATAAGTAGATTTGAGCATCATCAGCAAAAAGATTATAATTAAATCTGTGGGAGCTGATGAGATCATCACATGAAATTCTATAGAGGGAGAAGAGATGAGGCCCAAGATAGAACCCCAAGGGACACCCATGGCTATGGCATGACCTGGATGAAGAGCCAGCAAAGGAGACTGAGGATGAGTGGTCAATTAAGTAGAATGAGAACCAGGAGAGAGTGTCAAGAAGAGGGTGATTGGCAGTGTCAAAACTGAACACAAAAATGAAATAGTCTCTTTACTCAATGAGCTTTCATTCTACAATCTATAGAGATAACTGTATTTTTAATACAACCTGTTATCCAACTAAACCTTCCCCATCCTGTACTTATTTTTTGATTCCAAGTGTAGGACTTAACATTTGTTTCTATTAAATGTCAGAGTATTAGGTTCTACTATCATTCTATTGTGCTGAGATCTGTTTGTGTCTTATTATATCCTCCAATATGTAAACTATCCCTATCAGTTTTGTGTCAATTGCAAATCTGATAAATATATCAACTATGCCTCCATTCAAATCACATAAAAAACTTGAACAACACAAGGCCATGAAGAGATAGCTGAAGCATTCCAATGGAGACTTCCCTTTAAGTTAGTCTAGCCACCATAATATTAATCTTTACTCTGTAGGCCCAGTCATCATTGGTTCCAAATCTACTCAACCATACTATTATCCACACTTCTTCATTTTATTCACAAGAATATCATGAGTGACTATCAAATGCCTTCCTGAACTCTAGATATACTATACCTATACCAATACCCCCAATCAACCCTGATGGTGACCCTATTGAAAAATGAAGTTAGTCTGGCTTGACTGGCTGATGAACCCATGCTCCTAGTAAATAACAGTAAAGGAAAGCAAAAGTATTGGGGAAGAGATAGTTTCTAAAATTCTGAGTTGGAAGCATGGATCTTACTAAAGGATACTATTTTACATACTTTGAAAATACACATACATTTCAATAACCACAGTAACAAAGATACCTTGAAGTACTTTTTTTTTTCAGGAATGATGGTTAGTCATAATGTCTTAAATGGAGATTTGTGCTAAGACATTAAAAACCTCTGAAATTCAAGAGATTAGCTTCTTGCCATTAGTTAGGAGACATCTTTTCAAAGCTAGAATTACTGTATTATAAGAAAGGGGAGAAAGAGAGAGAGAGAGAGAGAGAGAGAGAGAGAGAGAGCATGTCCCTCCTGCTAATCTGACAGATAGCCTAGTCTCTGATTTAACCAAGAAAATTGAAGCCATCTAATAGAAACCCCCATCATCTCCTCTCTTTCATTCTCCATAACTCCTCATAAACATTGCCCATTCTTTCTTCCTTTCCACTGATCACAGAAGTGATTTCTCTGCTCCTTTCTCACTAAGACTGATCTTTCCACCATGGTTCTATTCTGTCTCCTGTAAAACCTTACTCCAGAGGTCATCCCTTTTCTCTTATGAACCTCCATAAACCTCTCTCCCACACCACTGACTCATTTCTATCTTCTCACAAACATGCTCAGATCTCTCTAATCCTAAAATAATGCCTTCCCTTTCTACAGATAGAGAGATAGACTGACAGATGATAGATAAATTGATTGACAGATGGGTGAATTATAAATAGATAATAGATAGATTAATAGATAATAGATAAATGATGGATGGATAGCTTGATTCACAGAAAACAGATGAATTGGTGGATGATAGATGATAGATAGATAGATAGATAGATAGATAGACAGACAGACAGACAAACAGACAAGTAGACTGAGCATTTATCAAGTGCTTCCTAGGAGCCAGGAACTGTGCAATAGAAACGTAAGAAAATAATATGGCTCCTACTTTCAAGGAGCTTACATTTTAATAAGGCAGGATATAACATAAAGATGTGGTGAAAAGCAGTTGGGAGAGAATGAAAGGCTGGTAAGGAGATGGTGCAGTGTGGAGATTGAGTTGAGCTGGGAATGATCTTCAGCCAGGGACTACCCAATCAGGAAAGCAGATTAACCTATCTATTCCATCCAATGTCCCATCTCTCTCTTTCTTTCACTGATAAACTTCTTGGAAAAATTCATCCATGATGGATGCCTTCACTTCCTTATTCTCTAATCTCTCCTAACCCTTTGCAATTAGACTTCTTCCCCAACCTGTCAGACTTCCTCTCACAAAGATCAACAATGGCATATTAATCACCAAGTCTAATTTCTCTTTTTCAGGTTTCATTTCCACTTTTTTACATTCTTGTCTGCCTCCTTCTATTGGATATCTCCTTTCACTTAAGAAACACCACACTCTGCTAGTTTTCTTGTCTGTTGCTCCTTCTATTTCTTTTGTTTGTTCTTTATCCTCTTCTCAAACTTTAGTGTATTAACCAAAGTTCTATACTAGACTTTCTTCTCTCTCTACACTCTCTCATACTAAATTATTCTTTAAATATTACAAGATTCAATAACCATCTCTATACAGATCCTTCATTCCTGACTTCTGAGTACCAGATCCACATCTTTAACTGCCTATAAGACAAGGGAGGAAAAGAGTCATAGGAAAGTAATGACCTTGTCCAACGCTATTAAGAATAGACTTGTGAAGATGTTGGAGTAAAGGCAGAGACTCATCTGAGCTCTCCCAAATTCCCCTCCAAACAACATTAAAATAGTGCCTCAAAACAAATTCTGAAGCAGCAGAGCCAACAAAAAGATGAGTGAAACAATTTTCCAGCCCAAGACAACTTAGAAGTTTCAAGAAAAGTCTGTCTCTAGGGCAGCTAGGTGGTGCAGTGGATAGAGCACTGGCCCTGGATTCAGGAGGACCTGAGTTCAAATTCAGCTTCAGACGTATAACACCTACTAGCTGTGTGACCCTGGGCAAGTCACTTAACCCCATTGCCTAACCAAAAAAAAAAAGAAAAGAAAAGAAAAGAAAAGAAAGAAAAGAAAAGAAAAAGAAAAGAAAGGAAAGAAAAGAAAAGAAAAGTCTGTCTCACTGGGTTAAGAGTGGAGGCAGTCCAGGCCGGGCCTCACTCCAGCAAACCAGTAACAGTTTTGTGGCAGCACCTTTAAGGAGATTTCAGCCCACAGATGGTAAAGCGGTCAAAAAACTGGTAAAAATGAGGTAACAGGTAACAAGAGAACATTTGCTGGCCCAAGGTGCAGGACTCTGTTACATTACCCACAAGATTTAGCAGCTTTTACATTAAAAGATCAGAGTACTTGGTATATGATATTCTGGAAGATAAAGGAGCTAGGATTACAACCAAGAATCACCTACCCAGCAAAACTGAGTATAATCCTTTGGGTAGGAAAATGGACATTAAAGATATTGAGGGCTTTCAAGCATCCCTGATGAAAAGACCAGAGGTGAATAAGAAGAGATTTGCTCAAATGCTTTTTATTTTGATAACCAAATACTAGAAGATGATGGGACCATAGATAGAAAGCAACAGGGGCCTTCAAATGTACTTTTACAAATGAAGAAACTGGGGCCCAGAGAGGTCAGTGACTTGCTAGAGATTACACAATTAATGGCAGAACTGGGATCTGAATTCAGGTCCTAGAACTCCAAATTTAGTACTCCTTGTGCCCTACCACAGGGCCTCTCAAAACACTGGTTGCAAAGCTGCTACTTCTAGAGGGAAATAATTTCATGCAGTGAAGAGTGTTGACTAAGCAATAGCTTAAAGAGAGAAGCTGCTGAATCATCTTGAAAGGACAAATATTCATAGAAACACACATCTGGAGAAGGAGAGCCAGGAGATTCTCTTATGTAGATACACATACGAATATATATGTAGCCTGAAAGGGGATGAGAAGAATATGACATGTTAAGTACTGACTTACCATGTTAATTTTACAGGCAGGGGAGGGGCAGAACAGTTAATCCTAGGGCAGAAGATTTGAAATGTGGACAGAGGTCACTTTGAAATATCAGTGGGCTATATTTCATCTTGGACCACTCTGGCAAATAGTAGTGAGCTTGGAGGAGGATGGGTTGTCAAGCAGACTTTGAATTTCTGGCAAATAGCTCCCTTTACATTTCATTTCAAAGGCCTAATTATGTCTGCATAAATAAATAAACGGTGCTCCACAGCTTGATGCACAGCCATTTGTCATATTTAAATAATGGCATCCAAAGTAAATCCCCATTAACATTGTTTAACTTTAATTCTTTGGGAGATTTACTGCTCAAGTGATTAAAAACTGGATTGATTTATTACACTACAATTTAAATGAGACAACAAAACAAATAAAAAGCAGGGTATCAAGACTTAAAAAGTACAACTAGCCCAGCTGGCTTCACCATGCAAAAGCAGCTGAAACAGGCCAGAGCATGGGGGTTCAGTAGGGCTCTGGCTTTCCAACAGGATAGCTTGGGTGTAGGTACAGGGAAAGTCAGCAGAAAAATGCAGTGATGGGGCAAAAAAAAAAATTTGCAAGTTGCTTGCACCCATCTTCTGAAGAAAGCTTTCTCAAAGCAATTTTTTTCACCTGTAAATTTTTGCCACCAAACTTTGAAGTGCAAAACTTTGAGTGTGTGTTGGAGAGGGGAGGAGGAAGGCATGGCTATATGTACACAGAACTGGATGCAATTTTATGGCTATTAAAAAAAAAAGGAAAGAGAGAAGCTGAAATGTCTTTGTTTTTGTTGGAATGAAAAAACTGCAAAAGTTGATGACAATTTGTTTTAGGACTCCCACAGATCAATCTTCAGAATAAAGTATATTGTATTTATAAGTAAATAAATTAATGACAGAGTTATCTGATTTTTTCCAGACTTTGCCAGTCCTCATCATAAATTATCAAGATGGAGAAATATCTTGGTTTTAGTGCTGTCAAATTTGTCTGTTTCTTTCACAAGTGAAACAGTCTCAATCCTTAATCTTTATTCCCTTCAAAATCAAGGCAGTTTGGTTGCCCAAAGCCAAAGTGGGTCTGAATTAGATCCTGCAAAAGACCAAAAATGTGGTATTTGATGTCAACCAGCCATTGAGCTCTTTCTCTTTAGGGAGATTTGGGTATGTCACAAATATAGAGGATATAACCCAGAGTAAACTTGGACAACTTACCAAAGTTAAAAGATGAGGCCTTTGTTTTGGGATTTAACATTTACATATGGCTATATTTCTTTTCTTTTTTTACCACTTTAGAACCAAGCCTCAACCAACAGACTAATCAAAGAAGCATTTTTAAGTACCTACTAAGCATAAGACACTATACTAACATGAGCTAGGAGACAAGTACAAAAATGAAACAGTTCCTGCCTCAAGAAGCTTACCTTCTATCACAGACTACACATATGTAAATGTAAAATATCAACAAAGTAAATATTAAATGAGGAGAGATGGCATTAGTATCCTGAGAAATCAGGAAAGACCTCAAGCTAGCTGTAGCCCTTAAGCTAAGCTTCAATGGGAACTAGAGATTCTGAGAGTCCAGGATAAGGAGAGAGTAGCTTCTGGGTAGGGGCAGGTAGGTGGCATAAAGTGCTGGGCCTGAAGTCAGAAAGATTCCTCTTCATGGATTCAAATCTGGCCTCAGACACTTATTAGCTATAAGTAGACCATGGTCAAGTCACTTAACCGTGTTTGCCTCAGTTTCCTCATCTGCAAAATGAAGTGGAGAAGGAAATGGCAAAGCACTCCAATACCTTTGCCAAGAAAACCCCAAATGGGGTAACAGAGTCAGACACAGCTGGAAAAACAACCAAACGACAAGCTTCTAGGCATGAGACAGATCACCTTTACAGAGACCGGAAGGGGGAAAATACCATATTGCATAAAAAGAACAGTAAGTTGGCCCATTTGGTCAGAACACAGAGTATATGAAGGGAATTCATCTATAATAAGCCTACAAAGATAGGATGGAGCCAGACTGTAAAGGTCTTGAAATGCAAGACAGAGGATTCTGTATTCTACCTAACAGAGAGAGATAGAATCAGAAAGGTACTTCAGAAATACTACTTTGGGTGAGTTAGAGAGCAGACAGTCTTAGAGTAGGAAAGCATTTCAGAGATCATTGCAATAGTCAAGGAGAGGAGATAAGGACTTGAACTAGGGAGATGGCTGGGTGAGTGTAAAAATACAAGGGATGTTGCAGATGTTGAATCAACAAGATTTGGTAATTGATTGGATATAGAGAGTGAGGGACAGGGAAAGGTCAAGGATAACTTTGAACTGGGAGACTGGAAAAAACATGGTTATCTTTGAAGTTAGAGAAAGGAATATGTTTGGGGAGGAAAGATAATGACTTTTGTTTTGGTCATGTTGAGTTGAAAATGTCTATGGGATATATATCCAGTGGTAAATTAGCACTAGAAAATTGATGACACAGAACCAGAGGCAGACAAGCGCTAGAAATATAGATCTGTGAGTCACCTATAAAGATAATAATTGAACCCCTGAGAGATGTCAGTTCCATTAAAATGCTCCAAATATTGTGACTGTCACATAGTAGGTGCTTAACAAATTCTTGATAATTATTCCAAAAGAGCACAAAGTAAAATGAGATTTGGCAATGATACAATTCTTTTTCTCCATTTAAATGGCTAAAATGACAGTCAAAGACTGAATTGTCTAGCTCAACTACACATTTAACTGCTTACACATAGGCTACTAGGTGACACAATGGATAGAGTACTAGACTTGGAATCAGAAAGACCAGAAATCAAATCCATCTTCAAACTCTGTGTGACACTGAACAAGTCACTTAATCTCTGTCTGCCTCAGTTTCCTTATCTGGGGAATGAGGATAATAAAAGCACCTACCTCCCAAGACAGCTGTTAGGATAAGTGAGATAATATTTTAAAATGCTTTGCAAACCTTAAAGCACTATGTAAGTGCTGGCTATTATTATTATTATTAAGTTAAAAACTGCTGAATCTCTGATTCACAGAGTTCTATGTAGACAACAGTATAAATGCATACTGTTCCACTGTTACTACTGTGCTTTTATGGTGGATGTTTCAAAGAAGAGGTTCACAATGGAGCACTTCTGTACCAATTTCACAACAGAAAGAGACTTGTGTTCTGATAAGTTGGTTTCCAGCATTGCTAACTTTGTATAGTGTGCTGAAGCAATAATGCTACTTTCCTTGTGTGACCTTAGTCATTCCTTTTTGGTGTGGCTCTTTCATGGGATCATAATCACCATCTTCCACTTTCAAAACACAGATTTTTACAGTATTTCAAGGCTTCAAGATTACTTTCTATCTACCCACTCACCCCCATGTACAGTGAGTGAATTCCCACAAGTAAATCACCTCCCAAAACTGTCATTTCTCCTTTATCAGCCATTTTATAACTGAAGTCTTCAGATCCCATGCATGCCCAGAAAACCTTTCTCTCCTTCTGCCAGGAGAGTGGGGAACAAAAAGAGCCTAAAGAGGAATATTTAGAACATCTGAAACATGTATCCACTAGCTGGGAGGCAAGAAAAATCTGTCTGATGACATTACTGAAACAAATAGGAGAAGAAGGAATGCAACATTAATGAAAATAACATAGCATACTGTAATATATTTATTCAGTACACTGAGACCCCAAGGATCCCAGAGATATTTACAACATTTATTTACATTGGAATCACTTTATCTACCACCAAAATACAGCTTTCTCTAGGATTAGTATATTCAGTAGCTGTGTGATGATGCAGGTTACACAAGTTAGACAGTGAAAAAGACAAAAGAAATTGAAAGTGCAGCACAAAATTAGAGTGAAATATTGTCTTATCTTTCTTTGCTCAATTCTGCATTAAATAAATTCCATGGGTCCTGAAGTAACCAAATTACTTCCTGATCTCATTAACTGAGGCACTGATAGAGTCATGACTCAAAGAGAAAAGTCAAGTGCCAAACAGTGAATCATCAGCACCCACTTTAGATGTGGTCTCTTTCACTGAGATGCCATACTAAAAACCTGTGAAGTGAAACATAGAAGAATAAAGATAGAACAGAAAGAATAATGTAGTAATTGGGGTCAGAAACATATGGATTCAAGTCTGCCCCAGACACAGGCTACTATGTGACTCTCAGTGCTCCCAAACAACTTTCTAACTATAAGTTACAGAGAAGTTTCTCAATACAGTGGAGTTCTGCACAATGATGAAATAACAAATTCAGACTTTTTTTGGGGGGGACAAAAAGGAGTGAGCAACAGATGGCAAAAGTAATAAAAGTCAAATGGAGATAGAGTGTAGAACTGTCACCAAAGAGAGAGTGGAAGAAATGGGAGAAGGTTTGAACATCTACACAAAAAAATTTAGTGCAAGAAAAAGAACTAATTATGGAAACATACCTTTCTATAATGAGAAAAATTAATATACCCCAAAGTAAGGAGAACATTAGATCTGGATGAAACCTTAGAAAATCCAACTTCCCCACTTTATGGAGGAAAACATTAAGGCCCAAAGAAGGAAGGTGATAATATCATATGGGAAGTAAAATAGTAGAGCTAGAGCCAGTATTGGAAACTATTATAAACTATTGTATCCATTATGCATATGATGATCCTGAAAGAAAAGCATCTCAGATAGCCTACTTGTGATAATTGTGTTTGAACAGTCAAGACTATTAAATTCTTAGCATCCACTCAATCCTATGTCCCAGTTTATACATCACACTTCGAACATTGAAAGTTCACTATTTTCATCTTTTCAAAATGGTTAGCCATTAAAAAGATTAAAAATATCCATCAAAAATGGATCCATCAAAAAATCCAGTAAAAAGTATCTATTGAGTATATGCTACATACAAAGCATGGTTCAAGAAAACTGCAGGGGAACCAGGAGAATGTTATAAACAATAGCAGCCACATTGTGCGATGACTAATATTGATAAACTTAACCCTTCCAGCAATACAAGGATCTAAGACATCTCCAAAGACCTCATGATGGAAAATGCTACCCACATCCAAAGAAAGAACTGTGGGGTTTGAATGCAGATTGAAGCATACTATTTGCTATTTTTTTTCTTCTTTTGAGTTTTGTTTCCTCTTTCTGGTGGTTCCTTCTATTGGTTCTAATTCTTACTTATAACATCTTTAATGTGAAAATATGTTTAATAGGAATGTAAATGTATAGCCTATATCAGATTGTGTGCCATCTTAGGGAGGGAGGGGGAGAAAAATTTTAAACTCAAAAGCATATGGAAGTGATTGTTGTTAAATCAAAATAAATTAATTTTAAAAAGAAAAAGAAAACTGCAGGTGAGAAAACTACTTTTTTTAAAACCAATTAAAATTATAAATTGAAATAAATTTGAAATATTGTCAAAATTAAGCTAAAACATAACCTTTTACTGTTTCTAATCATTAGAATTAAAGTGACCTAGCTTAACACTGGCACAACTCTGGATTAATTAATCAAAATCTATTTTAATTTTAAATGTCCCCATTTAGTTTTTCACCATTTACAAACAAGAGATTTTTAATGAACCAATCATTTCAGTAGAGATTCTTTGGTGACAATGACATTCTAGGAAAAATTACAGACTAATAGAAAAGGAAGCTCAGGAGCATCAGTTGACTCTAAAGTCCCCCAAGAGACAGCTTTCCTTCCAGTCCACCAACCTCAGTTCTAATCTCCAGTCCACAAACAGTTGCATTCCTGTCATTCCAGGAAGGGGTAGGGGGAGTTGAGGAGGGAGGAAGATTCAGGACAAGAAAAAGGTTCTGGTCATTGTAGGGGAAGTGTGGGTTCTTCTAAAAGACTAGTTGATCCATAAGGTGTTATAAAACACAGACTTTTGAGTGATACAAGATGGCCCTTTGGTGGTGGTGAGGCATATATTCCTCAGCAACTTGACAACACAGACCAATGGATATCTCTGTGTGCTTTCTCTACATCTTTCCTCCATTCCTGGTTTTCTATCCATTCTCCTCACACCTCCTCACCTCCAACTTCTGTCACCTATCTCCCAGTTCCAGATTCTTTTTCTTTTAAATGCCTCCCTCTTCTCACCTACCCCATTCTACCTTTCTCCTTATCCCTTCTTTAAAATTTTAAATCTCATTTCATTGCTTGCGTTTAACCATTCTTTCTAATCACTTTTTTAAAAATGGAAAATGCCTCCTTTTCATATTCATTTACCTAGTTATAGTCACAGGTATACACAAATAATTCACACACATACACAAATATAAATGACATGAACACAGACATTCATTCTCTCTCTCTCTCTCTCTCTCCTCTCTCTCTCTCTCTCTCTCTCTCTCTCTCTCTCTCTCTCTCTCTCTCTCTCTCTTTCTCTCTCTCTCTCTCCCCCTCTCAGCACTGGCCCTCTTTAGCCTATGAGAATTGGTTCCTAAAATTTGCAATAGATATTACATAAAGTAATAACTGGGAAGTATTACAAAACCCTCCTTTCCAGGCCAGCTAGAAGAACCTACAATTGTGTATTACATCCTACTACTCAAGCCACTGAGACAAAAAAGGTAAACATTTGCTTCACACATAGAAATTCAATGCCTGCACTTTTAAGTTGACCTTTTCTATGCTTTTCCATATTCATCTTCATAAAACTGCCTTCTCTTTTCTCATAATCCCCTCCTAGATCCCATTTTTACTCTCCCTGCCCACCCTGGGCCATATTCTCCTGAGACACAGCTATTATGTTTAGCAAAACTTTACATGTCAAACCAAAGACATTCCAGTTTGGGAGTGTCTTGTATGGTGCCCTATGCACAACACCCCATAAATACTTATTGACTAACAGCATGTGTAATGAATAAACTGGGCTTTCTTTTTTTTTTCAAACATAGGTAGTCTTCAAAATTGGGTGGGGGCTAGGCGGGGAAGAGAGCTATAGAGATATGCTTGTCATAGCCCTTATCTTTCTTAATAAGGTAAATGATCAGGTTTCATCCTAACTTCAGGCAGAAGGACTTATATACATAATAGGTCCTTAATGTTTCTTGAATTGATTTGAAATACCACTTATTTCATAAAAACTTTCCTGGGATTGTAAACTCCATGAAGGCAGAGACCATTTCACATACACATTTACCTCTCTCCCAGAACCAAATACAGTGTTCTATACATAGATGTTAAATAAATGCTTGTTGAATTGAACTGCTGAGTGAAAGCACCATTCCATAGCCTTTACCCTCACCAACCTTATTCTTATTTTATTCAATTAAACAAACATTTATTAAGCACTACTCCATGTAAGATAGTAAGCTAGGAGTTAGTAATACAAAGACAAAAATGAAGTGGTTCCTGCCTTCAGGAAGCGTAGTTTGGGGGGGGGGAATAGCAGGGGGAGTGTTGTGTTTTTTTTTTAATTCTGAGAAAGACAGGAAGATGGGAGATCAATTAGAAAGGTATTTCAATATTGCAGGCAAGAAGTGATGGTGTCTGAACTAAGATAGCACCCCTCTAGACCCTCTAAACAATGCAGTAGATTTGACAACTGAATTTATGAGGGCAGGGGCAGGAGGGTGAAGGAGACAAAGAGGGAAGAGTCAAGGATGACTATAGCTTTGCAGATCTGGATGCTTAGGAGATGGTGGTATCCTCTACAGAAATTGGGAAATTTATAGGAAGGGGTGGGAAGGATGGAGATAATGAGTCTATTGGGTTCTCTGTCCCAGTTATCCATTTGCCATATTCCACACACAAACTTTGCTTGTTCCCACCTCTAACTTTTGCATGTATCATTCCCCAACCCTCTGAAGTAGCACCTTTTTTCCATTCATACTACATATTTAATTTTATTAAAAACAGATTCAAAAATTGCCTCCACCAAGAATTCTTTCAGGATTGACCTTACCTTACTGGTCACTTGTTCATTCATTGTTCCCTCAGCACTTTGCTATTAAATTTGTGCTATATCATTGAATTTTAAAAAACATTTATTATAATTATACCAATTTACTCTTGTTGCTTTATAAATCCACAAATTTTTTCCTTTATTGATGTTGTAGTTGTCATTGTTATTATTGTGTGTAGTTATCCCTTCTCCAACTCCCCCCCAAAAAAACCATGAAGGGGGACAATTTCTTCTATTTTGGGGTGGGGGAAATGTTGGAAAGAGGCGTGGATTTATTACTGGAAAGCCATAGTCTATGTTCCAAGTATGTACCTTACCGGTCATGCGATTTGAACAAGTCACTTAACATATCCTCAGTTTACTTAAATAAGAGTAGTAATGCCACATTAAAAGAATCAAGTGAAACAAAGTATGTGAAAGTACTTTGTAAACAGTAAAGTGCAATATGAACATGAGGTATTATTATTATTATTATTATTATTATTATCCCTCCATAGTGCCTAGCTTAATGTTCTATACATGGCAGGTGCTAAACAAATGTAATTTATCAACTTCTCCCTCTGCTCCCCATTCCACACTTCATTCCAGTATTTCAGGACGACTGTCTTGAGGTCCTCAAAGCAAAGATACACAGAAAAAGATCCTGGGACATCCTGATTCTGATTCTGCCAAGCAAGGGGAAAGCTAGAGTGGTTAGAATCCCAATTTGTTTCCTACCATTTATTTGATATGTCCTTAAAACATGAGTTGTGCTATCTCTGCATATTAGGCCATGAAAATTTCCACAATGTCAAGCTCCTAGCTTCTTCTCCTCCAATGCCAGAAAATGCCAGAAGTAAAAGTTAACTCAGATGTTCCACTGCCCTCTGGCAGAGGTCAGTACTGGCTATGAACTCACCATTAGGGCTATTCTAAGGACAGAAGCTTACTCACAAGAACTCATCTCCCTCAATCCCTAAATGAAAGGAGTGTTTCCTATTCTCCTTGGAGAATGCTATAAGGCTCTTAATTAAAAAATATATGATTCCTAAGGTGCTTCCAAGCCTGACTCCAAATTGAAAGGAAATGTTGGGTTGCTAAGCTTCAACTCAATTCAATAAGCATTTATTGAGCAGTTGTCGTGTGCCAGGCACTACACTAGTAGCTGCACATACAAACAAAAAGGATAGACAGTTCCTGCCCTCAAGGAGTTTACAATCTAATAGAAGAAGACAAAACACAAAAGGAAGCTTGAGGGTCAGGAGGTAGGAAGCATCTTGTTCTGTGAAGTTAAAACCAAGCAGAGCTATAGGTGGGAAGTGGGATGTAGGCCTCATAGACATCAGATACCAAAAGTTCAAGTGTCCTTGGAGGGCTAAACATGAGAAGTTCTATAATCCCCAGCAAAGTGCAATAAGCCCAGATAAGAAGTGATATAAGCAGGGAATTAAGTCAAAATCAGCACACTTTTGATTTCATAGCTAGAGGCCCTTTACTAATTGGATGTATGGAACAAAGGAGTTTGGCAGTTGTAGAGAAGATGACAAGAATAGTCTGTAACAAAGGCCATTTCATGGAGGGCATGCTCAGAATTGCCCTTCCAGATTGCAGTCAACTACATGGGAGCTTTGGGACTAGACATGTAGTAAACCAGTACTTAAATGATTTGGCATTTTTGCAAGCTCTGGAGTAGTCCCCTGTTTTTCACTAAAAGATGGGGGTGAGGGGCAGCTAGGTGGCACAGTGGATAGAGCACCAGCCCTGGATTCAGGAGGACATGAGTTCAAATCCAGCCTCAGATACATAACACTTAGTAGCTGTGTGACCCTGGGCAAGTCACTTAACCCCATTGCCTCGCCAAAAAAAAAAAAAGGAATAAGAAAAGAGAAAAAGAAAAAAAAAGATGGGGGTGGAGGAGTGTAAAGGGGGGAGGATAAAAACAGTGCTGCAGCAGTTAAGTGACAATTTCCAAATGTGCTTGCTTACTCTGAGACTACTGCAGGTAGTACCATTTAACTCTGAGTCTTCCAGAAAAGGAGTCTCTAAAAGAGCATGTGTCCAGGCTAGGAAATGACGCACCTTATGAGTCTGAGTGATCCAGATGCTCTGGGTCCCATCAGGTTGGAACAAAATAGTAACAGAGGAAGAGTCCCCAGCAAGTACTCTAGCTCACAGAGAAGGTGGTTACTGATTGGCCCAAGCCAGGCCATTTTATAGTAGACATACTGGGGAATTATTTAAACAAGGCAGAGATAGAGTGAAAGATAAAATGTCTAACTAGCAGTCTACAAACAGATTTTTGTTCTGATAAGTTTTAAATATTATTGTCCCAGAAAATTCTCACGGTCATTGTAAGTTAAGTTACTGAATCCCATTACAAGTCATTCTGTTAATACATTCTGTGATTCTTTTATGTTTGGCATTTCTTTTGTAAGTAGAAATGGCCTGTTACACATTTTATTCATATTCAGTATCTTCTTACTTCCAACTTTTTAATGAATTCCTAGACATAAGCTCTAGTAAATTTGTCCCCCCCTATGTTAAGAGTCCAATGAGTGGAAGAGGAGAACAAAGGGCCTAACTCCCCTCTTATCACAGTCTAGGTTCTTAAGGACTAACTCAAGTCCAAGATGAAAACCTGGTTATAGAACAGGGAGTTGGTACAGTATTCCAGCTCCTTTGGGCCGTGCAATGATTCTTAATGTTAGAAGTTGATGAAAAAAATAAGGAAATTGCCAGCTAGTTGAGAGTATTATTGGGCAGTTAGATGGCACAGCAGAAACAATGCCAGTCCTTGAGTCAGGAATACTCATCTTCCTAAGTTCAAATCTGGCCTCAGATACTTATAACCCATGTGACCCTGGGCAAGTCACTTAACCTGGTTTTCCTCAATTTCTTCATCTGTAAAATGAGCTGGGAAGGAAATGGCAAAACACTCCACTATCTTTGCCAAAAAAAAAAAACTCCAAATGGGGTCATGAAAAGTTGGATACAACTGAACAGCAACAACAAGAAGAAAGTATTATTCTGGTAAATGAATTTCTAGGGCTAAAATATTAGTTTCATATATACTCTCTAAATTTTCTGGATGTTTTGACAATTATATATGTTAACTTGGTTGTAATCACATGACATACAGCATTATTTTTCTACAGAATTTGGGGTATTAGGAATAAGATTTTCACACAAATTCATACACAAATTCATACAAATTTCATATGAATTTCATACAAATTGTTACTTCAGTAACAATGTAAAGAGTCTTACCCCAAAATGTCTTGATTTTTTCAAGTTTTTTTTTACTGGTTTTATTAGTTTCAAGTTTAGACAAAAGGTTTAAACTTCACAGAACAAATCCCCTTAATAAAAGGATTTGTTCTATAAAACTTGAACTCAGTCAAAAGGCTGTTCTCAAGGACCTAGAAGGCCACACATTGGCCTTGAGGTCACAGGTTCCCCACCACTGGTCTAAAGTTAAAGGTTTTGTAAATAGAAAAATTTTTTCCTGATCTACATTAAAAAGTTTGGATTTCATTTTGATGTGCTGCAATGAACAACATTGTTAACAGCCTGAGTGTGCTTCTAAGACATTTGTTTCCTTTGGTAACTCTAAATCTTGTTTGGGAGAGATTAATATAAGATATAGTACCTTCAGAAAACAACTTGCTATCACTATGAAAACTGATGGACACTATCTTGACTGTGATTTGCAAAACAACTCTTCTTGTCCACCATGTTTTTTAAGAAACCTAAGTGGGTAAAATAAATATATAAATAAATAAAATTAATACATGAGTTGTCCACATAGAGGTGACTTAGAATTCAAATAGAATTAACTATAAATGTAAGTGCTTTGAAAAAAAATCAAGGCCTTATGTTTGGTGCTGTCACTATACACTGCATTTGTTAGGGATTTCATCACTGTGTGGATGAAGTTAGTTCCAGGCTAAAATTTGGACAGACGGATAACTCCCCTGGAGCATAACATTCAAAACAAACATCTTTTGCTGAACTTCAAGAAACTTTCACTAGCTTCCTTATTTCTGTATAGTTCCATTAATACTCTCTTGCATACTGCAGGGCAAACTAAATGTCATTGATGGTGGCATAAGTAGCAGCAGAGCTAGTCTAAGCTTTCTGCCAGCCTCCCTTCCACAGATATTTCAACAGGCATGATTTGATAAAATTATGATTCCAAAAGCTACATTTTATACAGTTGGTATTACTTTAAGACCATGTAAGAGGGGAAAGGGTGTTGTTATGTTTGTTTGAGTCAATGAGCATTTGTAAAGTGCCTACTATGTGCCAGGCACTGTATTAAATTCTGAGATTGAAAAGAAAAAAGTGAAAATAAAGTATCTGCTCTCAAGTTGCTCACAGTCTAATTGGAGAGGCAGCATGCAAACCACTATGTACAAGAAAGATGTAGATAGGAGACACTGGGAATAAGCTCAGAGGGAAAACATCGAAACTAAAGATGGCTGTGAAAAGCTTCTTGTAGGAGGTGAGACTTTAGCTAAGACGTAAAAGAAGCCAGGGAAAGCCAGAAGTAGAATGTGGGGGAGAGTGAGAATGTATGTGGTGTGTGGTGTGTGGGTGTGTGTGTGTGTGTGTGTGTGTGTGTGTTCTACGCATGGGGGATACCCAGCGAAAGTGCCAGGAGTCAGGAAATGGAGACTTCTAAGTCTTTTCCAGCTCTAAATGTACGATCACACAACTGCCACTATTGCTAACTATAACATGAGGCCATGCGCAAACTGTAGAACAACCTCATGGTATCCTCTAGCTTTAGAGGGGCCTTAGATTATCTGATTCAATCTCTTTGCTTTACAGATAACAAAACTAAGGCCCAGAAAAGAAAAAAAATGACTAGTATTACACAACTACTATGTATGTGTGCATATGTGTACGTAAGGTTGTGGTTTGTCCTTTGTTTTTTGAAGAGGACCAATGACATCACAGAGTGATGTCTTGACTCACGCATGAATTAGATTTAAGGGAGGCTGAGCTGCACAAAGTCATTGGCCTCACTCTCTCTTCCAGAGTCATTGAAGTCCAGTGGCAAGGCAGAAATCCAGATGACTGTCAATGGCCTGGGATGCAGAGAATGACCTTGGCATCTTTAATGTCTGACCAAGTTCTAAGAGCTCCACGGTGCCTACTTCAGCCACCTTCATGACAGCTGAAACAAATTACTCTCATTTGCCCATTCCACTGGGGGAAGTCTTCACATACTTAGGGCAGACATTCCCCTAACTCACCAATGAGTTTAAGGCCTGTTGGTTACCCTCAACCAGGTATAGCCTATTTGCCAAAATGATTTGCTGAGGTATAGCCACTGTGCATGCTACAACTTCTTGGAGCCAAGGTGAGGGCTGAGTGCCAGGTAGACAACAAAGGAGGATGAGCAGCCCCGAAAAGAGCTCAGCAAGCCCTGGCACCAGAGGTGCTAGTCCTCCTTAAGTACCCCATAAGGTATTGTCCCTTAAAGTTATTGCCCTTTCATATGGAGGACTTTGTTGCTGAGTTAAGTCTATTCAATGTTCTAAGAGAAGCAGCCGTTCTAATGCACAGTTCTGAATAGTTGTTCATTTTGAATGCAATAAGCTGTTATATACTGGCGTGATTATGAACACTAGACTTACTTGGTGATTATGGGACAACTATAATTTATATGATTGTAGTCAGAATACGGAGATTTAATTACTCACTAAGATGGCAGTTTGTCCACAGACAGAATCTAGAGTCTGAACCCAGAAATAAGAGAGAGAGAAAGGGAGAGAGAGAGAGAGAGAGAGAGAGAGAGAGAGAGAGAGAGAGAGAGAGAGAGAGAGAGAGAAACAGATTTCAGAGGTTTGTCAGCTAAGAAGCTTGAAATTAGATACACGTGCTGTTGAGGAGTAAAAGCTAGCCAAGCAGAGGAACAGCTAGGAAGCAAAGAATCAGAGAAATTACCCATCAGATTGACTGAGATGTCATGCCGAGTAAGGTGTTAGTTAAGTACAGGGTAGATCAACTCAGTTTAGAAGCAGAAGCATCCGTTCAACCCAGAAGCTACATTCATCAAGAAACTTTTATGGAGAATTCCTGAAACAGAAAGAGGATACTAAAGATTATAGTTCCAGAGTTGTGAGTTATCCCCAAGCACATGGGTTTTCCTCACTCATGTGTACCCATGGCAAGTTCTTGTAAGTGTGTGTCCATACTCCCACATTAATGCTGAGGGAGAATGTAATCCAACTTTATGTGTGGATTGTGATGCTTTTAGCATTCCGACACTTTGCTTTCATGTATGAGAACCTGGCATTTTTGATTATTTCTTTTTCTCTGCTGTTAAAAAATATTACTATGGTTGAGATCTAAGCACATCAAGTATTACTGTTAAGTGGCTGGTCTTTGTAAATGGAAATGCATCGTTTGAGGCTCAAGAACTATACCAGTGAGTAGGGGGAACGTATGTCCCCACACACAACAGGGTTAACCCTGGACTGTCCCATATGAGGGTAGGTGCAAGAAAACAAGCCAGTCTTCTAACAAAGTAGGTGCCCTCATATCCTGTGTAAGATATAAGGGCCAATCCCACACACCCATTCATATATCCCTATTCACACAGCTAAAGTCCTCCCATCCTCTAAAATTGATCATGAGGTCAGTCCTTAGGTGGATTTGTGAGTATAGATGCATTATAAACTATTCTGTCATTTTAACCTTTCTCTCACTATATAAGTAAATATGTATAATATATTAAAAATTAATATATAAAAATCTAAAAATGGTAAATACTGATTAAGCCTAATATGTGCCCAACCATGTCTATTCAATAAGCATTTGCCAAGCATCTACTGTATACCCACCATTGCTTGGGATTATGAAAAAAGTAACAAATATACTCATTCTTAGGGAGATTAATTGCAGATGATACCGAATCCTCAATTTTCTTCTTTCTGCTTCCTTTTGTCTTCTGCTTTTTTCTTTGTGCCTCTGCCATAGTTTTTTTTCAAGAATAAAGAAGTTAAGTTTAAATTAAAGGCAGCATGATGTAATGGAAAGAGCATTAGATTACGTTCTAGATGACTGTCACTAATAATATAGCCTTACCATCTCTAGGCCTCAGTTTCCTTTCTCTAAAATGGAAGATGTGGTATTTGTACTAGCTACCTTACGGAATTGTTATGAAAAAGCATCAAAGAACCATATAAATGTGATTTGTTATTTATATGCCTATTTTGCCTCTTGTGACTTGTTCTGGTAAATGTGATCAATATAAATGAGTAACAATAACATACTTCTGAAAGATCAGAAATTAATATTTTCCCATTAAAAAAGGGTAATGATTTAAAAGTTTATGAAAATCTGTGTATTTCAATTCTCTATACTCTGCCTATCTGCTTTTAGCATAAATGTTCCCAGGTAGGCTATCCACCCTCTCAACATTTATAAATGCACTTGTACCAACATACACACACACACACACACACACAAACACACAAACCATACACACACACTTCACTGTAAATTCTAAATCTACCCAAGAAACTCAGCCAAAGGTGGATTAAAGGTGGAAGCAGAGGTAACACTAGGACTAATACCCAAAGTCAGATGAAGCCAGATGAAGGCTCCAGGAACAGATGGTAACTACTTGGGGTTGAAATAAAAACTAAGGGTAAATCTAGGAGAGGGACTGATAGTCCTACCAGGCAAAAAATACTGTGGCGTTATTAATTTCTTTCTTTTCCATGCCCTCTATCGTGCTCACTATACAACTAAGGAGTACTTTCAAGGGATCATATACGGAGCTTGTAACACACTTTGGCCAAACCAAACTGCCCAGGCCCCAGTGAGGCAGCAGAGTAGTAGAAAGAGCATTCAACCAGTTGTTCAAATGCCTGGGGAAATAACCAGGCTCAGATGCTTACTGTAACAAAAACAAATTTCTTACTCTGAGCAAGTCACAACCTCTCTGAGCCTCAGTTTCCTCATCCACAAAATGGGAGGAGGAGGAGGAAGAGGAGAGATAAGAAGAAGAGCTATAGAGTGAAGTATAACTGATTTGGAAAGTACACTAACAAAAATCCCATACAATGTTTACAAAAAACAGGGTCCATCACCCTAAAGTGACTAAGACTAATACTTCCTCCTCAAAAAAGGAGAAAAGGGATTGTCTATAGACATTCTTAGAGCACACGATAAAGAAGTCAAGAACCTACAGAAATAATTTTAGAATAAGCAAACTTCACTTCACCTAGAAATAATAAAGTCTGATAAAAAGTACATCCAATTGGATTTGTCTAATGTAACTGAAAGTGGTTTCTCTGGGGATTAAGCATATGAAAAGGGTAAGATCCAAAACCAGAATAAAAAGTCCTCCAATGTGCAACATCTGCATGCGTATGGTAAACAATATATTAGCAAAGAAACATCAGAAACATGACTGAGGTTTGTAGAGGTGTAGGTTTGTTTTTGGAGACAAAGGTATTTATGATGGCAGTTCTAGGACCAGGTTATCCCCTCTAGAAATTACAAAAAGAAATGATCCTTCAAGAGCCCAGGCTTAGTGATTCACGCAGATTATGAAAGGAAATGGCAGAAACTTTGCAACGCATCCCTGCATGCTGTAGAAATTTGCACCTAACCAAAAAAAAAACTATCAAGACATAACTTGGTGGCTAAAAGTATACATCAGAAACTCACTTTCAGTCATGGACTGACAGACAACAAATCCCCACACTACAAATATAGACCTCAAAATATTCTGGCAAGCTTTGCCAATAAACTGCATTGAACTGTTGTCATAGACAGAACTGTCATTTGCAATCACTGGCATAATATTGATCCAGAAAAGTTGAAAAAATAATTTTAAATTTCTGTCACCATACCAAGTACTCATAATGTCCAAGCTACATGAAATGAAAAACTTTCAAAATATAAAAACCTAAAGAGGACATCACGTGAGAACACAATGAGGTATATATCATCCCTGTTGTCTTCTCTGCTATTGGAATTTTGACACAACTGTTTCAGTGAACCTACAGAGAATAAACTGACATCCTAATACTTTTATTCAACCAATAAAATAAGTAATTTTATCATCTTGTGCAATAGTCCACAGTCCATTAAATGTTGTGGTTTTTTTAAGCTGGATAGTGTCTTGTTCTAGGACCATTTCCATTTGAACCCGATTCAAAAAGACATCATTAACAAGATAATAACAGTACTGGTATTAGCTACCTCACAAGAGTTCTGTTTAGCCCCAGAAGGCAGAACTAAGAGCAGTGGGTGAGATTCAAAAAATTTAGGCTCAAGATCAGGAGAAGCTTCCTCACAATTAGAACTACCCAAACATGGAATGGCTCACTTGAGGTTGCTTTGCAAAGACTCCATGACCACTTGTCAGGTGTGTTGTACATAGAATCCTTTTTCAGTTATTGGTTGAGCTAAAAAGCTTCTAAAATCCTTCCATCTCTGAGATTCTGGGATTCTGTGAAGTGAAGAAAGTGCTTTGTAAAGCTCAAAGCTCAAAGCACTTTCAGAATAGGATTGATTTACATGACCCTAACAAATATTAATTAATTGGTTTTTTAAATCAAAATGAAGATGCATAGATAGCTTTGATGAGTTTCACAAATCCTCAGAGCTGAGAAATCAGAAATCCAGCCCATACCAGACCAGACATTGCCTCTACAATAGCCTCCAACAAGTAGTCACTGCCTTTGCTTGAAAGATTTGGTTTTTTAAAGGAAAGTATTTATTTCTCTTCATTCACAAGTAAAAATGTAGGTCATTTTATGATGATTCTGGCAATTGTGTTGATCGGGGTGGAGATTGGGGGTAAGAAGATCCACAATTTCTAAACATAGATTGTCATTTAGATTGTCAATTTTCCAATTTAAAAAACTAAGGTTAAGCTGAGTATCTTTGATGCTAATATACAATCATTTATTTGTGTAAATATATGTACATATACAGTCACATGCACTTTTTATGTAGAGTGGTAAAGGTGATGCTAGGTTGATTTGTTGTCATTTAATATTTATTGCCCATTTGCAATCTGCTAGGCACTGAAATGCTTTCTTATGCAAAATTCAATATTTGGTGTCAAACCCACCAAATATATTGCTCCTGGCTTGGGGTCCATGTACAAAAGAAATGCAGATTTTAGATTTTGCTCTTGTTTTTTTCTAGTCACAATACTAAGTCCTATTCCCCACATTTCTGACTTTCATGTCAGCTTTCTTGGTGAGTAAATCAAAGACTACTCAAATATTACCCCTGAAGGGACCCTAAGAGGTCATCTACTGCAACCACCTCATTTCCCAGAAGAGGAAACTGAAAGCCAGAGAAATGAAAGGATTTGCCTATGAATTCCTCTTATTTGAAAGTTAGGGTTATGAGCAAGCACAATATTTTAATCTAAAGTCTCTATCATCTAACAGAAATTCAGTCTGATTTTAACAAGAAAAGCCAGATAGTAATTTTTCTGAAAGATTCCTTCTAGGTCCTATAATTCTAATGTCCATTTCTGTATTGTTGATGTACAATACCCACTGAACTTGTTAAACACAAGTATATTTTAATTCTGAATCATTGAGTCCAATCAAATGCCATATGTGATTAAATCTAATACTTCAGTATCTAGGTGAAATGAATCTTTGATTCCAGATAATCTCACAGATGAATTGTGAAAGTCTTTATATGTGTGTGCACTAGAGTGCACTAGAGACTTATAAACTTTTCCTATTAGCATATGTAAATATTTTCCATTATAAATATTTTCCCTGAATAAATACTTTCCCATTAATTTTCATAATCTTATCATGCTATCTCATTTACACAAAGAGAAACTGAGGTGGAAGAGTTAAGTGAATTCCCAGAAATCACATAGCTAAATAGTCCCTAGAGCTGGTACTCAAACTGATGAAAAACTTACTTTTAAGATAATACCACTTTCAGTTTCAAAAAGCACTTTAAAGGAGATAAAGTTTCGACTCTACTAATATCATCTGTGTTTAAAAAAGAAAACAGAAATTCTTCCTGTACTCTATAGGGATCATTAGAATATTCCCAATAGCCAATGAAAACACTCTGCTCCTATCAAAACATGCTAAAAATGTCTGAGAATACCAGAACTATTTCTGTGTTATCAATACATCTGAAGGCCTAGAATTTCCCAAAAGAAAAGATACATAGGTGGGACGATAGTGCCAGACATAAAATCAAAATCTGTCCATGACTGACCCACTTAAACACATTCTCAGATGATATTACGGAAATATTACCATTTATAGATGTTGTTTTACTGTTTCAGGGAAATAATGGTACTACTTTTAGGCAGCTGTAGTTTAATGGAAAGAGCACTGGATATGAAGTCAGAAGGCCTGGGTTCAAACCTAAGTTCTGCTATTTACAGTTGTATGATGATGAGTAAGCCACTTACCTGTTCCAAGCTTCCTTCTCTCATTTACTATACAGGGATAATGACACTTGGACACACACTTGTTGTGAGAATCAAAGGACATAATAGATTTAAAGTGTCTTGTAAACACGAAGTCATATATAAATGTCATCTCTCCTTATGAGTACTCAAATTATGGTGCAACATAGGCACATATATTCAGTTAAAAAAAATCCACGTGGAGACTTTCCACTTTTCAGACAATATGTCAAATATTTAATCCTAGGATGGTTTGTCTTTTGTTGCTGAGCATGCTTGCTTCTAGACTTTGCCCAGACCTCTAGCACCCCACTTCCACTCAGCTGGTTTTACATTTTATATAACAGAAACTAATTTTAATAATAGTCTGAATCAAACATAATTACAAAGATAAATTACAGAGATACTCTTATCCCACCCCAAAAAAAAACCGTAACATACTCCAAAACCAAGTATAAATAAATGATTTGGGGGTTCTCTGTTATTTGAGATCTTTCACGCCACAGTTCCCTTCCATTAGAATGGATAATCAAGAATTAACACTAATTACTATTTGTGCTTCGAAAAAAATAAGAATACCCAAGTGGGCTAACAATAGTTATTTCTCAGGGCTTTACCAGACACAGAAAACACGGCTTGATTACATTTAATTTGATTCCAATTAAAAAACCCTTAAGAAGTTCCTATTGAATTAGATTACACCAAGCATTCCTGCAGAAGACACTTCATTATCTGAGGCAGTTTCAATTTACAGTCCTCACATAGGAAGGAAAACCCTGTTTGCTTGAGGAGAATAAGCTTCATCTCAGTATTTCATTATTGTGGATATTGTGACTCTGGTCATTAGTTAAACATGCAGGTACTGCTAAGAAAAACTCTGCATCGGGGGTGCCTCATGCTCGACTGAAACTAGAAATGCTGTGAAAAACCACAGTACAACCAGAGGCAGCCTCAGGGAGTCAAACACATGTATTTAGCTGAGAAAGCCAGGAGAGACTAGCATGACCTGCGTGAAATAAAGCAAGTTCTCATATTTTACTAGGTACATGCAAATGATCCTCACTTAACATGAAGGATAATGCAGATCCTTGGTTTTGACAATACTTAAGAAAATAAAGTAAACTCCTAGGATATTAAGATAACAGATACCTAAGTAAATACAGCCACTGTAATAACATGTAGTTTTCAGTTCCCCTTCCCTCTTTAAAATAGAAAATAGAGTATCACATAATGACAATGTATGTATTCATATTCAAGGTGTTCTAAAAATTGGGTCATGCTCCTAATATGAGCAGAGTTAAAGGACTCTCTAACTTATTAACTCACTGTCTCCAGTTTATGATGACTTCTCAAAGATGAAAAACACTCATGGGAAAACAACGATGTAAGAATAGAAGCAGAGTAAAAGTATTTACTCAGATAACTTACGAGGAGCCAGCCTTGAGTAAGCATAAACTGCATGGTTCATTTGAAATTGCCAGAATTCAGCCTACTATATGTCTTGGATACAGTAGATACTCAGTACACATCTGTTGAATTAAATGTTTAGCATGTCCATCCCTGGTTTTTTTCACAACTACAAGGCTTGTGGCTTGTGGTTAGCGACTAAGCACTGAGTAGATGTATCTTATGGGTAAAAGTATAGAAAAACCTACAGCATTTCAAGCATTTCATGTTGTAACAATGTCTTTATTATACCTTGTAGAAATCATTGACCAAAAATCAACTTACTCTACAATATATCTATTGGTTAATTAGAACTCTAAAGAACAACAACAAAAAAAACCACATTATTGACTTTTAGATTTTCAATCAAATAAATATTTACTATTGTAATTTGCAAAAATTATTTCCTTTCAATTTGGGGCACAAAGGGAAAGCATGCTGCTTAACTTCACTGAATACTGTGGTCGTCAACAAACACAAATTATGGCCAATGTAAAAAAAAAAACTTTGTACATGTAATGACAATCTACAAATATCCTTGCCCCCTCTGCAGGTCTCCTTTACAGATGTGGTGCTTTATGATTGTAAACTTATTTTAATGCACAACTGACCTTGAGACAGAGCGTAGCAGAACCATAGATGGGTGACCTAGTTTAGTGACCAGTGGCTATAGATATCAGAGAATGTGCTTGCTGTCAATGATCACTGCTGAAACCTGTCTATACCACACCAGAACAATCAATTTTGTAAATGATTGCAATAATCAAGGAAATTGCCTAATTTATAAATCCTTGCATACAGCATTTTAATGGATCCCTACATTTTAATGCTGATGCTGCCAGAGCTAAATGAATTGTTGTCCAGTCTGTCATTACACAAAATGATAAAAGCATTCAGTCTGGTTAGGCAACTACATCTCATGGATATTCAGGGCCTCAGTACATAATCAGTCATTAGTGACTTCTGTGAAAATTTTGCCTCACTAAAGCTTCAGGAATGGTAAAAGGGAGGGGTTTGGTTATTCCCATCTTTAAAGAAAATTTTCATTACACTCTTGGAATCTCCATACATGACAATGTTGAAGATCTGCTTTTCCCTGAATCGTTATATTTCTGACACATCCCACATTCAGTTTCTTTGAGAGGCTCCATATTTTTTTTCTTTTTTTCTCTGCGTAATTCTGCCCCATTTAAAAAAAAAAAATTACACTCCAGAGCCAGCATACTTTACTACTCTCAACTTACAAATCATGAATCATGACCATGACGATACAGTTAGAATCGCTACCCTGTGAGGGGGATGTGCTCTTGCTAACAGGTAAGTCTATATAATCCACACTGAAAGTGGCTCTACAATCTTAGCTCTTTTCATAAATCCGGTTACACACAAATTGCTATTCTCAGTTAAACCTTAAGCAATTGATTTCAGCCAATAGTGTGCTGTCAGTCCTTTACTTACTGCTCAATCTCACTAACCTGACATTTATGGTGTACTGATTGGCCTCTGTCAGTGGTGGTGGTTGTAAATTCACTTTGAAAAGCTTTGTGTTAACAGCCTTCAACCAAGCTCTGAGAAGAGTACGAACAGGCAGCCTGACAATTGCTCGACCTCCTGCCCTTATTACAGTGAGTAAATCAGGCTTTGAGCCATTAGGCTGGAGCCTGAGGCCTACACAAAAAGGATTGACATGACTAAAGGTCAACCTCTGTCACACATGTATGTGTAACAATTTGGATAATGGAATTCTGTAACTTATCTGAGAAAGGTGGCAAATACTTATAAGGAAAGAGTGTATGCTGCTCTGGATTTTCTGGCTTTTATGCTAAGCATTATACAAGAGTCTGTATTTCTTGTGTAAATACACAAAGAAAGTCTGAACTCGTGAAATCTTAGAGTATATAAAATCCACCAAAAAAAAAATCAGGGCAGGGGGAGGGGAGGTAGGTGCTCAAAGTAGCTCTGTGAAATATGTAGCATGCTAAAGCATGATATGATTTCTTTCCCGTGCTAACCACTGTGCACTTTAATTTGGTATCTGTCGTCTGATTTGTTATGGGTGCACTACCACACACAATTACAAACTATATTTGCCATGGTATGCGCCATCTTGGATAGTAGTTGTTTGGGATATCTTCCAATATTTCACTTTATGCATGCATTATTAATCCATGGTCTTAAAGACAAAATGTATCATAATGTCCCACAAGATATGTGTTTCTAGATAATAAAAATACAATTTTTCAAGCAATTAAAATGAGACTAAGTTAGAGAATGATATTAGTGGAGACACCTGATGTTTCAGCTTCTAGACATTTCATACCCCTGTGCCTCATTTCTCTCATGTGATATGGCTTTTAAGGTTCATCTGTCTAAGAACTTTAGATTTTTTTGATTCTTCTTTTAATTTCTGGGTTGTACTTCTAAGTCAATGTGGGTAACAGGATAAATATACCAGATATGACATTGGGGGGGGGCGGCAAGGAAGAGACCGTGGTCATGGACCCAGAAACATCTTGTAAGAGCTTTTCTTCACAAAGGCAAAATGCTGTTGAATAAGCAACCCCAAAAAAATATTTATTGGCTAACATACCTCGAATACCTCAGGGTTTATAATGTCTGCAATTAAAGTTGACACATATTGAAGTTCATTAAATTAAGTCTCCAAATGAGAGTTTATTTCTTTCTCTTTTTTTTTTTAAGAAACAGAGACAAATGATTTTTTTCTCTTAAAAGAAATCAGAGGTACTAAAACTATTATTCAGTATTTGGTTTGCTGGGGCATTTCTGGGCAGGATTAAGTATATAAACTAAAAGCATATGAATAGTTTAATTCTAGTTATTTTATTTAAAGGTACATTTCTAAATGTCCAATTTATATTATTAATATTTTTAACACAATACTGGAAATCTTTCCAAAAGGCAGCAGATGGTTTTACAGTCCATGTAAAACTACAAAATGCTCACTCTATCAAACAGGCACCAGTGAAAAAGACATCTCCTCAAATGAGGCAAAGCCAAAAATCTACACCAGCTGTTACTTTGCATAATTTAAAACACAATGGTAACATTACTATGGTTTACTTTTAAGAAACAAATTATTTAAATTTCATGAACATACCATATTTGAAATTCAGCTGACAGGTAGTCTAGAACATTAAATATTGAATTGCAGAAAAACATAAGTTTTACTTTAGTATGAGCTGTGATAGGAACATAATTCTATCTTCTGGCATTTTGATGAATAAAGCCACTACAATGCAGAGCCTTTGAATCTATAAAGTTACCCAGCCTATCACTGGAACAAGTTCTTCAGTCCAAGATTTCATCTATGCATAGATTCATGCTCATGGGTACAGTCCTGTGTATGGCAATTTGAGTCAATCTACATAATATATGTAAAATATAAAGAAGTCATTTCCTCTATTCTATTATTACTTAAAACCACCACTTAAACAGCAGTTTAAAAAAAACTCTTGCTATTATTTACTATAGACATATACGCTAAAGTGTCGGGGGGGGTTTCATTAAAATATTAACCTAAGTTAATGGACAATGATGAAAAATGGACCATTAACTTAAAAGTAAAACTCAAGTCTAAATGCTTTGTCACAAAGTCAAATTGTAAATAAGACTACAAACCAATAGTCCATATGGCCTTAGTTTTCTTAAGAAAAGATGTTTCTCCCATAGCATGGATGAAAATAAAATGTTCAAATCTGCCCGACCAACATGAAGGATTTTGTAAAACTGAATCTTTCCCTGGAACCCTGATTGTAATTTTAATAAGCTCCAACTTCATTTAAGTTACCAGAATAATTCTTCATTTTTGAAAAGAAGTGCAATTTATTTT
This sequence comes from Phascolarctos cinereus, assembly GCF_003287225.1. Classification (NCBI taxonomy): domain Eukaryota; kingdom Metazoa; phylum Chordata; class Mammalia; order Diprotodontia; family Phascolarctidae; genus Phascolarctos; species Phascolarctos cinereus. The sequence continues at coordinate 238,132,170 of NW_027555847.1, forward strand.
GCCAATTGTTGCTAAAATGTCTTGTTAAGCTCGACTTCTGGGTTGAAAAGCTTCAGCTATCCTAGCCTATCTTAATCAGAAATTTCACTTTAAACTTCTGGATTTTAGTCCAATAGAATTTTAAGTGTGCCCTGTGTACATTCCAAAAGTCTGGTCTTATTAAATTCTGATGTTAAGCAGAAAGGGGAAACCATGTGCAACCAGATTAATTTATCCCTAGGGAAAAAGGACACATTAATAATTGAGATAATGTTTTCATATATGTTGAAATCAAATGTGCCCTTTCCACTTCTTCATTAGAAAACACATTAGGGAAAAATTATCTCACTATCATCAATAAGACCTAATTGCTGAGAAAGTCTCTATTTTTTTATGAAAAAAAAATTGGAAAGAGTGTTCCTATTCCTTCCAAATGTCCAGAAATGTTATCATACATTCAAGTATTGTTGGAATAAATGCCTATGTTACCAAAGTGAATGTTTACTTAATTCACCCTGGACTATTTTTGTTTTAAACAGCCTGAGTTTATAATATTTTTTTAAATACCAGCAAACCCTGAGTCTGATTGAAATGAGTCAAAGTGAAAAAGAAAACCGAAGTGACTAATATTTTGGCTTTATGGAGAATTAATCTCTCTAAGCTACAAGAAGTTGTCTTGGCCTTTTTCAAAAAAAAAAAACAACTAAGAATGCCCCATGATCTTTAATAGTTGTGAAAATATGTTGTGAGGTAATGGAATGGTATTTAATATACTCTAAATGGCTATACATTCGAAGAGGATTGGTAATTCACAAAGAAAATATAAAATGCATGAGAGGAGCTCTCTAGAAAACTAACCAAACAGACTTCAATATTTATTTATGTCAAGGAAAATGGTTCATATATTTACTGCAACCAGGAAAACAAAAGAATTAAAAACATAAGTGCCCAATATGAATTTAATGTTTCTGCAATAAGCCTTCATTCTGTGTAATAAAGTACAAACATGTTGAAAACAATGAACTGTAAATTGAAACAAAAATCCATCAACTACTTGGTACCACTGTAAGAAAAATATTAGAAATCCATTTGCAGTACTGAAATAAAGATAAGTTACCCCCAGAAGATCCATCAGGACTTAAATATTGAGCTACTACTCTAAAGACATTTTCTCATCTGCAATCGACTTTGAAAAATATGCAGAAAGGAATTAATTATACTTATGACTTAAATGAGACAATCATGAGAAGATACATACATATATAAAGTTAATATTTTATAAATATGTGTGCATTAATGTTGACCTGCTAGAATGAAAGATATTTTAAAAGAACACGTTAAAAAATAGGTTATTATGTCATGAGTCATAAAGCACTTAATGTCAGACTTTCTTTTTTTGCCTACAGATACATACTGATTACTTTTTTAAAATAATGTTAAGTATATTTTGTAAGAGAATACAGGCCTGAAAGAAAAAAAACTAAAATTTGAAGAATAAAGCCAAAATCTGAGATTTTTCTGATATTAAATATAATTTGATTTAGATACCCACCAATTTACAGAAAATGCCTTAGGATTATATATGTGTGTGTGTGTATATATGTATATATATATATGTGTGTGTGTGTGTGTGTGTGTGTGTGTGTGTGTATACATATATGTGTGTGTGTGTCATATTTTAAATGATTAAGAAAAATTTTACAGCTGCTATTAATCAGAAGTAACTTTTTTTAAGTCAGTCATTACTATGAGTGCTATAAATGTCTATAAGTATTCTATTATCTATTCACAATATACATCGGAATGCTACCACATCTTTGTAGTATAGTCCTTTTTATAGGTTTTCATTGCTTCCTGGAGATATTTTGCACAACTGTAAAGCCACCATAATTAAAATTTCACAGATATCCACAACTTTATGACAGTTTCTGAAACATTCTTACTATCCCAAACAACCATACCAATTTTGCTATTATAGAAGAAGAAAACAGGCTCCCCAATTATCTATGAATTCAGGACTATGGGCCTACAATTAGATCACAAACACATACAACTTTTGTATCATGTGCAGAACTACTTCTCCAAATCCAGTACCCAGTACCTAGTGAGACTAAAGATATAGATGAAATGTTCCTCGACATCTCTATTGAAACACTTTCTACTGTACACAAAATAAGTTTTTTTAAAATTCAACAAATATTTATTAAACACTTATATTGCTAACTACGCTATTGATTAAATTTCTAAATGTGTGATATCTTTACATGGAACATGGAAACAGCTGTTCCAGCCTTGTATAAAAGCAGTAAATGTCTCCTCTGTATGGGATTTTCTGATGTTCACAGTTTTGCCCTCTGTCATACTAGAAATAGAAGCCCTGTCTAGGGCATAAATAATATTATTCAGGTTTGCCATTTTCAGAAAGAGGTAAACCTGTATAATTAAGTTATTACTACTGTAAACGTTTCTAGACCTTAGAAAACTCTTGGCAAGCCTGTAACTGTATAATATCATCATTCTTGTGATGCCACAGTAGTACTAAAAGCAGTAGAAAGTGCTTTTATCATCTTTGAGGAAAACTTGAGGTCACAACCAATTAGATTAGGAAACAGAACCAAAAAGGAAATGTTTCAAATTCAGATAATTGGATGATCTTCCACTTAATGTCAGTTTTTACTTCCCAATAGTTTCCTTATCTAGCACAATTTGTCTTCCTCCTCCCCCTCTTTCCTCAAAGAATTTCTTTGAAAGGAATAATTTTAATATTGTTTGTAATAATAATACAAAGTGTCCCAAAACTCTTGGTGCAGGTTTCAGCTACTGAAATGGCACTAAGACTTTTGGGATATTCTGTATTTGGTAACCTAAATATTATTTTTTTAAATTGCTTTATTAAATTCTAAAACCTATAGTGAATGTTAAAAAAAAGTTTTAAAAAATTGTCTTCAACAATAGTTTAAAGTTGAAATTTAACTAAGAATTTTTTCCCATGATGCTACAGCACGTGTGACCCAGCTGTTGATGGTCCAGACACAAACCGAACCTCCCCCACTTTCTACGGCAAGGTCTTTACTCAGGCTTTTTGTCGTGGACCTAGCTGTATGGAGACAGCTAGCTCAAACATGCTACTCCTGTTAACTGTGGGTAGAACATTTGTAACACACAGGTGCAAGTTTTTTGTGGATAAGATGGACTATTTAGGTCACAATCTACTTGGTTAAGATAAAACAGCATGTACTGTAACCTGTCATCTTGACAGGCTGCCCTGCCAAGTTAGATGTGTAAGCAGCTGCAGCAATCTGCTCCGTATTACACCAAGGAGGTTCAGCCTTCAGGTACCTGCCAAATTGGCCAGCAAAGTTAGAATAACTTCTATTACCCCACCATCCCTCTGTCCTGTAAAGGTGTATCCAACATCTCAAATTACACAATATCTATTCCTTTTCTTAAATTTCACAGTACCCCAGGCAACATGATAAACAATAGTAAAGTTAGTGATGCAAGATTGGAAACTCCTAGAGGGCAGGGACTGGGTGTTACTCATCTTTTGCTGTCTTCCAGGGTCTGGGGTAGGGTTGTATTAGGTAAAAGCCCTGGTAAAGAGATGTAAATTTGAATACTGGCTCTGACAATTCATAGGATCACAAATTTTAATTACCTAGATGGTAGTTTCTAGTTCATCTTGTCTAAATAACTACCTTCATTTTACAGATAAGGAAACTGAGGCTCAGATATGATTGCTGCAAAATCAGTGGTAAGGCTAGGATTTGAACTGAGTCCTCTCACTCCAAATCTAGTGCTGTTATCAGACTACCTCTCTCTCTTGACTTTCTGTCAAGCTTTGGCAGGTCATTTAATCTCTGAGAACCTCTATTGCTTTATCTATTAAAGGGGACTAACATTTGCAAACTACCTCCCTGAAGGAAGGCTTTTGTAAATATGAAACATCTATATAAATGCAAGTGATTATTGGACGTAGGATATACCAAATAAATATTTATTAGAAAAGTTATCTAATGTCAATTATCAGCAACTCATTCACCATTACTTCCTATACTGGGGATTCCCAACCTGGGATATGAGAAGCTTATCAAGGAAAAAGGAATTTTTGATAAATAATTATATTATTCTATAAAATTATTCCAACATAGTATTGTTGGTGCACAAAAAAGTAAGGAGGAAGTGGGAAAAAGTGGTAGTGTTATACTGCATCTGAAAAATTAGAGGCAATTGAAGGAATCATTTCTACTGACCAAAACCAAATGAATAAGGCTTGAATATGAAGCACTTTTCATGCTGCACTAGAAAAAAAATCAGTAGCAATGATTTCTAATCAATGAAGTTACAAAATTTGAGGTGTGTCCTTGGAGAAATATATCTTATTCTAATTAAATGTGCTCACAAGACTTTAATTTCATTTATGACAATTTATCTCCATGAATTAGGACTCTCAATCTTGTGGTCAATCAAATTCAAAGCAAGAAACAAACTGGGTGCCAAATATGATATGTAGGTATTTCTTTTTAAAACTCTTCTAAGAATTAAACTTTTGGTTGACAAGAAACAGTCTATTTCTTTAATTGTGTTCTGATAAACATTTAACATTTTAACAATTCAAAAAAGTTATGTGCAAAATAGTTTTCTTTATGAAAAAAATCCCATTTTGTTTCTTATGTGCATATGTATGAAAAATTTCTAGAATTAATTTCTTTTCATTATGAATAGGAGGTATGAGAATGTTCACTGGAAGCCAAGGGATTTTCTAAAGAAAAAGGTTGGTGGGAACCCCTGCCTTCGACCTATTGTTTTACTAAGTTATTTTCTGTCCTACAATAGAAGCTAGGAGTCAGAAGATTTGAGATCTAGTCTTGGCTCTTTTCTCAAGAGCCAAGTCTTGAACAAGTCACCTCCCTTTAGTTTCCTCATTTGTCAAATGAGGGGATGGATGATTGCTAAGGCCCCTTCCAGCTATAACATTCTCTGTCTCTTGAGGGAAGAGCAGAAGGCCTGGAACTGCAAGTCTTAGATGGCCAACTCGGGAAACCTATTCTGCATCTTTTCTACGCGTATTGTTTCCCAGTAGGAGTGACCCCACTGAGATCAGTTCCATTCAGTTAACTACAGACAACTTTTAGACAGCAAGAAACAAATCAGCCAAGTTAGAGAGGAGCCTAAGCTTACCTCCCAGAGATGCTGGGTGTTTCTGACAGTTCCCGCCTGCACCTTCTCTGGGGGCAGAAGCACTCCCTGAAACGGTCCGATCCAGGTGCCCTGCTGGATCCTCTGTGCAGCGCAGATACCATACGCCAGGCCTGGAACGGTGCTGGTGCACAGACACACTTCCCGAGGCAGGTCTCGAAGCCACTCGGGCATCTCTGGCGGAGGCGCGGCGGCGGCCGTGCTGCTTGTACCCACCAGCCGGCGAAGAGAGTGCAGGGGACCGTGCATGGGGCATTCACCATTACGGTTGTCAGCGCACATGTCGCAACCTGCCGAGTGAAAAGAAGGGCCGTGGGGATAGGGAGAGGAGAGACACGTGGAGAAAGAGAAAGATTTAACAAGCAAGCTGAGTGTGCTTATTCATCCCTATCCACCCCTACCTCCACCCCCATCCCCCTGCCAAAGATCCGACAATTCTGCCTTGGGGCACACTGCACTGGAAATAGTGCACCCCCTCCCTTTTCTTCCCCAAGGGAAGACTTGGGTCCCTTCTCGTTGTGACCATGACAGCCTTGAGATGGTCCTAGATCTGATCAGTTTCTAGATTAAATTCGGTATAAACAGAGCCTTGATGATGTAAAAATCAAGTGTCCACAAGGAAATAGTGGCTGCGCTGAAAAGACTTTCGCACTCTAGGCCTCGACTGTGGCATCTTCCTAACTGTGGTGTTGAAGCTGGTTTTCCCTCTCCCTCTTCTTTTCTTTCTTTCCCTCCCTCTAATCTCCTTTTCTCTCTCCCTTTTCCTTCCTTTCCCCCCTCCTCCCTCTTCTCTCCTTTATTCTCTCCCTCTATCTTTCCCTCTCCCCTCCTCTTCTTCCTTCTCTTTCTCTCTCTCTCTCTCTCTCTCTCTCTCTCTCTCTCTCTCTCTCTCTCTCTCTCTCTCTCTCTCTCTCCCCCTTTTCCTCCACATTTGAAGGTGGCATTACATGTTTCTGGCGAACATTACTTAATTGCATTTTTAAGAACCTTAGAAATCTTTCCCCTGAAGTTCAGAACAGTAACCTTACTAACTGATATATAGTAAAATTGATCACTGTCCAGGCTAGACCTTTTAAGTTTTTCTTTTTTTTTTTTAAACTTTGAAGCTGATTCCTCTTACAATCCCAAATATCCCCACAAGGAGGGGGTGGGGGAAAGGCCCCTCAGAACTCCATTTGATCTCTCAGTCATCATTTCTGCTGCCCAATAAAAGGTCCCCAGCCTGGGGAAACCGTCCTGTCAAACAACTTGGCATTCAGAAATAAAACTCCAAGAACTAAAAAGCTCTAGTCTGCTTTTGGTTAATTCTTTCTGGCCCTCTAAGTTGGTATTCCCGTCGTTGATGGGGGGAAAAAGTCACCGCTGTGGATTGTGGGGTATTGTGGATTGTAGGAGTATTCTTATACTTGTTAGTGAGTCCTCGGCTTCGTGTGAAACACTTGGACCGAACATTTTTAAAGGAAGAAATATCTGACCTGTCAAACAGTTTAGGCTTAAAAAAAAAAAAGTTGTGTTTTGTGATTTGTTGTTTAACTATTGGACTTTATTTTTTTTTTGCTTCCTTCACCTCTCGTAACTAGATAGAGAAATTAAATATTCGAAGGCATTATACGAAGGTGGGATAATGTTTTTCACCTGGAAAAAAGAAATCAACTACAGTTGCTGTCGCCGCTAAGGCCACATACTCTCACTGGAGCCCTCCTGGAGGTGTGAAAAAGATATTCCATTGGCGTTACACGAGTTGTCTTTCTTCCAAAGGGATAGTGCAGAAGGGGAGAAAGAAGGAAGGCGAAGATAAGTTCAGGCTAGAAATGCAGCAGAGCGCACCAAAAACCTCACTCTGTTTGGGACCCTTCCGTATCACTCCATCACCCGCCCCTCTCTACAGAAGCCATAGAGGTTTTGCAAGCAACCTCTGGAGCAGTCCAGGTGGGAGCAAGTAGACACAGGCGGCAGAGGCCGCCTTGTCTCCACCGGGAGCCCTGTGATTATTAATGGGCTTCGCGGAGACGCGTGGTCTGCTAGCTCCCTCAGCTTCCTGACCAGGCACTGGAGAGCCCAGCCCTTAGGGCCAGCCAGCTCCAAGCTTTCCTCATCCTTTCTCTGGTTTTGCTAAAATACTACTAGTCAAGTCCTCCCTGGTCCCACCTTTCACTGAAGCAGGAGAAAGACAGGGCTTCCAACCCAGACTGAAACCATCAACAGACTGCCCACTGAATGCCATGAAACTTAAGCCGCTGCTAACCTGGAAAGTAACAAACTGAATTCAGGAGCTGTTCTAGAGTCCTGAGCCCCAGAATCAACAGCCTACATCTTAATTTGCCCACTTTTCAAGCCCCTAGCAGAACTCTGATTTTGCAAGCCTGCCTGCATAGCCTTCCCCATGAGAAGTGAATTTGCACCCACCCAGAACAAAATAAGCTCAGAGAAATTTGATGTCACCTTCCTTTATCATCAGAGTTCAATGTGTGAGCTTGGGCCAGTTCCACTCTTATTCTGAGTTTCCTAATTTGTAAAATTAGGTTTCCTAATTTGTAAAGTGAGGATAGTAAAACTTTGTACTACTTCCCAGAGCTGTGTTAAAGATCAGATGAGTCATTCTAGCACTTTGTAAATCTTTAAGCATTGTTTTATATACCAGCTCTGATTATTATTAAGCCTTTTTTTGAAGAAGTCAGCGAGCACTCGGGCACCTCCTGAGTTCTTATCCATCTGTGCTAGATGAAGCTACTATGGAGACCAAACCAGTTCACATGCACACAGGGCAGTGCCACAACTTCACTCTGGGTCACTTTTCCTTGGGAAGTAACAGCACTGCAGGTTCTGGTGAAATGACCTAAACGATCCTCATTAAGACTGAGACAATGCAACAATTACTGAAATTCATAATAATACAAATCTTCCCTCCCCCTCCCCCCAAGCAACGTTCAACAAAATAAGCCCTGCATGGTTAATATTGTTTTCAATGTTCTTGCAGTTGAATTCACATTTTAATTTATTTGTCAAGCAACTTCTGTTCTTCCTCTTCCTGTCACTAAGTATGGTGGGGGTAGGGGGGTGGGACAGGGAGTGGTAAATAGAAATTGTTTCAATTTTGTATTTGTATATCCAGGGCCTACCACAGTTCTTGACACATAGTAGGTGCTTAGTAAATGGATTGACCATCTTAAACTGTTTAAACAAATTTAGAAGGCCCCTGACCTACAGCTGCTCAGCTAAAAAGTACGAGGTCCCTTTCCTCAAACCTTCATTCCTGAGGAAAGTTTGAAGGGATAATTCATGAATTCTACATAGAAACTGCTGTTTTCCTAGGTTTTCTTCTCTTCATTAAATGGAATTAAGTTTACATCATGAGGGCTGAAGTTTTTTATATCTCTCAGGGACTTCTCAGCAAAAATACCTTCCTCTCAGTCAGTCATTCTCTGTGTACAATGGGTTGTGTGACTCTGTTTGGGGCCCAGGTTTTACCAAAAGGCAAGTAGAAAATAGAATTCCTCCTCCTATCTCATTGGGTCAACCATATCTCATATTCTGCCTCAGGTGATTGATGGAGAAAACTTAAAAATATGGGTGATCACATTCAGAAGGAAGAGATGAGCCCCGTGTCAAAATGGTAGGTAAATAAGAAATCTAATAAAAGGGGTTAAAAAGTTTATGAGGTTTTTGTGTCTAAAACCAAGACTCAATAGAATGAAAATATTTCATCTGAATAGCTATTTTGGGGGCTGTTGAAAAGACTGCAGTCTGATTGGGTCATAGGGATCCTTTTGCCTCATTCCCACAATCTTATGTTTGGAAAGATTAAAATAAAAATATGAATGGGAAAATAAATAGATAACATTCATAAATTTTTTTTAATACCCGGCACCTTTCAGCACCTTAGCAAAAAATAGCTAAAAAACAAATGACAATAAGCAAAGGCAATTTGCCCATGAAAATAAAAATAAATCACCCAAGGGAGTTACTTAGATGACTTTCCCTTTCTGGTTCACTCAATAAGGCTATGTTGAAGGCAAGAATATTTAGTATTCCCTCCCCAGACATTCTGAACCACTGGCAGTAGATACATTTAGTGCAGGAGGCACTTTTTTTTTCCACTTCCAACGTAGCTAATATCACATTATCTTAGAATTGTAAGACCATAGATCTAGACCTGAGAAAGACTTTAAGGACTGTCTAGTCCAGGGATAGGGAACCTGTAGCCTCAAGGCCACATGTGGCCTTCTAGGTCCTTGGGTGAGGCCTTTTGACTGAGTCCAAGTTTTACAGAAGTTTGGATTCAGTCAAACAGCTGAACCTGAGGACCTTTAGGGCCACATGTGGCCTTGAGGCCAAAGGTTCCCCACCCCTGATTTAGTCTAATGTCCTCATTTTTCAGGAAACTGAGGCCCAGAGAAGGTAAGTGACTTAAACACAATCACAGAGATAGTAAGCTAGAGGTGGGGAAATGATTTGAACCCAGATCCTTTGACTACAGAGCTAGTACCTTTCCCATTGTACCATATTGATAGATAAAGTAATTTGAAAAGCTATGTACCTCAGCTACCAACCAAGATTAAGATGTATATTTAAAAGATGATTTAAAAAATATGTATGACAACACACACATACATGTCATATCTCCAAGAGGCACTCTGCAGAGAGAGATAGTGTGCTTTATGGGAAAAGTGTTAGAAACCCAGCTTTGATACTTCCTATCTAACTGACCTTGAGAGTCACTGAACTTCTTGGAGCTTCATCTTCTTCAGCTATAAAATTGGGACAAAAATGCTTATGCTACCTACCTAATCAGGTAGATCTGGACAAAGTGTTTTGTAAATCTTAAAGTGCCAGAGAAATGTAGGTTATTATATCTCCAACATATTGCACTTCACAGCATTACCATGTGACATGTGATGGAAACAACAATAGGATTTTGCATTATGGAGAAATTGAAGCTCCTGAGAATCAGAAAGTGTCAGAATCATTTAGTATGAAAAGAAGTTTTCATTTACTATATCTACAACATGTAAAGATATACATCCTTACTGTCATTTATGATACATATAGTGAGAGGCAGAAAAGAACTGTCCAGAAAGACCCGAGTCCAAGACCTGACAGTGAAACATACTGACTGTGTGACCCTAGACAAGTCACTTAAGATTTCAGTGTTCTAGGTAACTCAACAAAACTGTAAATTACAAAGAAGTTATCTATCTGCATAGATAGAGGAGCACTCCTCATATAAAAATTCCCTATAGTGGTGAAACCACAGCTCACACCCCTATCCCTATAGCTCTATATTGTATAGTAGGATTTGGGGGGAAAAACTTTGGCCAACTACTATAAAAATACATGAAGATGTATTTTATTTTCTCATATTACAAAACCTCTTCAGTTGTTGAAGATATTTAAATTTTACCTTTTACCTCAAAGTATTAAAAGAATTTTATGATACCTGATTTTTTAAATGAAAGAGCTAATTATCTACTTTGAGCAAATAGAGAATATAGGAACAAATGGTGTATACAAGTGTTTTCAGGCATATCATCTGTAAAGACCCACAGGAAAGCTTAGGAGAAAATAGGTTAGCCTTAGCTATGTGACCCTGGGCAAGTCACTTAACCTCAATTGCCTCAATAAAAAAAAAATTTTAAAAAGAAAAGAAAATAGGTTAGCCTTGAACACCTCTTCTAGGAAAGCATGATATGCCAAAATAAATATATTCTCATTCATGGAAACAATAACAAAGGTAGAAAAGTATCTCTAAAATTATGGAGGTTGTAGACACACACACACACACACACACACACACAAAAACATTATCAATAAAGTTTCCTTGACTTTGAAAGATAGTG